>NC_136908.1:19583017-19613475 GCF_949606895.1 Notothenia rossii
CTCTCCTCTCCTACCCTCTCCTCTCCTCTTCTTTTCTCTCCTCTCGTACCCTCTCCTCTCCTCTCCTACCCTCTCCTCTCCTCTCCTCTCCTACCCTCTCCTCTCCTCTTCTTTTCTCTCCTCTCCTCTCCTCTTCTTTTCTCTCCTCTCCTACCCTCTCCTCTCCTCTCCTACCCTCTCCTCTCCTACCCTCTCCTCTCCTACCCTCTCCTCTCCTCTCCTACCCTCTCCTCTCCTCTTCTTTCTCTCCTCTCGTACCCTCTCCTCTCCTCTCCTACCCTCTCCTCTCCTCTCCTACCCTCTCCTCTCCTCTTCTTTTCTCTCCTCTCCTCTCCTCTTCTTTTCTCTCCTCTCCTACCCTCTCCTCTCCTCTCCTACCCTCTCCTCTCCTCTCCTCTTCTTTTCTCTCCTCTTCTACCCTCTCCTCTCCTCTTCTTTTCTCTCCTCTCCTACCCTCTCCTCTCCTCTTCTTTTCTCTCCTCTCCTACCCTCTCCTCTGCTCTTCTTTTCTCTCCTACCCTCTCCTCTCCTCTCCTCTTCTTTTCTCTCCTCTCCTACCCTCTCCTCTCCTCTCCTCTTCTTTTCTCTCCTCTTCTACCCTCTCCTCTCCTCTGCTCTTCTTTTCTCTCCTACCCTCTCCTCTGCTCTTCTTTTCTCTCCTCTTCTACCCTCTCCTCTCCTCTTCTTTTCTCTCCTCTCCTACCCTCTCCTCTCCTCTGCTCTTCTTTTCTCTCCTCTCCTACCCTCTCCTCTCCTCTGCTCTTCTTTTCTCTCCTCTTCTTTTCTCTCCTCTCCTCTTCTTTTCTCTCCTCTCCTCTTCTTTTCTCTCCTCTCCTACCCTCTCCTCTCCTCTGCTCTTCTTTTCTCTCCTCTTCTTTTCTCTCCTCTCCTCTTCTTTTCTCTCCTCTCCTCTTCTTTTCTCTCCTCTCCTACCCTCTCCTCTTCTTTTCTTTTCTCTCCTCTCCTCTTCTTTTCTCTCCTCTCCTACCCTCTCCTCTTCTTTTCTTTTCTCTCCTCTCCTCTTCTTTTCCTTTCTCTCCTCTCCTACCCTCTTTTCTCCTTGTCTCCCAGCCTCTCCTCCCTCCTATCATCTCTTTGCTTCCCATTTGATTTGTCTTGCTCATCCTCTACTCTGCTCTCTTTTCATGTCCTCACCTCTCCTCTACTCCACCTAATCTCCTCTGTATTCACTCCTTTCCTTCCCCTTGTCTCCTCTCCTCTCCCTAATCCTCTCTCCTAACTCACAGACACTTACACTTTTAATTCTCAGACGGATCCGTCAGAGTCAAAGCTGCGATTTGAGTTTCAAGCGACAGGGTGGATTAGCAGAGGAATCCTGAGCGAAGATGTTCCTTCGCCACTTGCTATATTTCTCCCTCTCTCCTCCGGCCCACGTGTGTGTGTCTGTATTTTAATCCGTAGTATATGTTGTTTCTTCACGGCAATTATCTCAGAGCTCCTCATCAAAAAGCAACGCTTAATTTGTTAAAGCATGGTGGTCATGATTTTTAATCGTATAGGAAACGGGTTAAATGCCCAAAAAGCACATGAATGCCTCATCTTATTCCTATAATAATATAATTACAAGATTAGCTTCATTTTTCTATAATGTCTATCGGATCAAAAAAGAGAACCCCCTCCCTAATCAGCTTTAAAACGTGGAGATAATGCTACAGAATTAATTAATATAGAGATGCCAATTATAAAGCTTGATAAGCCCGAAGACGCCCTCTTGTTTGTTTGCCTACATTTGATAAATCCCAAGTGAGTACAGATAAGGATCTTGTGTTTTGTCACCGAACAACATTTGAGTAGTATTGAAGACACAAAAATCCACTTAGTTTTTATTGAAAGCGTCTCTTTGATGTGAGTGTATGAATATATATTATGACTAATCGATCTCTAGTTGGGGAATGTCTTGTGCCCGAGCCAGGATCTATGTTGACTTGTCACACAGACAGCTGTTTGAGTGGTAAAGTTTCACCAGCGCAGAATTTTGATATAGTGATTTCGAGGAAATATTCAGCATTTCCCCCCCTCTTCTGTCTTCCCCCCTTTTACTGAGGAAAGCTTCTTTGATCTGATTTGGTTGAGTAAGGGAGAGAAGGAGCACGATGAAGGGACTCTGAGAAAGACGGAGCAGGATGGAGTAACATCCCATCGTCCAAACTGCCGTCCGTCCTGTTAGCTAACAGCCCCCCGTCTCTTTTGCCATTGTCCTGTTTTAAAGGCTTCAGCTAATGATGGAGCTGCTGTCCTCCGCTCCACTATGCACGATCCTTCTCTGTATAATCTTTTGTCCTTTTAGATCCAAACTGATTGGGTTGATGGTGAACAAAGCATCAGACACTGTCAGGATAAAAGCTGCAGATACTAATGAAATGAAACTAATGTAGGTCAGTGCGACTCCAGTGACACCATGTTCATTTTCTTTTAGAATATGTTTTTTCTGGATATGAATCAAGAATGGAAAAATGACTGCTACTCTGCCATGTCCATCAGGCTTAGCTGGAGTTACAGGGACTGCAATCGGATTTGTTTCAACCCCACCACCCCAAGCCAAAATGTTTAATCTCTTTGCCAAAACTCTGCCCTATAAACAAACTACTCACGAGTCCATGTGACTTCTTCTTACAAGACTCTCAAAACAAATCTCCCCATGACTTGTCCTCTGCCCGATGTGCTGTTAGAGAGCTTCCTGCGGTTGAACACTGTCATGACCTTCTCTCTGTCGCTCTGAATGAGCACACACATACAGTAAGGTGTTCCCACCTAGAAAACATGTAGGCATTTGTTTTAAAAAAGGCAGTTTTTTAAAACAAAAGTTGAGAAACTGGCCTAATCTAGACAGAACACATACACTAAATGTGAGCTAACTGTAAATGTAACTCTCATAACATCCAGTTTCACAGTAAATGCTGAAAGTTGATAATGTATTTATTGTCACATACTTACAGGAAGTGCTGTAGCATCACTAATTGGACTGAATTGATTAATTGATCAGAAAGATCTAGTTGGTCTGACACAACTAATTGTTTAAATACAGGTTATTTCTTTATGGACTTTTCCAATATTTTATCTTTTAAATAATGTTTGTAAACATTGCCAAAATATTCATCAATAGTACAAATTGTAATAGGTCACTCTTGGCCAACACCAGTTCAGCATGTTATTTCTGCAAAACTGCATCCAATAGATAAGAAATGGATAGAAACCAAACACTGAACAATGCCGACATTAAAAACACATGTTCCTTTTCACACACAGATTTTGACTTCACAAACAGAGCAGCACATCTGACCATAAACACTTGCACAGCTGAGCATTCTCCGACACACACTGACACATCGCTGCATCTCCTCCGTGCGTGCCAATCTCCATTTCCACTCCTTCTCGGGTCACTGTGCTTTTCCTCCGTCCTCCGCCAGTCCTCCGACGGCTGCCAGCATTTCCAGGTTCTGTGCAGCAGGAAGGCAGGCTGCCAGTCTGCAGGAGGCCTTCAGAGACAGGGGCTCAGACAGCGCTTCCTTGTTTACTTTCATGAGTTGTTGACTGGCCACCCTGCCGCGGCCGATTCGGTGTCAAAGCGTGTCAGAAGAGGCCTTCAGCGGATTGAAAAGGCATCAAAACGTTATGGTGGGGCCGAGCCGCTGAGTGGCGTGCCAAGAAATGAAAAAGTACACCCGCTGGATTCCTCATGAGGTGTTATTGTGTTTGAAATCCTTGTTTTCCAGACAGTATAAAAAACAATGTTACAGAGCTCCCTTTCTCTGCTTTGCTCTCAGTAGTATACCCTTTCCCCAAACATCGCCTTATAGGTGTGAAGGATTAGAGTTAGGCTAATTATGAGGGTATGAATGGAAATATGTCTCCCCGAGGTTGCAGAACAATTTCTGTGGAAAAAAGCACTCTTGTTATTCATATATCAAGATATGCCAGCAAGCCTTTTATGATGAATGTGCCGTGAAGGCTTCGCTGCCTCCATACTCTTTTATTTCCACTGTGAAAAATGGGGAATTTCATGTGTGGTTTCAAAGAAAAGCTCAAAAAGATCTTCTGGATTCTGGAAGCAGTACATTTGGCCTTTGAAGCCATGAAATGCTTCTAAAATATATCTCTATGATTGCAGCTTTTTAAATCCTGAAAAAGTTTACAATTGAAAAAGAAAAATGAACAAGTGTTGTATTCTTTGTTTAAAAAATGTTGACTGAAATGACAAAGGCTCATGGTATCATCTCGTTAATAAAGAGTGAATGACCGAGTTATTTCAAGAACTGCTCGTCAGGGTAATGAGGCATGTCCCATGTAATACACACACATGCACACAGAATTGAAGTGAAAGTCAAAGAGGGATTGGAAAAGGGGGGGGGGTGAGAGAGATTGTGAGGCAGCGAGACCCCCTGAGAGTTGAGTAGAGAGAGACTGGAAGGCCTCCAAATGTACCACTCTGGAATATCTTCAAGGACAATCAGCTAAACAGTTGATATTAAGAGAGCTGTGTGAAATCGATTGCTCAAGGTGTTATCTGCGCTGCAAAAATGGCTGGTAATTAGTCACGGCTAAAGGAGTGTTACCGAGAGAGTGAGACAGATTTAATCTTAATAGATTTCACTGCACTGCAGATACAGTAGCTCCTGAATGAGTGAACTCTTTGCTCCCCCCCCCCCCCCCCCTCTCTCTCTCTCTGGCTATCCATTAGAAGAAAAAGCAGCTGAGTAAGTAGCTGTGATGCACTGCTGTTGCTAAATGTGCCTTCAGATGGAGATGTTTTGCCCGATGTTCAAAGGCAGCGTACATTTGGAAGCTCCTACCTGTTTTTATTCCGACTCTCCAGCAGCAGCAGCGGAGCCATTATTTGTTTATGTATAAAGCTCGGGCATCGAGGCACTTCGGTCCGCCGCAGCTGTTGACTTAGAGATCCTGGCGGCACATTCAGAGGCAATCGGCAGACAAAGCCTTCAGTGACTGACGGGAGAATGGCATGTTTGCTCCTCTGTGATGTACCTGATGTGTTAGCTTAGCGATTAGCAGAGGCCAGGATTGATGCACTTAAGTACTCAGTATTTGCAGAGAGGTCAATGAGCAGGTGAGACCACTTGGTTTATTGTATGTTGGACGAAGACATACACTGATGTGGCTTTCAAACGTCCATTAATCATCACCATATACAAACTCTAAAGGGTAAGGCAGGTGTTATTTCAATGAGTCAATAAATCCCATGAAGAAAACAAAACATCAATACATTGTCTGCTTTTGCTCATGTGGTTTGTCGATGGAACTCAACCCAGACACATTCATTCCTACTGAGGATCTAAAGGTTTAGATATGGGTAATAGATATTAGCAGAGGTGGGGGAGAAGTACTCAGATCTTGTACTTAAAAGTAGAATGACAGAATGTTGGAATACTCTGTTACAAGTAAAAGTCCTGCTTTCAAAATGTTACTCAGGTAAAAGTACTCAAAAGTACATTATATGTTTTGATTATAATTAAGTTTTATCACATCTGGTAAAGGTGCAGCTAGTTTGAATGACTTTGTATACTGCAGGGTAGCTTGTACATTTACTCCAGGTGTAATTCAAGTCTGATTTAAGTGTTGATAATATTTCACATCATTTATCCAAATATGTGAAATAACTAAAGTAACTAAATAAATGGAGTAAAAGTACACGATCTACCTCTGAATTGTAGTGGGGTAGAAGTACAAAGTAGCAACAAATGGAAAGTTGTATACTTGAGTACAGTACTTGAGTACATTACTTATTCACTTCACTCCTCTGGATATCATTTAGTTTGTTGTCACATTGACAAGAAAGCTGTGGGTATGGAAATGTTGGTCTTTGGTCCAAATATGTCAACAACTATGTCAACAACTATTTAATGGATTGCCGTCAAATTGAGTCCAGAAATGTATGATTTCCAGACCCTCACTTTTTATCCCATGCCAAGTCAAATATTTACCAAGAATTTTACCACATGCTTTACGATCAAACTTGCCAAACTAATAGTCTTCCCATCAGCCTCACTTGTACCTTTTTACGGTAAATACAAAATGTGTGTTGGATGTGGAAAGTGTTTAACAACAAACCTGCTATGTTAGCATCCAATGTGTTTCTCATGGGATTTTACCGCTGGGAAAAACCTCCCTGTTCATTTCCTCATGCTAACAGCAACAACAGCCTCAGTCATTAGGAACAATCTTACATCTGGAACCTGTTTTTTCATTAATATGGTGAAGTAAATTATATTTTACAAGGACGTACAATAATGCAGGAAGTGTGAAGTTTATGCTGTGTTATAAGCTTGTTGCTAAAGTAGTGCTGTCAGAGAAAACCTTGTAAAGTGTAGCAGCATAAACTTGGCTCCATTGGACTTTTCAATACCAGTATTACTACCTTATGTACAACATTCATAACCTGTAAGGCTTGAATGATTAGTTTTCTGCTGAATTGTAATTGCTTTGTTGTTTGTGGAAGGTATTTGTTGTGTTTGTGATCTTTCGTAAACCCGCTAGTTAGGGTTACAGTAGGGTTAGAAAAAGGCACTCTGACTTTCATATATTTATGCATCTCATATAAGTCTTTTTTTTTTTTTCTTGGATCCACAGAAGCTGAAACAGAAGAACCAGCAGCTGAAGCAGATCATGGACCAACTGCGCAACCTCATCTGGGAGATCAACTCCATGCTGGCAGTCAGGAGCTGAGACACACACACACACACACACACACACACACACACACACACACACACACACACACACACACACACACACACACACACACACCCCCCAATGGTGGGTGCAGCGGTTTGGACGTTGGTTGGATGTGTAACAGGGTTCCACATGCTGGCTGAGGCTGCATTTTACCGAAGACATTGGGACTTTGGCAATATCAACCCGTTTCCTGAAGAAGACCTGAAACAATGGAAGGAAAGATTAGAGCGAGACACATGAAGACTGAGAGGAAGGTGTGGACGATGGCAGAAGATATTCTGTTTACCTCAATATCCTGTATTTTAATCAACTAAATAATAATCTGAAGTTGTTATATTATGTTTTATCTATTTGTAGCTTCTAGCTCAGTAGAGGGTTTATGCCTGTAGAAATACATTGTATTTAATCTTTTGTCATAGTTTTAGAACTTTGTGAAGCCCTACATTAAGAAACATGATTTTATATGGCCCCTAAAAACTTTAAAAAGAAGGAGAAACAGTATGGCAAAAATAATGAGTCTAATTCTGACTTTATTGATTTGTTTGATATGAATGTATGTGATATGTAAACTCATCGATGCTCTTCTCTGATTGGACTTGACATTTCAATACATGCCTTGTAAAGGATTCTGCTGAACTATAAATCTTCCTGTGATTTAAAAAAAACTCAGCGCTGTTTTGTGATTTTTGTTCGCTGGTCTATCTGTTGTTTATCCCGTCTGTATTCATCCAGCATCTCAAAGTCACTCTTAGGAATACTGCTAAAAGATCATTTCTTATTACTATAACAATGTACCGGACGAGACCAGCTTTACATTACTCAATGGTGGACAAATAATGTTTCAAAAATGACCTTAAACCAAGTCTGTAATGCATGTATGTTACACTTTAAGCATATCCCTCACTCCTAACACACTAAGTTAACGTTTATCTTATGTGAGACACCTTTTTAGATTTCTGGTGTGTCATGATTTGAACTAAAACATGTATTTTAAGACAGTTTTTTTTCAATAGCTTCCATGTCATGAAACTCTATATCCATACTCAATACTATAACTACCCTGAACCTTTTCTTGAACCGTTCTTATTATACATCCATGGTCTCTACCTAACCGGAGTCACGCTGTGTGTGTCCGTCAGGAAACACGCTGTTTACAAGTAGTTCCAGCAAACATCCATTGATAAACTGCGATGTTAACAACTTCATGATAACCTCATATGTTTTTAACTTAGGATCATACCTGTGTTTAGTCTAGAAAAAGGTAAATGTGTGCATTTTATTATAAAGTTGTGTATATTTACAGACTGTTGCAAAAACTAAGAAGCATATAAACATCAGGTTTAAAACTAAAAGAGCTTTGAAACACAATGAAAGATGTTTGGAGTTTTATTTGAGTTATTAATTTACATTTTTTGTGTTAAGAGATGCTGATTTGAAACCGTTGTTACATACAGTTACAGCATTTCCTGTTTCTGCCGGAGAGAGGGGAGGCCGTCCCAAAGCTTGCTGCTGTATTTACTCCCTCCATCTGACAGGAGGGAGCCTCATTGAGCTGCGAGTGTGGCTACAGATGGAGTTCACTCCGTCACGGAGGGGTAGGGTCGAGGGAGTGGTTTGGGATTGGGCCTATGAATGTTTGTTTGAAAAATCTAGTTTTCTATTTAAATGTCTTATTTTTGTGATGGCTTCCATGTCAAATGACTAATTGACCCCCAATCCTACTCTGATATTATTTCTACACTGGACACATAAGACATGACTCTTTTCATTCGATTTAAGAACCCCTTTTATATGGTAATTATTAAGTATTTGTAGGAAGATTTTGCAGTTTTCAATTAAAAACTTTGCTTTACCGCAGCATTGTATTACTACACTGGACAAATAGGACCAACATATTTTTATTAGGGCTTCTTCAAAATGTATGTCACAATAGTCATGTGAACAATACTAAAATGAAATTGAAATATTAATCAAATCTAATAAAAAGAGGAGTAGTAAAGAGATGCTGCATTCATTTTGAGTCATGAGGTCACATGACAAGGCAGGTATTGAACAAAATCCTCGTTTATAGATTGGAAATGTCAGACTGAGTAAGGGTAAGACGGAGAATTCCCAAAGGACATCATTAAATCCAAACATGCAACATGAGCTAAAATCTGAGTACACACACACACGTACACACACACACACACACACACACACACACACACACACACACACACACACACACACACACACACACACACACACACACACACACACACACACACACACACACACACACACACACACACACACACACACACACACACACACACACACACACACACACACACACACACACACACACACACACACTCATATGTCAATGCCGTCACAGATATGCATGAGAATATGGCTGTCTGATATGGATGCGTTTAATAATTCAGAGCAAGGCCGGGGTCCCATCTGAGATGTGTTCTGAGGGCACAGTCCTCAGGGAAAGCAGGACAGACGCAACACTGGAGCTGAGAGGGGGCTTTCAGAGGAGTAAAGACAAATCTATGGCCAGAGTATTGACAAATAAACCCCCCCCTCAGAGGTCTAATACAGGGCTGGTTATAATATCTGTGAGGGCCGTGCAGCATTATGACTAATAGTGGAGTGTGTTCTCACTGAGCAGGGTCAAAGGTCAGGGTCAGAGGTCAGAGGCTGAGGAATGCCATTTATTCAGAAATGTACGACATACTGTATGTCATTTTTAGTGATATTTTTTAAACATACTATAACCCTTTTTTGCGATATTTTCGGCATACTAATGCAATTTTTTGTGATATTTTGGACATAATATACAATGTCTATTTTTTTTTATACTTTTGACATTCAATACTATGTTGTTATTTGTGATATCTTTTGACATATGTTATGTTGTTTTTCTTATATTTTGACATACTGTACTTTTTTTTTACTGTTCTCGTTCTCATTCATAACACTCCGTTCGATGTCTCACTATGGGATGCGCCTCATCGCGGAGCAAACAGAAGCATCCATCTCATTACGCCAATCCTGATTGGCTTGTGGTCTTGACGTCAGCGTCAGGGAATCCACCCACCCTATAAGTAGCTTGCGCCACGTCGCAGCGTCATTCAAACACCTCTTCTCGCTTCAGAGCACATCTCGACATATCAGTAGCCGGGCTAGCTTAACTGTCCACAGACTGAACCACAAGCTAACTTTCGGTCGACGGGCGCTCGTCGGCTACTTTTCTGCTTTGCGAGAAGACTGTTAATACTAACACACCAGTTAGTATTGCAATCTACCTCGCCGTTGCTTTCTTCGGAAATAAAGGTAAGGTTTTGATTTTTCAAGCTAGTGACACACCTGTTGCTAGCTTGCCTTCCCTCACTACCGACACCACGGTAGCGAGGACGTTTTTTCTTATTCTCTCTCACACCAGAGGAGGAGAAGATAAAAAGGTATTAACGCACCAGTTAATATTCTTTGGGAATAAAATTCTACACCGTCGCTTTTTCTCCGGATTAACGACAGGTGGGGAAAGAATTTTTTCTCTGCAACGTACCTGTTACGAGCGGATCCTCTCCACGCCGTCACCACGGCAAACGAGATGGACGATTCTCTCCCTCACACCAGAGTAGTCAGGGACTCGGAGGCTCGGCTCTGCAGCTGCGGGTTGAAGATATCGGGCACAGACTCACACCAGGTCTGCTCGTCCTGCCTCGGGCTGGAACACGCCCAGGAGGCTATCGACAACCTCGGCTCGTGCGGGCATTGTGCCCGCTTCACCATCAAGAGCCTCCGCCGACGGCTAGCACGCCAAGCTAGCTTGTCGGGACAGGACCCCCTCATGTCCGCTGTTTCGCCGGCCGGCAATCAAGACATGGGGGCGTCCGCCGCAGAAATTGAGCCCCGCGCTGTGTCAGGCTGGGGCTCAATAACAGCGGCAGCCGCCGAACCGAGGCCCCGCGCCGTGTCAGGCTGGGGCCCGGTGGCGGCAACAGCTGCGAGAGCGGAGCCCCGCGCTGTGTCAAGCTGGGGCTCCCAACTGAACCTCACCATGGTGAGGATGTCCTGGAGTTGGACTACATGGAGGACGAAGAGGATGCCTCTGAGTTCCTCCTGTCCGACTCGGATGAGCAAGAAGATGATATCATCGTGTCATCAGCTCAGGCTGCAAAGCCGGGAGCGATGGCTGCTCTCCCGGGCGGTAGCGCACCAGCTTTCACCCTGTCTGAGCATGGACCTGCAGGCCGTGTGTCAACGCGCCGCGTCCAGGCTAGACATCCCATGGCCTGAAATGGCCAAGGAGACCTCCAGGTCTCGCTACGAGGGGAAGACTTTGCCCCGAGCAGCGAGGATGAAGAGGCAGCTCCTTCCAGTCTTCCCGGAGATGCTGGACGAGGTGTCGGTCTCGTGGAGAGACCGCCCCTTCAGTAATAAGGCCCCAATCCAGGGTGCCTCCTCCCTGGACTGTGACGGTATGGAGAGGCTCGGCCTGCTCCGCATACCGCCCATGGAACCGCTGGTGGCAGCCCACCTCCAGCCGAGGCTGGCCCGACACCAAGCAGGAACCCTACGCTACCGGTGAAGGCAGAACGATTCCAGTCAGCGATTACGGAACGGGCGTTGTCCGCCCGGGGCACTCAACGTATCCTCACTGCTGACCGCCTACCAGCGGAGCTCTGCGAGGACCTGTCGAGCAAACCTGGGCCTGCAGTATGGGACGAGATCGCAGCGATCACGGACATTTGCCTCCGTGTGCAGCGCTGTGCAGTCCAGGCCATGGGCAAAGTCATGGGCATAATGGTGGTACAGGAGAGAGCCAGGTGGCTCAACCTGACCAACCTCCCAGACTGGGAAAAGGAGGATGTTCTTGACATGCCTATCGTTCCCGAGGATATTTTCGGCTCCGCTTTAGTCTCGATGCAGCGGAGATGTGAGTCGAAAAAGAAGAAAGACGAGGCCCTCCACCTCTGTCTCCCCCGAAGGGTCCAGCCGCTACCTGCGACGGTCTCGCGGCAGTCCTTCACCCAAGTTGCCTCACTTCCTGCCCGGTTCAAGGTACCGAGGCAGCAGAGGCCACAGCCCGCCCCGAGTCCCCAGCCCAGGCAGGAGACGAGGACGAGCTGGCAGAGAAAATCTCCGGTTCCGGCAGCAGCCGTTCAGGCACAGCTGACTCAGATTTTCGGTCACCAGTCGAGGAAGAAGAATCGGGCGGCCTGACTGCCTCTCCTCTCCTCAGTGACAAAGCTGGAGGTTCCCTGTTCCCCAGCTCCAGATGTGTTTTCGGGGTGCCACGAGGCCCCCATCTTCCCGCCGCCTCGAGTGATGCCGCAACGCCATCCTCAAGTTCGCGCCAGATGGGAAACAGACTTAATACCAGAGACAGCGAGTTCTGCTATCTGCATAAGTCACAAACACACATGTCACAAATACCGTTGTTTTCGAATAAACCATTTTTTTACTGTCGCATCCAGGCTTCAAGCCGAGGGCGCAGTCCAAAAAAAAGAAAAGAAAAACAATAAAAACAATAAACAGTCTGTCACCTGTCCCTCTTTTGAGAGCAGCTACGGCCTCTCTCAAAAGGCGGATAATAGACGGGTCTGTGAAGGCACCACCGCCACGCGCATGCGCAGTGCCGGCTGGAGCTGTGAAGACACCACCGCCACGCGCATGCGCAGTGTCGGCTGGGGTTATCAACCTGGGGTACCGCCGTGTTCAGACGCTAGAGGACCCCATAACACAACAAATAGAGACTCAGAGGGAAAGAGACGTGACATCTCCGCTCGCTTTAAGGAGCGAAAGGTGGAAGATGCTCACAGCATCTGCTTGGGTTTTCAAGACAGTAACACGGGGCTAGAGGCTCCAATTCGCTGTCACCCCCCCTCGCTTCTCGGGCATTCTGTATTCACAAGCCCGGGGAGATTCAGCCCATATTCTGGAGCGAGAGATTCTCTCGCTACTAGAAAAGAGGGATATATCTATAATACCCACAGAACAGAGTCAGAGCGGCTTTTATTCCGAGTATTTCCTCGTTCCCAAACGGGGAGGGAACGGAATTCGGCCAATACTGGATTTGAGAGCTCTGAACAACTATCTCAAAAGATACAAATTCAGAATGCTCACTCACACATCTCTGCTACGTCTAGTGCGACAAAACGACTGGTTCACATCAGTCGATCTGAAAGATGCGTATTTCCACATCCCAGTATATTACCCACACCGGAAATATCTGAGGTTCGCATTTCAGGGTGTCTGTTACGAGTACAGAGTACTTCCCTTCGGTCTGTCTCTCAGTCCAAGAGTGTTTGTGCGTTGTACGGAAGCCACGATAGCCCCGTTAAGACAACAGGGTATTCGCCTGGCAACCTACCTGGACGACTGGCTCCTTCTCGCACGGTCGGAACAAGAGGCTATTACGCAGACAAATATCCTCGTAAAACACCTGCTCGACCTGGGTTTCATAATAAACACAGAAAAGAGCATGTTGTCCCCAGCCCAGACTGTACTCTTCCTGGGTCTACACCTGAACTCGGTGCCCTTTACAGCCCGCCTGTCAGCGGAAAGAGTGAAAGCTTTCAGAGCTTGTCTCGCTCATTTCCGGCTGCGCAAATATGTTCTCTTCAGATCATGTCTGCGGTTACTGGGGCGGTTACTGGGTCGCACATCAATTACCTGGAGCTTTTAGCGGTGTTCCTCACCCAGAAACGCTTTCTGCCTTTTCTCAGAGGACACCATGTCCTCGTGAGGACAGACAATACGACCACAATATCGTATATAAACCGTCAAGGGGGTTTGCGTTCTCTCCAGTTACACATGCTGGCACGCAAACTGATCTTGTGGAGCTGCGGTCGTCTCCTCTCTCTGAGAGCGACGCACGTACCAGGAGTGATGAACCTCGGGGCAGACCTGCTGTCCAGAGGTGTACCACTGTATGCAGACTGGACTCTACATCCAATGGTTGTGAGTCAGCTGTGGGTGCGTTACGGCCGAGCCACGGTAGATCTGTTTGCATCAAAAGAAAATGCTCGATGTCAGCTGTTCTTTTCAATGCGCGATCTAAACGCACCGTTAGGCGTGGACGCACTCACGCACGTTTGGCCTCCGGTCCTTCTGTACGCGTTCCCAACCCTGGCTCTGATACCCCCAACTCTGGCCAGAGTGAGAGAACAGCGCCATAAACTGATCCTGATAGCTCCGCACTGGCCTGCAATGTACTGGCTGGCGGAGATTTATCAGCTGCTGTGCGGACAGCCGTGGCAGCTCCCGTTACGCAGGGACATACTGTCTCAAGCTGGGGGGACGATCTTTCACCCACACCCAGAGCGCTTGGCCCTATGGGCCTGGCCTGTGAGTGGTACAATCTGAATACAGTGGGTCTCCCGCAGAAGGTGATAAACACTATTCAGAGCGCAAGAGCTTCCTCCACCAGGTCCCTCTATGACTGTAAGTGGAGGGTGTTTGAGGAATGGTGCCTTCAAAAAGGGCACACCTCTTTTCAATGTCCTGTTGGGGTGATTTTATCATTTCTACAGGACCTAATTGATAAACACATAGCTTTTTCTACGATCAAAGTCTACCTGGCTGCTATTGATGCATGCCATGTGGGCTTTGAGGGTAAGACGGCTAGCCAACATCTTTTGAAGAACCTCTCGCTGAAGACAGTGCTGTTACTGGCCCTGGCATCCGCCAAGCGAGTCAGTGATATTCATGCGCTCTCTGTACATGCTTCGTGCACTCAGTTTGCCCCGGGGCAAACGAGAGTGTTGCTGAAGCCCAACCCTGCCTTTATACCTAAGGTGGTTGGTTCATGTACCCCAATTGACATTGAGGCATTTCCTCCGCCGCTGTGTTCCTCCGGGGAACAGCGGCCGAATTTGCTGTGTCCAGTTCGTGCTTTACGCACTTATATGGACAGGTCTTAAGAGTTTTGTTGTAGTGACCAACTCTTCATATCCTGGGCTAACCCTCAGAAGGGCAAGCCCGTTACCAAGCAACGGCTCTCCCACTGGATTGTGAAAGCGATTACTTTGGCCTATACGAGTCAGGGTTTGCAGGCACCTACGGGTCTGCGTGCTCATTCGACTCGTGGCTGGCTAGATCCTGGGCTTTGTTCAAGGGTGTTTCCATCCAAGACATTTATGCAGCGGCGAGCTGATCCTCGCCGCTCACTTTTGTCCGCTTTTACAGGCTAGACGTCTCTGCTCCCAGTGTGGCCCGAGCAGTGCTGGGCCCCGTGTTGAGTCAGAGCTCTACCTGTTAAGTTCTGGTTGGTTTGGTGATTTTCGAGATAAGCTTGTCTGGCAATACGGGAGCTTCAATATCCCATAGTGAGACATCGAACGGAGTGTTATGAATGAGAACTATAGGTTACTTACGTAACCCCAGTTCTCAGAGTAACATGTAGTGAGATGTCTCACCAGACGGCCCTCCTTGCTAAGGCGAAGCGAGAAGAGGTGCTTATTTTGAATGACGCTGCGACGTGGCGCAAGCTACTTATAGGGGGTAGATTCCCTGACGCTGATGTCAAGATCACCAGCCAATCAGGATTGGCGTAATGAGATTGATGCTTCTGTTTGCTCCGCGATGAGGCGCATCCCATAGTAAGACATCTCACTACATGTCACTCTGAGAACTGGGGTTACATAAGTAACCTATAGTTTTTATCATATATTTTCCACATAATATACTATATCGTTTTTTTCTGATATGTTGACATACTATACCATCTTCTTCTTTCAGAAATGTTTTACATACCATCATTGGTTGTTTTTTGTGTTTGTCATTTGTATCAACCTTTTCAAAACATACCTCTTTTATAAAGTTTCAATGACATACTATAAGCTTTTTTCTATGACATACATTCTGTGACTTTATGTTTGACATTATTATTTTTTGTTTGTTAAACTGTAAAATGATATCTCTTTGGAACACCATATCATTCCTTTTAATATGTTTTACTTATAATACACTATAACGTTTTTTAGCATGCTATGCTAGGTTATTTTTCATGACTTTTTATGACACTGTACGCTGATATTTTCCTTATAACTTTTAACTATACTATGTTTTTTTTTTATTGTATAGTATAGTATATCATTTTTATGGATATCGTTACTATACATTTTGCATAGTGTACTTGTACTACTCACTATTATAAAGACAATGTTTTATGAGATGCTCTGACTCATGTTATGCCATTCTTTGCTGACTTTTAATGGCAAAATACAATATGAGTTTTAAAATACTAAAGTATGACCGGCCTTTATTGTGAAATTCAATAGTATAAAATATCAATAATTTTCACAGCAAACATTCAAAAACACTGTAAAAAAACGGATCAATGCAATGCAGTTATCATCAAATATGAGTTTATTTTTTTATAAATCATTCTTACAAAATTGGCATTTACCTATTTCATTTGTGACCTCTATAAAAGTCTTCTGTTAATTACATGGGAGGAGGGAGGAGAAGGCATCGGGACAGCTGGGCTCGATTGAGTCCTTACGGATCAACAGATCTTACTGCTGATTGGTAAAGTGAAAACAGCCAAATCTCTGATAAATAATCCCAAACAGGAAGTGGTCATACGTTGTCGCCTTAGCAACAGTGTCCAAACACAAAGATGAAAACAGGGTTTTGGAATAAGGGAATGGAAGCTGTGACTCATCCAGTGTATGAATGCGGGGCTGTGGGCCCTGCTGCCCGCCTGCTGGAGGCGTCTCGGACAGACAGAGCTCGGCATCTCAAGAACTCACATGTTGATAAAAAGGCACAAATCAAGAACAGACTAGTTTCCAGCACACACGCTGTCGACACTATAAACACCAACTGCCTGGCACATTTCGGGTACACCTTCTTCCATCTGTTTCCATGCACACAATGATAACTTGCATAATGTTCCCCCTGATCAGGTGACAGAGGCTTTGTAAGCGGATGCAGAGGTTTTCCAGGTGGCGTAAATCACATCCGTCACACTCTGATGGAGCAGCGGACTCGATATACTGTACAGCACACCAACTGAGGGATGGAGCAGGTCTCTGTTGCCATGTTATCTGACCCGAAAGCAGGCTTTGAAAGAGGCAATTTAAACACAGTGTGTACAGCCTCAGACCCATTACTGTAATGCATGGGGGCAAGATGTTACAGCACAATCTCAAAATGTTTCCATCTGCTTCAGAGGACCCAGCTGCTTATTATTTTCCATGTGTCAGTTGGCGTAGTCTTTATTGGGGACTTTGCAATTTGACTCCCGCGCAGAGCCACGATTGAGCGCCCCAATCCAATTCTAGATCGCTGGTGTATGCAATCTTTTAGAGTTAAAACTAAAGTCTGGGGAGTTGGGTTTGAGAAAGAGTGTGAGTAAGTTTCCCTGGAAAACCAATGCACAGTGAAACATAACACGAGCTGTGTATCGGCATCTTTGTGGATTAATGTGCAGCGCATAGAAAATAATCAGAATAAATACCACTACCCCCCCCTCAGCGATCCAGGGTCAGTCTTATGTTTGCGCCACGTCATCTCAAATCGTACACTGTTTTTTTTTTTTTTCTTCAAAAAATAAATATATGCCTATATACAGTGCTGAGAGGCGCATGGATTTGAAATGGGCGGTGTGCTTTGCGTTTGAAATGTCTGCAAAGCTGGGGGACGCTTGAGATGATCCACATACAGTGATTCAAACGATCGGACATGAAAGGCTTGATTTGGATTCAAACAATATGGTTTTCTAAAGAAGGAGAAATAGGAACCAGATGCACACAGAGTAAGGAGTGTGTTGTTCCCAGAATCACGTTCTGTAGCGTAGATGAGAGAACGTTGACTGCTGTGACTCGTAAATCTCTCCTGGCAAAACAACTAACACTCCAAACTTGAAGTCACAGAACGTAACTACACAAACGATATTTAATGCAATGATGAGGGAAAAAAAATACATGATAGTCCTGCTGTTTGATAAATGCTGAAAACCGAGCAATGGCAGCATTTGGATATGACACTTCATAGCATGAACGAGACCTTTGTTGACACTGAAAAGGCTTGACAATACATTTCATATAATCTATTCGTAAACAGATAAAAACCAAAGTAAAACATGTGTGACACTGATAATGACAATGTTGATGTAAGCTAATGATTAACACACTGAACAGACATTACGCTGAATGCCTGCCTGACAGAAAGGCCACTAAAAGCATGCTGCTTTCATTTATGTGTCTGCAAACTAAATGTGAGAGTCGCCTGCGCTCACAGCCGCTGAAGCTAGTAATTTAAGCATTTAGATCTGGTTGTCCAATACCAATAAAGGTAATTTAAGGTGCAAAATGTTAGGCGGTTTGCCGGGGATACTATGGGCGATATGAGCAGATGTTATAAGGGGGAAAAAAGACCCCCTCCCAAGGCTAGCATCAGCCAGCAGGTCATGTTTGTGGGTCACTGCCTCCACATCACAGCGGTCTCTAATGTTAGAGTGTTTCATCAACAGCTTGTCTCCCGGGAATGAAACTGCACTCCAAATGAAATAGCTTTACCTAATTGAAGCCCAAACATATCTCTGCCTGACAAATGGAGGAGAAAACCTTTTGTCAATGTAATGGCTCCGAAGTCCTCTTATATGTCACGGGGGGGAAAAAAATTGTGATGGCAGGAGAGCCAGATTGGACTGATGACTCGAATATTTCAACACAAGAGCGTCTAGGCATCTCAAAATGATGTAGGCAACGTGATGTGCAATAAACAATTCTTAAAGGCAGACCCTGATGACAGAATGGCACTGATGCGCTCAGCGTTTAAAAACGGAATCTCTCTACAAGCACTCCAGTGAAATGACGCCGGTCACTAAAGACCTGCGATGGACTGAAATGTTTCTGTTCCCTCCCTGTAAGGATAGTGCTGCGAGGCCATGCAGGAAGAATAAATGGGAAAAACAAGTTTGGGTTAGAAAGCAACGTTATGCTCCATTTCATCTAGAAATGTTCATTTCGCTCATTCCAACGGAAGGAAAATGTATCCCGCTTGAGCTTATGGTTGGATGAGCCAACTTTTCAAGGCTCTGTGCACACAACATGCACGCGCATATAAACACACTCACGTGCGCATACGAGCAAAGAGTTTGGAGGGGGAAATAAAAGATGATGAAAGTAAGTGAAAAGAAAAAAAAGATGAGAAAAGTACAAATGCCGCGGTAAGTGTGAGAGGAAAATGGGATATGAAAGTAGATGTTTTTCTAACTTAACCCAGTGATAACGGGGCAGCGGAGGGACCATTATAAAAGCCATATCAGCACATAAAGGAATGAGCCGAGGAGGGGGGGCGGGGTTGTTTTCAGGCTCAAGGATGTATTTTGAATTTCAAGAAATAATGGCTGCTTTGCTATAAAAGAAACCTTGTCGGGCCACTTGAATAACAGGTTGGACACTGCTGTTTACGTTTCTGCTTTGAGAATGAAAATACGACACTGAAGACGCTCTGATTTGAAACCTCTTAGAGAGAAGAGAGTCTACAGTGACACCAGAGAGCTGATTTGTACAGAAATCAAATCAACTAAAGAACAGGGTTTCGTGGGGTATGAGGCAGGGGTTTGGGTAGTCCAGTATTACATCCTGATGCAGGCAAGGGGGAGGGTTGCTAGGGGCGATCAGTAGGTGGGCGGGGTTGCCAGGTTTGTGTACACCTTCCCTCTTCTACCGTCCTGCACATGTGCCGAGAGAGCAGGAGAGTCAATGTCGTGCTTGTTCGTGTTGTACAAAAAAATATTCTATCCAAGAGTTCTCGTCGTCAGTAGTGTGCGCTGCGTGTTTGCACGTTTGCAGAACATACAGGACTGTTTGGCATGTCCATCAGTTTGTGTACTCTTCTCTGTCTGTCTGTTTGCGTTTTCTGTTTGAGTTTTTTGTATCCAAACGCCATCTGCTTGTTTCCTATTCATCCCTCCACACGTCACGTCCTGGCGCTGTGGTCGTTGGCGATGTGCTGAGTGGAAGACAAAGCGGCCCCCCCCGTCCACCCCGCTGGAGTCCTACTACTCCTTCTGCTCTCCACTGAGTCTCTCTCCCGCGCCTCCCCCTGCGTGGGGTCTCCCGCGAGGGGGCGCCGGTCCTGTCAGAGCCTCTCGATGTCCCTGTATTTCTTGCGCAGGATGGAGACCTGGTCCTTGAACAGGACGGGGTCCAGCCTCATCTGGGAGTGGACCAGCGGCATGGCGCCAAACCAGCTGGCGAACTTGTTCATGCAGGTCTGCCGCTGGGCGAAGTGGTCTGGGTCGGCCCAGCGGGAAGCCCTCGAAGACTGGGGGAAGAGGAAGTAGAAAGTTAGCTTCATATTATTACAGCAAATAATGACATTACATTGCATTGAGCTGAGGCTTTTATCAAAGTGACTTACAATAAGTGCAATAAACCGTAACGATTCAAACTAAGAACAACAAGAACATATTTGATGACATATATATTACTTTACAGGGGTTTATCTAGAAAAATATAGTATGAGGGCGCTGATCTTGTTTCTAAGATGTATAAATTCTCACAAGAACATGGCGCCCCTATACAAGATGGCCCCGCAGATGTAAACAACGCATTTGACCTGATTTCATATTTCTTGAGTAATTGTACAGTTTTTGACAAATGGATTTTTTTTTTTAAATGTTACGGGTAATATCGGCATTTTGGTATGAGGGCGCAGTGCCCCTGTTACCCAGATAGGACAACACCCTGCTTTAGATAAGTGATTCATCACCACGGGTTACTGATACTCAAGGATGTACTTCTGCTTTTGCTAAGGGCTGTCCCTTAATTACATGGAGAAATATACAAGGTATGAATTTATATAGCCTGATTTGTGCTGCTGATCTCTAGAAAAACAGTTTTGTCATAATAACCAGTTAGCTAGATAGTTGAGGTAAACCAGTTGACATAACAAGCTTAAAATAATGGTGAACCAGTTCAAATAATAAGAGCTAGTTTGAATGAATAAACAGCGGTAAAGAAGACATTAAGTAACATTTTACATAATTAACTAAATGTTATGGTTATCAGTTTGAAATGGTTAGATATAAGGAAATGGCTAAATGGTAAACAAACAAAAAGAAGCTAAACCGTGCTAAAATAAAATGATTAACTGTAGGAATAGTGAGCTTAAACACAAACAATTAAACCGCATGAAAAAGCATTGGAATAATATCCTAGTGTATGCTGTAAAACTTGAGATCCACTTCAAAAGCAATTGTTATGAACTTTTTGAACGTGGTGTCGATGGGATGGATGTGGGGCTCTGCCAGACAGAAACCACAACCTCAGATCATTGGCAGGAAAGAGACGTTCTCATTAAATGAGAAAGTTCGACAATAACAGTCATCTGCATCCTTTCATTCAATCATAGTCACATTTCAGACGCTGTGACAAGAGAACAACATTAATACATGATGAAGGACATTAACGCTTCTCAATAAATCATCAACTGGATCATATTCTATATTTGGGAGACTGGAGTCAGACTGGAAAACTCTAAAAAGCCATAAAACTGACACGGCTCCTCTCTGAGCTTTTGTCTCTGGGCTGAACAGCGAGTGACTTGTCCTGTTTACCCACGGGCTGCACCAAAGCATTTGAACAGAATAATTCATACTGTTCATGGAGCAGCAAGTCACGCTGAGAGGCCATGAGACACACACTGATGCTGGGAAGACAACAACGCTGGCTCCAGCATGAATCACCAGTTATAAAAAGCATAGAATCAAAGAGGATTATATTATAACTCTAAATGTAAGATTCTGAAGAGTTCCATCATATCCTCTTTAATGCAGATCAATTTCTTTTTACTCACAAGTGTCCTGTTTCTCTTGGCAGTGTTGAATGCCATTGATTCTTTTAAAGGTCCCCTATTATACTGTTTTTCATCAATATATTATAGGTCTCAGATATACACAAAACATGTCTCTGAATTGCTTGGCTCCAAATACCAAACAGATCATTGCAGAATTACCCATAATCCCCTCTGTTTCAGCTCTGTTTCAAAAGTGATGATTCTCTGTCTGTTACTTTAGATGAAAATAAGGAGCCCCTCCCCACGCCCCACTGAGAGATATTTGGTTAAAAAGAACACAATGGTGCTCTAGGAGGAGATTCAGGTGATAAGGGGGGGGGGGTTACCTTGGTCGGTTATTGGCTAATGGTTACACACAGGGTCGCCCCTCCCTACACGCAGATCACGCAGACTGCGTGGGCCTCACCTCGCGGGGGGGCATCATCTGAAGCGCAAATGCGGCGCACCTTTATGCGCTTACGCGGCACAATTAGTGCAAGCTCCACTAGCAGTGGATTTTGCACAATAGGTGACCTTTAAGTAATCCATAATACATTTTCAAATGACATGGGTACAGTCTTGAGAGGGGCTTCATCCACTCTTACCTGTCCCATCATGGTCTCCTTGTACTGTTTCTTCTGTGTGACCTTGATGGGCGGCAGCTTGGTGACGGCAGAGACCAGGAAGTTCATCAGGATGTCCTCACAGTTGGCCAGCTGGTCCACCATGCCCTTCAGACTCGTGGGTAGAAAGTTGGTGTAGAGGTGATGGTAGTACCTGCAAGAGAGGACAGAGAGGAGTTAGACATATGTAGAAAATAATGATTTGGGTAGCTTGGAAAAAGTCTGAGACCCTAAAATAATGATACATTTGATTTAATTTAGAGTCCACCTCAGTGTAAATTGGTCTTGGCCTTTTCTAGAACAGCAAAAGTGCATTTTACAATATAAATAACACGACCAAATAAAGAACTGCTTCGACAACTCAATTAAGAAGAACCACACATTTGAGACACCTTTACGTTCCAGGTCGAAGCCTTTGGGCAGAACTCTGAGTCCATCAGCAGACTGATTGCTGGTGTTCGAGAAAAATTGAGTGTTATTGAAAGCGATTAAGCGTCGGGCTCCTCTGATTGGCTGGCTTCAGCCTAATGGACTGCGGCCATCACAGCTGAGTGAAACCATATAAAAGCTGACAGCCCTGCAGTGAAACTAAACGCAGGAACTATGAAACGCCTTGTAGCAGACAAATTGAAATGTTTTGGGATAAAACATACCAAGTGTCAAAACACTGGTTTCCCGAGGCTGTGCAACACTGAACATCACACCTACTTTTATAATCTACAGATCACCGCATCAAAGTGTTGCATCAAAAGGAAGACGACTGAACACTTGAGAGCAGAGCGGAGCAGAGCTGTGGTCCCCCGTACAACAGACGGAGAACAGAGCAGAAGTGAAAGAGCATGAGAGGAAACAGCAGAGCGCAGTGAGACAGAGAGGAGGTAAACAGCTGTAGTGGAAGTGTTTAATGTGAGGCGTGTTCCATACCGGTGGTAGATGGCGGCCCCCGTCAGCACCATGGAGTAGTCGTTGGTCCATTTGGACGTGTAGCCCCAGCGCTCCTTGTTGCTGTCCCAGAAGTGGCTGCGAGCCGGGTAACCAACGATCCGCTCTGGGAAACTCTGCCACACGGTGAAGGCAAAATCCACCTTGACAGAAAGAAAATACAGATTTCAACATATATGATGCAGAACATGATATTTACAACTAGTACCACATCCTGATAATTCATCTATTTCAAGTTGAGATTAATTATTTCATGATAAAAAATGTATTTTCTTCTGATTCATCATTTTACAAGCAGTTGGTTAGAGTTTTTGGGTTGCCAGGTTGGGCAAATACATTTTAAATGACGTTTACCCTCCTTGAGCAGGACACTTTTATAAATTAATTATTTTTCATTCTCTAGTTGATCATGGCAGCGGTTACCAATATATTTTATATGACATACAGTCTTCACAATCGCGTCAAATAAACTACCCCAAGATACCCCTGTTGTTTATTTCAACCATTACTTTTAAACAATTAAAAAGATTTATTAACTCTTTAATGGATTTGATTCCTTCTTGAAAGCATAAAACTGTTTAATAATACATGTCAACAATTATAACCGCATTACTACTAGTTAGACAGGATAAACACCAGCCTCCACATCTTGGTAACCCACAAGTTGCTTTAGTTAATGGGTTAACTTATTTATAAAGCATAAGTATTCCCATATGTATTCTGTCAGTTTAACATTTAAAGACAGACTGCAGGACTTTTTGTATTTTGGAGCATAATGGCGATGTGAGTAACTTTCCCATGCTAGTTTTTGTAATTACTCTCCCTGCCAGAGGGGGGAGACAAAAGGTCTGCACTGAAGGTTTAAAGCATGACATTTCAAACGTGGGAAATAACATTTGGTTGCAATTAATGTTCTATTTACAGTATTAATTGATCAACACAAGAAACAAAGGCTGTGCACACTGTAACACACCATAAGGAAAATACAACAGCGGCAAAACCTCATCGAGCACAAAGCAGTCTCCTCTCAGCAGCTGCCTGAACTTCTGAGGACACGATCAAAGCATTCAATCAAATAATCAGATGAGAAGACCTAAAAGTGCTCAGCTGCTCCTCAAACAGCCTGTTCTGCATTACACCACATATTACCACACTGTACTTCACGGAGACTGCTTACATTATGTCAAACCCCACTCTAAAACACAACACACATTTATCTCTTCCTGCCACAATTTGTGCTCACCAACGAATCCCAGAGGAGGAGGAGAAGAAGAAGAGAGATCTGCTTCTCTTCCGCTCTTACTTTCAATGAAAAGCAAAAGCGTATATGGAACAGTAGCAAGGAAAACTCGTTGAACCAGAATCAAACGGAAGTATGGCTGGCATATTTTACAATAAATTATTATACATTTTAAAAAAAGAAAGGAGAACTGGATGCTAGTTTTTATTTTATTATGAATATCTGCTCTGCTTCTCACCATCTTCAGCTAAGAGGAAAACAAGGAGACTGTCCAGAAAGTGATGCTATTTCTCACGAAATTGTATAAACATTACTGGCATTTCTGTTTCCCAAACCCTAATGTTTGTGAACATGATCCAACTGTCTCCATGTGAACAACACGAGTCAATTCATTTTTTCGGTGTTGGATTTTCCCTCCACTGCCAGCTCTGAGTTGCCATTTTGATCCTCGGCACAAACAGCCTTTATGAGATCTAATTCTACCCTGTTTAAAGCAGCATCTGGCTTCCCATGGTGCCGCGCCAAAACCTATCCCCGGGAAACACATGAACAGTCCCGACAGCATGTGGAACAAAAATGCCCATAATACTGTTCTCCAATAGGGGATTCGGGAGGCACGGTGTGATTACAGGCGCCACAATGGAAAGAAAAGGGTAGAGAAGGGGCGGAAAAAAATCACTGGGAGTAAAAGTTTCAGCGATTTAAGAATTGAGTTTCAGAGCGATAACTTGAAAACACCGGGGACAAACCAAAAGAGTGATAATAATATAGAGAGAAAATGCAATCAGAGTTGCTTTGGGCACATGGAGAGGGTTTGGAGCTTTGTTTTGTCTCAAGAGGACCAGACTATCGATACAGACAAGAGGCAGCAAGAAAGAGAGCAAAAGTGTTCTACTTTATTATATTACAACAAACCTCTGTGGTGGACAACACGGTGTCTTCATCCAGGCTGAGGACAGCGTCGGTCACTAAGGTCTCGTAGGGCAGGAAGCGACTGCTCATCACCTGCAGGAGAACCACAGAGCACAGAGGATTAAAACCAGAGGAGTTGGGAGTTCATTTCCCTCATACAGCTTTCATTTGTGATCATTTAGTAGCCTGGAACACAGGCTACTAAATGCAGGAGCAATGCCTGGAACACAAAAAAGGCAGGAGCAAATATATTTCTGAAAGTTGTGGAAAATGTTTGCCCCTTTCTTCATTCAGGTGCCTTTTGAACTAACAGTTGAGAGATGATCATGAATAGAAACGAGAGCCAAATGGAAACAGCTTCATGTCATTCTTACTTCTTGGAGGTTGAATTAAGGGATTTGCTCAAAATATGGGCTTTTTTATCTAACATCTTTCTTTTGAGCTCTGATTTTGCTCTCTACCAACTCCAGAGGGAAAACACTTTAGCTGCCAAATGCTCCACTATGTTTTCCAGCTAACTTTATCTGTCGTTTGGTGCTTGTATAAAGTGTACAGTTTTGGGGGGCTGCCAATTGTGGGCGTAATTAAAGCCAAAGTCCAGCTTGAGAGTTGTGCGAGTGAAACAAAACAGTCAATCTGTGTAACAAAAAAACCAAACAATGAGCTGAAAGACAATACAATATAATGAACTGGTGATCCTTGTGAGTTCACATGAAACTTTTCACGTTAAAGTAGTCAAACGATCCAGAGGTAGTGTAAACACATGGCTTATATAATTGTTAAGGATGATTTTAGCTACCCTGACTAGCTACCCTTTGTTCTTTCAGTCTCCACCTAAGAGAGTGTCGAAAAGCTGAACGTAGGTGGCGAAAAACAAAACTCCAGGTTCATTTTGAAATCTATAAAGAGAGACTTGGTCTTTATAATTTGGAATTGAAAAATGTACGACAGTCTTTCTTCTCTGACATCATTGCCAAAAACAAAAACAACGAACGTGCCTTGCTTGCTACCGTCGACAGACTAACAAACCCCCCAGTGTCAGTAGCCTCTGAATTTCTATCCACCAGGGCCTGGAATGAGTTTTCCTCCTTCTTCACTGACAACATTCAGAAAATCAGACAAGCAGTCAGTGCCTCTGCATCAGGTACAGCAAATGTGTTGTCCCTGTGTCCACTTAAAATCAATTCAAACACCATGACACAATTCCATCAGATTAATGATAAAAACCTAGAGGACATTATTCAACTTCTGAAATCCTCCTCCTGCTGCCTTGATACTATTCCAACAGGATCTTTCAAAAATGTTTTTCCTTGCATGGCCTCAGATCTACTTCATATAGTAAACAAATCTCTTCACTTAGGTATTTTTCCACAGGCCCTGAAAACTGCAGTCATTAAACCGCTAAAAAATAATAATCTAGATGCTTCAGTAATGAACAATTACAGGCCCATATCAAACCTGCCATTTCTGTAAAATCATTGAAAAGGTCGTTTTTCAACAGTTGAGTAATTTCTTGCAATTAAATAACTGTTTCGATGTGTTCCAGTCAGGCTTTCGTCCAAACCACAGCACTGCTCTTGTAAAGGTCTTCAATGACATCCACTTAAACACAGACAGTGGCAGAACTTCAGTGTTAGTATGATTAGATCTCAGTGCTGCGTTTGACACTGTTGACCACAACATATTACTAGACTAGTTACCATAGCTATGCAGATGACACACACATTTACGTAACCATTTCACCAGGAGAATATGCTCCAATTCAAACACTGAGTAAGTGCATTGAACAAATCAATGACTGGATGTGTCAGAATTTTCTCCAATAAAACAAAGATACAACTGAGGTAATGGTTTTTGGAGCCAAGGCGGAACGTATAAAAGTTAGCGCTGAGCTTCAGTCTGCAATGTTCAAAACAACAGATAAATCCAGAAATCTAGGTGTAGTCATGGACTCTGACCTGAGTTTTAACAGTCACATTAAAACAGTTACTAAATCAGCTTACTATCACCTAAAGAACATATCTAGGATTAAAAGACTAATGTCACAGCAGGATTTGGAAAAACTTGTCCATGCTTTTATCTTCAGTAGACTGGACTACTGTAATGGTAATGGCCAAGGTCTCACTAAAAAATCTATTAGAAAGCTGCAGCTGATTCAGAACGCTGCTGCTCGAGTCCTCACTAACACTAAGAAAGTGGATCACATCGCTCCTGTTCTGAGGTCTTTACACTTGCTTCCTGTGTGTCAAAGAATAGATTTTAAAATACTGCTGCTGGTTTATAAAGCTTTGAATGGTTTAGGCCCAAAATACATTTCTGACCTACTGCTAAATTATGAACCATCCAGAACTCTCAGGTCTTCAGGGACTGGTCAGCTTTCTGTCCCCAGAGTCAGAACTAAACATGGTAAAGCAGCGTTCAGTTATTATGCTCCAAATATCTGGAACAAACTCCCAGAAACCTGCAGGTCCGCTGCAACTCTTACTACTTTTAAATACAGTCTGAAGACTTTTCTTTTTGCTGCAGCTTTTAATTGAACTATTCATATCTTAAACTGCACTGTCACTTTTATCCATGTATTTTTTCTTTTAATGTTTATTTTATTATCTATTCTTTTTAAAGCACTTGCCTTGGGTTGAAAGGTGCTATATAAATAAACTTGCCTTGCCTTACCCAAAGCTCAGGAGTTTTTAAATCATATCCACTGGCAGAGCTTCACTGGGAGATACATTTTATAAAAACTTTTCTGCTTCAACTATCAACTCTATGTATTTTTGATGACGCCTTAAAGATTCACGGGAGACAACAAGCCATCACATCAACAAACAACAGCGCACAGAGAAGAAGAGAAAAGCCAATATCCTACGCTTTACTGCACGCTGCCCTCCCATTTCCAACAGTGATAAAGTGCTGATACAAGTTTCCATTACTGCCGCGGGCTCGTCTTTCTCTTTTAAATCAATAAAAACACATAAATGCAGCCAGACACATACAGCATGATTCATGTGTCCTGCATATAGGATACGTTTACCGCTCCGATCCACCACTGTTTATAAACAGAGTGCATTTATCTAACGGCAAATTAAACCAAACATTACTTGACAGTCCTTGAATATTTACTGGAAGCACAGAGAGTGATGGTGTCCGGGGCCTGGTGGGCGGATGTAGAGAGCAACATCTTGAGGACATTTAGACGGGGAAGTCTCTCGGTGTGTTTCTGTGATGAAAAGCGCTCGGATGAGAAAACAGCAGGTTCTTGTTGACAAAGTGTGTGTGGTGGTTGCTGGATGCGGGCTTAAACAACCTCCCACACAAACAAGATGCAGCTCACGAAACATAACTTTAATGGACGTAGACACAGAATCACATCCAGATACACATTTTAAACATATACACACTAACAGCCTGTTATTCAGTTATGGAGCACAGCACTGAAGGTCAGGAAAATAAGAAAAATGTTCTTTTGAATCGCCGCCTGCACTGAAAGCACTTTTATTTACATTGGAGGATAGTCAGTGTTGAACTTCTTTCTATATCAACTCCTGGCATTGTCTGTGTGATGCGTTCAAGCGCGGTGACCTCACCCTCAATAGGTCTTCATCACTCCTACAGCAGCAACAAACACCCAGAGAAAATACTTTACTGTGGAGCTGTGAGGAGCCTGTTATCCATTCTGGTGCTGCAAATAATGATTTCTTTTTATTATCGACCAACCTGTTAGTGTTTAAAATGTCGTAAAGTATTGAAAAAGGCCCGAGGTGATGTCTTCAAGATGCTCATTTAAGCCAACCAAAACTTTAAAGACTTTAGTTTTAGAATTACATCAGTTAAGGAGTTAAATCACCTACACCAGAGACAAGTAGAACATCAATACCTAATTAAAAAAACATCCTCAAATGTATAACGGCGGTCATGATTTGCTTCAGTGTTTGGGTTTTGACTCATTTGATTAGCTGTTGCAGGATGTGGCTAAATAATAAATAAGCTTTTCTTATTTTATGAGTCGTCAGGGCCATCAGCTTGCAGTATTCAGAGCTGTCTATGTCATGATTTCATTTTTCAGACGTCTAGCCGGTGTTCTTAAGGCCGCACTTAGTTTGAGGTAAACAATGGTGATGAAAGATAGAGAGCAGCAAATCTTTACAATTAGAAAAGCTTGGTATGACATTACATAATAATTTGTTATTGCTGCAAAACAAGTCTATTCTGATTCATGGAGGAAGAAACTGGTTCTGATACCGATGTTGTATAATAGTCCAGGCGATATTACCTAAAAATGTTGGTAAAAAAAAGAGAAATAGATGGCATTTATATCAGTTGACTCTGGGCAACATAATACAGAAGAACTGCATTTAATACTGTTAATTACTAAAAATAAAGTGTTTAAAGGGTCCCCTATTATTAGTTTTCCATCAATATATTATAGGTCTCAGATATATACAAAAGATGTCTCTGAAGTGTTTGGCTCGAAATACCAAACAGATCACCCATTGTAGCGTCCCATAATCCCCTCAGTTTCAGCACTGTTTCAAAAGTGCTGATTCTCTGTCTGTTACTTTAGATGAAAATAAGGAGCCACTCCCCACGCCCCTCTGAGAGATATTTAGAAGGGGGGGGGGGGGGGGGGGGGGGTTACCTTGGTTGGTGATTGGCTAATGGTTACACAAGCCAAAACATCATTATGACATCATAAAGTGGCCAAAATCTGATCAGCTCATTTTCAGACAGGTTTTTATAGAAATGGATCGGGACAAAAAGGGAGAAAATCTTTTTTCTGAAACTTTCAGAATCTCTTTACACAGAGGGGACACATGTTGATGTATAAAAGACATGAAAAAGTGGATTTTGTATACAGTAATAGGTGACCTTTAAGACCTGATTTCTAACTTTTAGAGCAGCAGATGTTCATGATTGATTTGTTTAAAAGTTTGTGAGATCGGTTTGCTGGATAGCTCAGTTGTTAGAGCTGATGGCCAATAAGAAGTGTCCGCTGCCATGTAAACTGGTTCGAAACCCTGGCCCACCGAACATGTCTCCCCTCTATCTTCTCTCATAACCCTGCATCTCCAATAAAGGCACTCTCTGGCCCAAAAACATCTTTAATAAAGAAAAAGGTGAGATCCATTTGGTGATGGAAAAAGGCAGATTGAACATAATGTTGCTTAAATGTCATAAATATAAAACACAATAAGGTTTTACTGTTTTTACATTCTAAAGCCATACAATTAAGTATGAAT
>NC_136908.1:19613675-19825098 GCF_949606895.1 Notothenia rossii
AAAAAAACAAGTTGTTTTAAGATATCACATTGCTGATTGGGCATTTGTCATTTTTCAGCTTGATTCCTGACCTTAACAAAAGTAATCTTTAGTTGATTCTCTGAAAAGTATATATTTAAATAAAGATGTTGTACTTGTGCATTCTAAACATGGTAAACATAATTTTTTGTCATATGTTTTCCCTGTGTACTTAAACATATTGAGAACACAGATCAAGTTAACATAGTGATGTTGGTGAAAGGAGATGTCAATTAAGCAAATAGTCATTCAACACAAAGCATCATCTACAATTATTCGATAACAACTTTCTAGTTGCGGCTGATTAACTGAATATATTTAGACTTTTCATTGTAAGTTTGAACAGAATTTTCGAAATTAATGAAATTCTGATAGACATTTGTCACTTTCCAGCTTGCTGTTGATTCCTGACCTTAACAAAAGTCATCTGTTGAATCTCTAAAAAGCATATATATTTAAATAAAGATGTTGTACTTATGCTTTTAGACGGCTGAATAGATTTGAGGGTCATGAGTTATTGAACAAATGTAATAAAATATAAGCTGAAAAATAATTAGATCAATGCTGTGTCTCGTCTTCTGGACTTGTATTTATTATGTTTATCCAAAGTGCATTTTGATAAATCATCTATGACTTATTCCTCCAGAGAGATTGTGTGATTCTTCATTTAATTATGATTAAAGAGCAAAATGCAATAAAAACATTAAGGATAAATAAAAGCTACTTAGCGGTTATTGCCTCCTTTCTTTCCTAACAATACGCATTAGCTTCTCAGCCACGCTTTGCCCCCTCCGATGTATATTATTCCTATTACTAAGCTTTAATTGAAACCACAAAAAATGTCCTTTAATGGAATCAGTGCAGCACAAATCGAAACTCATTAACTCCCAGAAACTCTCCGACTGAATGAAATGGGCCGAGATACAGTAGCTTTACACTTAGAGAAAATGCATAAGAAGAGCTGTGTAATTAGAAATGATAGTGATCACATCTTAAGGGTAAAAAAAAGGATTTAGTCTCACCTTATTCTCCCCTCGATGACGATGACGGGCACAGATGTGGCCGGCCAGCGGTGCTTGGCAGGGAGAGGCTTGTCACAATTCCACAGGACAATGATCTAAAAGATGGAAAAAAGGTTTTATTATTACCTGCAAATAACTGAATTATATCTAATCTAATTTCCTCTAACCTAAACAACTCGCAGCACTTCCAAGCTAGTTGAACATGTGACATTTACGTGACCTAAGGCCAGCAAATGTCACCGTATTACAGGCTGATTAAACGTTAAAGAGCCAGAAGGGCAACTCCAGTGATAAAATATTTCCAATTATGGCTCCAGGGTGGTTCGTAAAAATTCAGCCCTTAACCAATCATGTCCCATTGTCACATATCATTTCTAACTACCACGTTTCTCTGAACACTTTTCCGGCCAATCTGATCTCACTCCACATGACGTTTAACATGAAACACTATTGTTTTATCATGCTCGGACTGCTGTTCAGCGACATTCACATTTCACATGGAGTTAAACTGCTCCCATCCACTGCAGTTCAATTCCAGACATGTTAAGGTTTGATGAGAAACACACACATACACACACACACAAAACAAGACTCCATCTGACCTTACACACAATCTTCCATTCTTAGATCTCAGCAAGTTTTCATGCGGCTTACATTTTTGTGAAAAGTTTGATAAACCCCTCCCCCAAATGGCTATTCTCCAATCACAGCCTAGCAAACATAGCTTTGCACCACAGGACATGGCAGGCCCATCAAGCTTGAGTTTTGTCTAGTATAAAAATATCTAGATATCAGACTCAAAGATGCTGCCTATTCAGTGAGATTTTGCTCACCTGGCTAATAAGACAAAAACAAATCCTTGCTTCTGGTCACTTCAAGGTTATGCGTCCCATGAAATTAGTGTTAACTGTTCATTAGCAACATCCTGCTCTTTATTGGACAACAATATGGTTACCTTTCCTAAACCAACTGGTAAGTTCTCATCCTAAAGCTTCTCTTGTGTATAAAGTAAAAACGAATTGTTTTCAGAACGTAAGCAATGACACAGGTTTGTGCGAGTAAGAAATAGAAGTGTGATCATGTGTTTCCTCATAATAGGATTCCTATTATACTAAGTCTAACATGCTTTTCCCTTCAGCTTTAGACTATGACATCATATATGTGAACAACAGGTGAAAATGAAGGCCCTTTTTAACCATATGTTATGACAGCATTTTTTTTAACCAACTCACGGCGCTAACGCTAACAAGCTACATTAGCTAGTAAGCTAGGTAAGTGTTTTGGGGGGTTGACATCAGTATGTACAATTGACATGCTATTGGCTTTAATATATAAAATAATATAGTGTATATTAATGAAGGAAGTCTAATATTAGTGCAGTTACCATGCAGCTCAAATCATCTGAAAACTATGAGGAGAATGTGAAGATGGATTGTATATCAAGTTGAATCTTCACCCCCCCTTCTTTTTGACATTTCAAACTTTACAAATAGCAGGTGAAAAATGTGTTCTCTAAGATTTATTAGTTTCTGCCGTGTGAGCTTTGCCTGGAGCTCTAGCACCACCATCTGCCATGCCTTCACTTCCAGTTCCTCCATTTCAGTCATGCTGTTGAAAACCACATTCAAAATGTGATACATTTTAGTATGCATGCCGGCATTTTGTCAGGAAAAAACCTCTCCAAAAAGAGTGGAGTATGTTTTTGGAGTTTGATCTAATCATTATTTGTACAGTAAATGAACCGATGAAATCGAGGTTGATAAATGATTATATACATTGAGATATGAAGCCAAACAGTTAAAACAAATAATACAACATATTTTATCTCTAGGAAGTATTTTTGCCTGATGATTTGAGAAATAAATACCCAGTTATTAATGATAAGGAAATCGATAGGAACACATCTTCATCATCATTTCTTCCTGTGTGTCAGCTCACATCGGCCCTGCTGAAATGTCCTTGAAAATGTCAGTAAATTAATCCATCGCAGATCCTGGCGTTCCTGATACAGGCAAACCACAAGAATCTCCCTGCGGGGATCAATAACGATTCACATGATTTTGACATTAACTACATCAGCCGCAGCCCTCGGGGACGCTGCGCTCTGACTGGACCTGCCAAATTATGAGCTTGAAGCCATTTGGATGCCTGTATCAAGGTATTTGCCCTGTGCCTACAGTATACAGCAGCTGTGTGGAAATATGTCACTTGTCTATAAAAAAAGGATGACACAGCTGTTTGATGAATGGGATGAATTGATGGATGCAAAATCACATTATTATAAGACGGTTTGGATCAAAAGCCAAACAAGCATCGCTCAAAAGGAGAGAAAGTGTTTGTCATTGTGAGACAACAACAGGTATACAGTGTGGATCTCTGCACACACACAGCTGAGAAACGTGTTGTTCTCTTCTTACACGGGCTCTAGTCCTTTATTAGAAAGACAGATGGTGTCTCTGTCAGCGCACCAGCGCTCTCAGGGTGCTGATGATGGCATTGTGTATGCATGCTTGCATGTTTGTGTGTATATGACTGGAGGAAAGGGGTGAAAAAGCGGTTGGTGTATCTATAGCACAAGTGGAAGAATGCATGTGCACACAGCAGGAGATCCACTATGTCAGAAGACGCCTCAAAAGCTTTCTTGCTTCCAATTTAGCCTCCTCCGCCCTCTGAGTTCTTTCATTCTCTCCTCTCCATTCATTTATTTATATCCCTTTCCTCAGCAGCCCCCCCACCACTCTTTCTCCTCTTTTCTGTGTGCTCAGAGTGGAAGAAAACACCCCGACTGTGTACCTGGCTCTCCACTCAGCATGCACAGCCTGTAGAAGGCAAACACAGAACCACCTCCAGAAAAATTAAGCCAGAGTTAATTAAATCTACTATTATTTTACAGTAATGTTGGCTAAAAGTGGATCTACCACTTGGGTATAACCACACTGATGTAGCACCATCAAACCTCTCTATAGTGATCGAAATGTGCATGAAACACAAAATCTCTGGAATCAATTGCTTGCTTCGATCGGTACTTTTCCTATTAGTTGATCAATGATCATACATTAAAATCATTCATCTGAATTAGGCTGGTTGACAAAACAATCTCTACTCACAGGCCACTTAATCACTTGTTCCACAGTTTTGAAAAGTATCACAACAGGGCATCATCACCATTATAGCATTCTTCAATTTTCTTCTATGTTGGCTAAAAAAGTTAGCTTGACAGATAATTTTTTACCTTGAAACAGCAGTTAAACAGGCCCACTTATACGCCTACTGGAGCTTTTGAACACATCACCATATCGAGTAGGGGAAAGTGTTTCATCAAGAATAAACTGTCAAGATCAATAGCTTTGTTCATTTACACTTGACTTAATTAAGGCAACATTATTGTACTGGTTCTGTTTGGTCAAGCACATTTAAAGGGCCAATTTTAAATTTCACGGATAATTAGTTCAATGGTGAATTGATGAGTAATACTCATTACAAGAGATATATAAATGTTGGGGAAAGTTATCTTTCGTTAAATCATAGCAATGTCATCAAGGTTATCTAAACCAGTGGTTCTCAACTGGTCAGGCCTCGGGACCCACTTTTTACTTGCTCAATACATCGCGACCCAACATTTTGAAGCACACAAATCTATTCAACAAAAAAACGTGCTGTAATATATATGCTTTTCAGCATACAATATTAATAAAAGTGAAGTACAGTGCATATATCCCTTATATCTCTTCACAGAACTTAAGTATGCTCTTAAAAAAGGAATCAAAGCTGAACTACTGTATATAAAAAGGCACACGTGCTGGAAACCCAACCCCAGCAAGGGGGTCTGGGGGGATTATCCCCCAGGAGATTTTTAGAATTACTAACATAAACTATGCATTCTGGAAAATAAATACATTTATTACTACCAGACATATCAATAATATTTTTATGCCATTGTTTGTTTTTCACTTTGTTCTGACATCTCGCTGCAAGAAGAGTAAGGGTAAGGGTAGATAGATCCCATTGTTCTGTGACTTCAATCATCAAACCGGGGGTCATATTTCATTATGTGTTCATTTTTATCTGAAGTTGTACCCATGGATGTATAAAGAAGAGTTCTACCGGAAAGTTATTCTCCGTGGGGACTTCCGGCAACAATCTTGATTGTGATTGGCCAGAAGACTCGAAAAAACATCAGCAAAGATATTTTATTGAGAAGATGATCACTACGTGACAGAAGTTTTCAAAACCGTTTATGGTCTCCGGATCCAACGCCGATTGCATGCCCAGCGTTAGAAAATCCGGCCTTCAAAATAAAAGTTTGACTTTTCCCCCCCAAAAAAAAAAAAAGAATTCCAATTATTTATATTTTTTCTTCACTCACACATCCGCGACTCACTCGAAACGGGTCCGCGACCCACTTTTGTGTCGCGACCCACCAGTTGAGAACCACTGATCTAAACGAAAGTGTCGATACTGTAAATCTAGGACCAAAAGTAACAAAAATAGTAGCATAAAAGCAGAGAGCACGGACATTTAGCACCCAAGAAAATATTCTACTAAATTTGATCATTGGAAGTTTGGAGTAAATGTCTTTGTTTTGGTAGATTTGGTTAATATTCCTAAAAATAAGGTATTGGACCAGGTTCCGTTTTTTGAATGAGTATAATAAAAACCTATAAAATAAAAAAGTACCAATACATAAAGAGATAAGCAGAGTCCAACCACTTAAATGGACAGTACGTACACAGATACAACCTCAGACACAAATTACACACAAGCTTGAAATATACACATGTACAAAGATCCCACCTACGCAAACACACATTCATTTTGTATATAGAACTGCCCAAACCAACACACACACACACACACACACACACACACACACACACACACACACACACACACACACACACACACACACACACACACACACACACACACACACACACACACACACACACACACACACACACACACACACACACACACACACACACACACACACACACACACACACACACACACACACACACACACACACACACACACACACACACACACACACACACACAATCCCTCCTACACAAAATACAAAGTCGCTTACTCATACACTCAGCTAGCCAAACAAAAAAAATCACACACTTGCAAACACACACCACACACACACCAGCAACCGGCCTTTGGAGAGCAAATTCCATTTCATTTCCCGTGCTGGTAAGGAGCAAGCAGGGGAATCAATAGATGCCGTCTCCAGCTGTGCTGAAGGGGGTTTCGCTGCCATGGAGACAGATGTAGCACTGCTACAAATTGCTCTAATTCAATCCACCGGTGTTAACACACACACACACTCAGGGATGAGTTCTGTTGTTGCTTTGGTTGGAAAATGCGGAGGATTCCGGGAATACACACACACACACACTTTACCTGTGCACAGTACTGGGACTTGGCCACCGCGACCAGCAGCTTGAGTATGGGCTGGGACTGCGACACCAGAGGAGAGACGGCATGGATGACCGCTGTGAACTTGGGGTACGGTTTAATGCCTGGAAAACAACAGAAAGATGGTCACTTGTTAATGCAGTGTTAAGAAATCCAGGAAAACAACGCTGGCTGGAACACAAGAGAGCCGTCTGTGACGGTCTGTCAGCCATCAATGCAATATCAGGCTCTCACTTACAAACACTTCATATCTACAGATTTTTAAAGATGTTACTTGAAACGAGTCTGTCAGCGGTGCAAACAAAATAGATGATATAATTGTAAGGGGAAGTAAGTTCTCAAGATCAGCTTAAAATATTCAACAGCGTTAATATGTTTTGAAAATGCCAAATCTCTTGATCGCTGAATATTTCATTTTGGAAACTTGTCGGCCGAGTCTGAAACCCAGTGAACTGACGACTAAGTGCTGATGTGACTTTAAATTTAGTCCGACTTGATGCTGCAATAGATTAATCGAAGCTGAAAATAAGCAGGAAATAAGATATTGAGCATGAGCGAGAGAGAACATAGAGGACGTTCAACTTTTCCTAATTTAAATGTAATCTAACCCAAACCAACAAAGCATAACGCAGAGGAGATAGCATTAGCCGAGTCTCCATTCTGCCACTGAGCAACTTTTATGATGAGGTACTTAAAGCAGTCTTAAAACTTGTTAAACTATCCTTGTGATTTGTAATGAAAAAGTTTAGAGTGTGCAGAGTTTGTAAAGACCCAGGATGTATGGTAAACTGGTTACAAGCTCATAAACAGACCTCCATGAAACATTTGACAAATCCTGGAGATGAATAACAGCTTTTTTTTTTATGTGGATGCTGTTTTCTGTCCTGAGCTCATGATTCTCAGAGGCTTTAATCACGTCCTCTATCAGTTTATCACATCATCCAACAAGCTAAATGTTTATAGAAACACAAAAGGCTGCTTTGGATCGATCCAGCTGTTGGAGGCCATTTAATACCAACAATGACACTGGCCAAAATGATGTGTCATGCATGTTTACATACTTTTAGTTGCTTCTCATGGTTTAGTTGCAAATAACGAAGGTCTTAAGGCCACAAAATGACCGTCTGTTTAGAGGAGTGCTTTCCAACTTATTTGGCTTGTGACCCCTTAGAATTCTCCATCCCCATCTTCACAAGCTACTATGTTTATAAACTAAAAGCAGTAAGCACATTATTTAAATTGGACAAACTATCAGACATTTCACAAGAAATCTGATTAAGTTAAGATACGACTCCCCTCTCATCAGTCATCAGCCAAACTAGATAACAGCGACTTCTGCTTTTTTGGCAACAGATTGGGAAAGTCCCTCTCATGTTTCAACATGACAGTTAGCCTGTTCTCAAAGCCCAGCCTATCAAAAAATTGTCTTTCAAGTTTTGGAAGAAAAGTCCCAGGCTGAGCAGACCCCTTACCCACACAAAGTCCAACACTTCAGGGATGATAGCGACGCCTCATCACCCAACATCAGTGGTCTACATCACTTATGCTCTTATTAATGAATTGGAGCAAATCTTGTGAAAATGAATGGAGGAAACATCTCGATAGGGTTTTCTGTTTAAATTCCTGCCATGTTCTTTTCAAAGACATGTTGTTTAACTGTCTAATATCTTTACTTTCCTTTATCAGAAAATGTAATTATTGTTACTAAGTGTCACATATTGTTATTGGATTCTAGTTTTCTCAAGTATATATTTTCATATCACCCTAAAACATCCGGTATCCTTTGGCTTCTAAATTAAGAGTCCATTTAACTAAAGCAACAAAAACAAATCGTGCTCCCGCTGAGTCGGAGTGGTAAAATGCATAATGACTGTGAGTGTGTCTTGTTATTTGCTCTTGGAGAACAAGAGGAAGCGTCAGTTTGAAACAAACTCTACTGCCTTGATTTTTCTCAATTACCCATCAGCGACAAGCCACCTTGTCTCCTAAAAACCCATCCGTGTTTAATTGCTTTCTCTTTGACAAACAAATAGCCGGCGTTGTAATCCCTGCCTGTCACTGTGCACATCCATTTTAATATGAGCCCTCCACTCCGGGTGCTCAATCAACTGAATTTCTGCATTTGTACTACCGTGGTCTGTTTATTTAAAAGTCTGTGTGTGTGTAGCTGGAGGATGAGGGAGTGAGGGATGGAGGGGCTCGCGGGCCACAGAAATGAAGCGGGGGAAAACTCGCCGCCGCTGAACCGTAGCACGAGGAATGGGCCGCAGAAGTAGCACCAGTAGCCATGCTGACTCAAAACCCATTGATGGACGGAGTGGTGTGCCAGCGCGACAAACATCTGTCAATGACCCATTCCTTCACTATACACACACACACACACACACACACACACACACACACACACACACACACACACACACACACACACACACACACACACACACACACACACACACACACACACACACACACACACACACACACACACACACACACACACACACACACACACACACACACACACACACACACACACACACACACACACACACACACACACACACACACACACACACCATGGGAGGAGGGCAGCAGATCAGGGCTGCATGCCATATTTCAGACAAGCTCCAATTCAACAGTCTAAAGTTGTTTTACAAAAAGGGACAAAATACTTGCTGATGATGAAGAAACTTTTCTGACCGACTTTTATGGATCAGTTCATTGCCTCCTAGGTGTGTTGAAGCGTTATGTAACAGCACTTTGTACAGTTTATGACATGTCTACGCTTCTGTGTGTGTGTGTTACTGACCCAGTGTAGCGTAGTAGAAGGGGAAGTCTCCCAGGTACCCAGAGTACTGCGGCAGGGCGAAGAGCCCTCCAGGGTGACTGTTCCACATCAGGCTGCTTCGGGAGCCGTGCGCCAACACGCGGTCCTGGATGATCTGCACAGGGAAACAACACACATTAGACTTTGTATTGACCAACAACTTTTCAATTCAAGATGTTATGATTTTTACCCTCTAGTTGAATTTGTTGACTGTCCATTTTTGTGTTTTCTACATTACAAATAGGATGACGGGAAACAATGGACCACTTTTTTGGGGAAATACACGAGTGAATTGTGTAAGACTCTTGTCTGTCCTCATAGAACAATCTCTATTGTTGCTCAAGTTATATAATTAGGAGATTTTCTCTATTTTTGATGCAAGGATTTTCCTTGCTGTTTGTTGTTTAATTTGCATAGGTGTGACAAATGTGTAAATTGTTGACTACATAAATTAACTTGACTAACTCAAGATTATCCTTCAATATCCTTTCTAAAAATTGTAGGTGACAGATAAAAACTAAGCGGGTAAACCCAAGCAGAGTAGGCCAAAATGTTCCGACTTTTATTTCAACAAAAACGTAACTTACACTTTGGATAATGGAACAAAGATTTGTGTGAGACCCTCCCTAAGTGGTAAACCACATTATACACTTGTCTTGTGAGTAAATCAGTTATGGAAATAGCATTAATTTAGTGGTCTTATTAAAATATATATATATATTTAAAGTATATCAAGTAACTGTAAATGCACATAACATGTTATGGATTGAAAATGAATTTACAGATTACACTTCAACTACAATTTGAACATCCTAATACATATAAAAGGGAATATCTGTGTTGCTTCGACAGCCTTCAAAATAATTAAAGGACAAACTGTCTGTATCAAACGTTTGTCTTTTTTATTACAGCAGTGTCTCTGTTTTTCTCAAAGTCCACCCTGCTGTATGCGAGGCTTCCCTTTCTAAACTGCCTTTAAATTACATTTCACTCAGAGGCCTCATACAACTTTGTGTGTTGAACAAATCTGCCTTTCATTTCAATCTTTATTTCGAACAGATTTAAAAAATAACAAATAAAAAACAACAAATGTGAAAAACAGAATACCGTATTGTTAAAATACAGTATTTATCCACATTCATGATAATATTTATATATTCAACAAAAAAAGTCTTCATATTAATAATAATAATAAATCATATGTGTCCGAAAGGGAGCAGGAGGACGCAAATGCTTATTAATTCCCACCCCTTACTTGATTAATGATTGTCCTTTAAGTCATTATGCAAGTTAGTCCTACTTATATTTATACATACAGTGGGGCAAAAAATTATTTAGTCAGCCACCAGTTGTGCAAGTTCTCCCACTTAAAAAGATGAGGCCTGTAATTTTCATCCGAGGTATACCTCAACTATGAGAGACAAAATGAGAAAAAAAAATCCAGAAAATCTCATTGTCTGATTTTTAAAGAATTTATTTGCAAATTATGGTGGAAAATAAGTATTTGGTCACCTACAAACAAACAAGATTTCTGACTCTCACAGACCTGTAACTTCTTCTTTAAGAGCCTCCTCTGTCCTCCACTTGTTAACTGTATTAATGGCACCTGTTTGAACTCGTTGTCAGTATAAAAGACACCTGTCCACAACCTCAAATAGTCACACTCCAAACTCCACTATGGCCAAGACCAAAGAGCTGTCAAAGGACACCAGAAACAAAATTGTAGACCTGCACCAGGCTGGGAAGACTGAATCTGCAATAGGTAAGCAGCTTGGTGTGAAGAAATCAACTGTGGGAGCAATTATTAGAAAATGGAAGACATACAAGACCACTGATAATCTCCCTCGATCTGGGGCTCCACGCAAGATCTCACCCCGTGGGTTCAAAATGATCACAAGAACGGTGAGCAAAAATCCCAGAACCACACGGGGGGACCTAGTCAATGACCTGCAGAGAGCTGGGACCAAAGTAACAAAGGCTACCATCAGTAACACACTACGCCGCCAGGGACTCAAGTCCTGCAGTGCCAGACGTGTCTCCCTGCTTAAGCCAGTACATGTCCAGGCCCGTCTGAAGTTTGCTAGAGAGCATTTAGATGATCCAGAAGAGGATTGGGAGAATGTCATATGGTCAGATGAAACCAAAACAGAACTTTTTGGTAAAAACTCAACTAGACGTGTTTGGAGGAGAAAGAATGCTGAGTTGCATCCAAAGAACACCATACCTACTGTGAAACATGGGGGTGGAAACATCATGCTTTGGGGCTGTTTTTCTGCAAAGGGACCAGGACGACTGATCCGTGTAAAGGAAAGAATGAATGGGGCCATGTATCGTGAGATTTTGAGTGACAACCTCCTTCCATCAGCAAGGGCATTGAAGATGAAACGTGGCTGAATCTTTCAGCATGACAATGATCCCAAACACACCGCCCGGGCAACGAAGGAGTGGCTTCGTAAGAAGCATTTCAAAGTCCTGGAGTGGCCTAGCCAGTCTCCAGATCTCAACCCCATAGAAAATCTTTGGAGGGAGTTGAAAGTCTGTGTTACCCAGCGACAGCCCCAAAACATCACTGCTCTAGAGGAGATCTGCATGGAGGAATGGGCCAAAATACCAGCAACAGTGTGTGAAAACCTTGTGAAGACTTACAGAAAACGTTTGACCTCTGTCATTGCCAACAAAGGGTATATAACAAAGTATTGCAATTAACTTTTGTTATTGACCAAATACTTATTGTCCACCATAATTTGCAAATAAATTCTTTAAAAATCAGACAATGCTATTTTCTGGATTTCTTTTCTCGTTTTGTCTCTCATAGTTGAGGTATACCTAGGATGAAAATTACAGGCCTCTCTCATCTTTTTAAGTGGGAGAACTTGCACAATTGGTTGCTGACTAAATACTTTTTTGCCCCACTGTACATATACAATAATTTCTCATCTTCTATCACCTCTCTTCATTCTCATATTTTTCCCAAAAAGTGTTTCTGTACATCCTTTTAAACTGAATTATGCTTGTGCTATGTTTTAACTCCTGCTCCAAAACATTCCATAAAATCACCCCACAGATTGTTATACTCATACTTCTCAGAGTTGTTCTGACCTTGAGTTGTTTAAAATATAGATTTCCTCTCAAATTATACCCACCCTCTCCGTCTATGAACAATGTTTTTAATTTCCTAGGAAGTAGATTATGTCTGGCTATGTACCTGATTTGTGCCGTTTTAAATTTAACCAGATCAGTGAACCTCAATATGTGTGACTTCAACAAGAATACATTAGTGTGTTCCAGATATCCAACATTATTGATAACTGTTATAGCCCTTTTTTGTAATGTGCATAACGGCTGTAGGTTGGTTTTGTACGTGTTTCCCCAAATCTCCACACAGTAAATCAGATATGGCAATATGAGTGTGTTATATAGAGTATACAATGAGTTATAGTCCAGAATGTGTCTGGCTTTTCCCAATATTGCGATAGTTTTAGCCAGTTTTGCTTTTACATGAGTGATATGAGGTTTCCAGCTGATGTTGTGGTCTAAAACCACACCAAGGAACTTAATTTCATATACTCTTTCTATGTTTATGTTATTTAGTATTAATTGCACCTGTGGATTTGTTTCATGTTTTCCAAATAACATAATCTTTGTTTTGCTTATATTTAATGATAATTTGTTTGTGTCAAACCAATGTTTTTACTTTAATAATTTCTGCTGTTATCAATTCCAGCTATTTCAAATTGTCACCGGAACAAAACATATTAGTGCCATCTGCAAATAAAATACATTTCAATATATTTGATACTCTACAAATTTCGTTGATGTATATTATGAACAGCTTTGGACCCAACACGGACCCCTGAGGTACCACAAGTTATGTTCATGTATTCTGATTTATGTTCACCAATTTCAACAAATTGTTGTCTGTTGCTTAAATAATCTCTCACCCAGTCTAATCCCACCACTCTGATGCCATACCAGATTATAGTCGGTGAAATATTAAGGATTCCATCAATGAGCCTTGTAATCAAACAGATAAAACATTTCACACGACTGCAAAATTAGTTTTTCACACCAAGAAGCAGAAAGTTGTAAATGTAAATGAATATCAACACGGATAATGTTCCAACTTCTAAAAAAATCCCATTTAAATTCAGAACGATATTCAGGTTGTTATTTAATACCCGGGTTGGTGAATTAAAGCAGGTGGAAAGTGGTTTTAAAAGTAAGTCTGCTGTCGTTGTATGAAAGTAAGAAAAGTGGCTGAGCTGCCCAAATGCTTGCTTTGTATCACCTGAAAAGCAACTATTGATCGTGAGTGAATCGCCAGGGCACAATGCTGAGCTAAAAATAAATCCATGTTATTGTGTAATATTTCATCCTCGGACAACCATACTGAGCTCTTTTTTTGGAGAAGCAGATCAGCAAGTCAAAGGAATATGTGCCGGTCAGTCACACAGACAGAGGCCATCGGAGAATAACAGAGGCAAAACCCAGACAGAGTCATCGGCTGTGTTTAAGCGCCAGTCAGTCAGCCTGCCCGATCCTTTCTGTGCACAAATAGAGCAGTCACACGGTCGGACGTGACAACGGCCACTATTTTCTCCCCGCTGCCAGCCTCTGCTGAGCAGGCAGGGGAAAGAGATATTGCTGCCGTGCCCTTGAGCCATGCTGAATTGCAGCAGTAAAACAGACACAGGTTTGCGGCCCTGTTTTATGGCCGTGATTGAATCGAGAGGTGACGGCTGCTGGCTTGGCAAACTCAAAAAGGGCGGACGTATAGAAAGAGGTGAAGAGAACAAGATGGGCGGAGGCTAATAGCTTTTCCAATTGTAAAAAAAAGTTAATAATGTAGCCGGAGGGGGCTGACTGTAATAATATTGACAAAGCAACATAAAAATTCATCACAGTGAGGCAGGGATGTGAAAAAAACCTCAGCACTGGGTGAGTTTTTTTTACTTTCACTAGATTTGTCCCCGAGGGCAGTCGATAACCATTTGCCTCAGTCGAACAGATTAACTCACAATCCTTTAACTTCTCTATAAAAACACTGCCTGCCACCTTAAAAACCTTGAGCCCCTGCACCTTATGGGGGACAATTCTGCTCGCTCGGCTGCAGCCCCCCCCCCCCCCCCCCCGGCAGCCCTCAGTCGGGACATGATGGACGACTCAATCTCACCTCAGAACAGCCACAATCAACCAATTAGAGCATGATAGATAAATCCTGCCTCTCTGGGAGCACTGTGTGAGCCCCGCTTTAATAGGTGAGCTTAATAGGTGCACCCGCAAAACAGACCGGCTATATTGACCTTGTGATTGGTCGAAACGCAACTGCTCCCCGGCAGGAAACACTGCATGATATGGTGAACTCATGTTTCCTGCTTGCCTTGCAATCTCAACACACACACACACACACACACACACACACACACACACACACACACACACACACACACACACACACACACACACACACACACACACACACACACACACACACACACACACACACACACACACACACACACACACACACACACACACACACACACACACACACACACACACACACACACACACACACACACACACACACACACACACTTTGGAGTGGAAGTTAAGTCAATAAAAAAAGCCAGTGAGTTTGTGAATGTGTGCTGGCAGATTCAATCTGTCAGGATATCGGAGTGTGTGTGTGTGTGCATGTGTTTGTATCGTCAAGGATCTGCAGTGAGGAGGACGATGAGGAGGACATTGAGGGTGGGGGGGGTTGCAGGCTCGACAGGATGAATAAACCATGTCGCTCGTTATCTCGGGGGCTGCCACGGCAACGCCATTTACATATGTCACCCCTTCTCCTTTTCACCCTTTCCACAACCACTCTCCCCTTTTTTTTTTACAGGACAGTCAGTCAGGATTAAGCGTTTAGCCCCTCGCTGTATTCAACACACACACACACACACACACACACACACACACACACACACACACACACACACACACACACACACACACACACACACACACACACACACACACACACACACACACACACACACACACACACACACACACACACACACACACACACACACACACACACACACACACACACACACACACACACACACACACACACACACACACACACACACACACACACACACACACACACACACACACACACACACACTTTTAGTCAGAGGCTTCGGCCGTGTCACCTTGCTCTTTAGTGCCGAGTGACAACATGTCAGCAGGGTTATGCCTGGGTGGTGCCACGTGAATCTGGGCTGACACACTTTGACATATGGAGATGTGTTTCTGCCTCTAAGTGCTTGCGTGTGTGTGTGTCTTTGTGTATGATAGCGCACACTGAGACAAGGCTAGATAACAAACAAACGGAGATGTAAAGCTAGCAAAAAATCGGAAAAACACTGGACAAATCTGAAAAATACTGAAGCCACACTTTACTTGCCGGTGCTATGTATGGTAAAGTCAATTTCAGATGTAAGATTTGGGAAGTTTTAATGAAAGTAAGATTGCAGTATCACGGTGGTTCCTTAGTTTTGGAAACATGCTTAAAGAGGAAATTAAATTTGTGATAGAATACTTGGGTTGTAACCACAGATCAAAGCTAGCACTTTGCTCAGGTGTTTTCTGTATCTATAAACAATTAATTCAAACTGAGTAATGAGTAAATTCCAGTCAATAATGTGTATAAATTAATAAGGAAGCGAATTTGTATGGAATAAAGGGATCAGAAGAATGTAAAAGCACATTCCAGAACTTATAATGATACTCCACCAAAGTCTGTATTTTGTGTATGAAACCCTTTTTGTAGTTGTGTTGACATGGATTGGATGGAAACAAGTGATGACTAGTTTTTATAGTGGGAAAAACATCAATCCGTCTTTTAACACATCATCGAGCTTTCGCCAAAAAACAGAAAGCGGCTTTGACCAATGCTGTAAAAGGTCCCATGACATGCTTTTCCGGTTATTACCCGTCCCCTTGTGTGTTATGTAGCTTTTTATGCATGTAAACGGTCTGCAAAGTCACAAACCCTCAAAGTACATCCTGTAGGGCCCGTCCACACAGCGTCGTGCGTTGAAAGCTTCACCATTCACTTTGAATGGGGTGACGTCACTCTTCGCCGAACTGCATTGTGGGAAGCGACGTGGAGCTTTCCTGGCTTGGCTCGCTGCAAAAGTTGAGCAATGTTCAACTTTTGAAGCCTCGGCAGAAGCGTCAGCCAATCGAATCATATGCTAGTACAAGTTCTAGCCAATCAAACCGCTGCTTGTGAGTCAGGGGCGGGAGATTCATGTGATTGGTTGTTGGTCGAGTTTCAGACACGCCCGCTGGCAAGCTTCAACGCACGCCGCTGTGAGCTTGTACTGGCATATGATTCGATTGGCTGACACCTCCTTCGAGGCGTTAAAAGTATGGGCTTCTGCCCATTCAAAGTGAATGGGCAGAAACGTTGAAGCGGCAACGCTCGCCGCCGTGTGTAGGGGCCGTCACTCAGCCTTATCTTTACTAAGCCGCGGCTCCGCGGATCTCCGCACACACACACACTCACAGCCCAGCACAGTGTGCTCAAGCTGAGTTCTGCGGTGTCTCGCTGTCTCGCAGATCGCACGCAGCAACCAGGAAACGGCAAAATGTAATCCAGCTCCCACTGTCCGCTCCTCGAGCCTCAAAGGGCCCCACAATGTCCCGCCAACACGGCACCCAGACCCCACGCAGCATTCTCATCTGTTTGTCCATACTGGTGTCATTTTCTGGTTGCTAACAAACGCCATTGTAACACATAAACACTGATGTTCAGCTGTAACGGTGGTGGACTCATCAGAACAGAGTTGGCGAGCTGACCAATCAGAGCACAGTGGGCTCATAGGGAGGGGGGGGTCAGGAACTCCAACAAGGCATGTAGGACAGAGAGTGAATACACATACTATACAGAGATGCTGTATGAGAAACCAATGTGAGTTGGAACATTGAACAATGTAAATCTATTCAAGTAGACCTCAACAATGGAATCATGATCAGTAGAAATGGCCATGTAATGGGACCTTTAACATTTGCTGAAATGTCCTTTTTGCCCTCCGTAAATGGCACTGTCCAGCCTTCCATTCTGCTTTAAGCCCCTTGGTAAAAGACCAAAGAGATGCCTGAGAATAAAGTGATGCTACAGAGAGTCTGCTGAGGGACCGCATCCCTCTGAGAGAAAGATTGATGATGTGAGAGCAGTAGAGAAGAAGCAGAGAGGCCAGAGTGCAGGTGGTGGTTAGCAGCACGTGTGTCTTCAATCCTCACCTCCAGTGTGGTCTGCACTATCTTCTCCACGGAGGAGAAGTAGGCCTCCCAGAGGAACTGAGTCTGCTGGCGGAGGGAGAGGATCTTATCCTGGTGGATGGAGCGCACCGTGGTTGGGATCTGAAACAAAAAGACAGCAGTCAGTCAGCACTGTTGTGGGACATCAACTGTGGGGACATGAAGATTAAAACTGGTCCCAAAGATGCACTCAGGAAGTCCCAGTCAACAGATAAAGAACATTAAGAGTAGTATTACAACTATTTTCAAGCAATTAAGTTCAGTTCCAAATCTCAGGTGTTCTCAAAGCACTTCCAAACACAAGTCTGAAGCCGTTAAGGGAAAATCGAATATCAGTCAATAAACTGCAAGACAGTTCTAAAATGCTGACACAGCAACTCTGTGTATTGAGGATACCACAACGGGTGATGGAAAACTTTAGGCGTGTCTATTTTTTGTATTTCTTTGTCAACTTCAGTTTACAAGGTTAAGAAATGAACTTTTAAGCAAAACCTGTTTCACATCTCAAGTCATGTAAATCCGGATTTACAAAGTCCTAATATTTGTGACTTTTTGTGAAGAGAAGGTTTCTTATTTGGCGAAGTATAATTATTTGTTTTCTTGCAGTTAGATCCTACTTGTAACTCTATGGTGAATTAGAATGTACTCCCATTAGTGCTTAGCATAGAAAATGTTTACAGCTCTGGCCCTGTAGCAGTCTTGTCTGCCAGGCCTTTTTAAATGATTTAATATAGGATCCAACACATTCTACTTTTAAATGTAGAATCCCAGAATAAAAGCATTCACAGACACATATTAAATGGAATAAAGCACACAACACAGGGGCTTTACAAAAAACCAACAGCTACAGCAACTATCAGTCATCAAACAGTATTTGGGAAGAAAAGCTAAAATGCTGCAGCAGCCTTTGGTGAATGCTTTTTGAAGTTACGTCCTTCTGTGACTTTATTTGTCATACTGAAGGGAGGATAATGGCAAATAAACACTTTTTATATGCACTTTAGTAAATATTGCTATATCCTGCTTACTGGGAACATTTTAATTGAAGAAGTGAATACACTTTATGTGTAGTATTTAACCCTTACATGGTTTCTGTATCCAGGAGGATACATTGCCCAGATAGTTTATAAAACATGGATAATCACTTACACTTGTGTTTGGAAGCCTATACTCGGTAGATAATAAAAAAAAAGATAGAAAGGTGTAATAACAGTGCAATATGGGTTCAATAACAGTGCAATATGGGTGGAAGACGGTTGGAATATTTGTGTAATAGGGAGGTAGCATGGGTGTAATTTGGGTTATTTAACATTTTATTACCCCTAAATGGGCAATGTATCTTGCAAGATACAGAGTGTACGTTGGTAAAAAAGGTCACATTTAAAAATAAAAATAAATCATGAAATTGTTACGATGTGCTTTTTAAAAAATATCAGTTTTGAATAGACAATAAATACTTTGAATGTACAGCAGATGTATCAAAAAAAAAAAAAAACATACATTTAAATATGTACTGTATGTTGTTTGCATCTCAGCCCATCGTATTTTCGTAAAACCCCATCCGTAAAATAGAGAAATAGTTCCAGGATGAGTCAGGCTGCACAAAGTTATAAAGCTCAATGTCAGATAATATTATTACACACTTCATTCAGATTAATATTTAATGAGCATATCATTACTTTTCTCCCCATGAAGTTGAAGTGATTCTAGCTAAATCCATTCTCTTTTATTTATTTGCTCTCTCATAATAACAATGTGGGGTTTTGAGTGGCATTTCTAATCAGTCAAAGACTTGGCATGCAGCTTGCATTTAGTTTTGTCTTCAATCACTCCACAAGAAAACTAAATAAACTGGATCCTGGGGAATTTAAGTGAAGAGCGTGTGCTCAGGATATCGACAGTAAGAAAAGTATTTTGTTTTCCGGTGTGGGGCTTGCAGCTGTTTCTCTGTCTGCTAACGTTTTCAAGTTTTAGTTTTCAGGAGCATGTGGGAGTGTTTTCTCCGGGCCGTTACCTGCAGCAGGAGCCTCTCGTCGCCGATCACTGCGGCTGTGTTCCAGTCGATGATCTCGGAGAAAGGCAGCTCCCAACCGTTACTCAGCATCACCGGCACACACGCAGCCTGACACACACAGAGAAAGAGAGAGAGAGAAGCTTGGACATGATCCTTTACAAACACAATCAGAGCTACGGCTTAAATGATGACTGCTTTGCTACATATTGATCCGGATTATTAAAGCTGCAATATGTGGCCCTTCTCATATAAAGGCTGCACTGTATTATAATTGATCCGCTTGTGTTTGTCTGTGATCCTTTGTGTTCATGCATTAATTCCCCATTTGGCAAAAATTGGATTTGATTTTCGAGTTTCTTTGGTGTCATGTGTATATATCACACATGAAATCACTATTGAGGCTCGGAGCAGGCGAGATGGGAAGCAGGAACAATGATACACGCAGCAGACGGCCCATTACTGTCTTTATTGATGTCAATGTTATGAGCTGCAGACTAGAGGCTGTTTCAGAGTAGAAATCACATAAATGTGCTTAACTAAACAACTGAGAGGAAAGCAGCTGCCTCAAAATTGTCATACTAGAGATTCAATTATAAGTGTTAGCCCTAATTATAGAAAACAAATATATATTACACATCATCACCCCTTAAAGTTGATATTGTGAATGTGTTGGTGTGTTTTTTCGCCACCTGACAAATGCAAGTCCCATATTCTCCGTCCAGCAATTATTTTATATAATGGGCAATAATTATTTGGGACATACTGTATCTGGCTCTTTAACTCTTAAATGCTCAGCTCTGTTCACAAGCTAATCGCTAACTTTGCTGCTTCCCGCTGTAAACTATTGATAAGGTAGGTGGGAGTAGACAAAAAATAAATAAAGCTGCAGGTTTAAGAACATAATATAACTAGCCTAAAGGGGCTACAACACTCAGTAGAGCTGAAGGGAAATGCAGTGACTTTTGATAATGCTATGTGGGTTCATCACTTTTCAGCGAACCCTATTTGCATTAGACAAAGTATTTTGACCCATTGGTCATAAAAGAAAAACAAGTGCAGCTTTGATTAAAAAAGAAGCCTTAGAGCACAGATATGAGCTCAAATGTAACTTAAACATGAATACATGGTTTCTGGGTTCTTATACATTTGAGATCAAATACAAGCTTATCACAATGCAGATAAGCAATCAGATAAACAGAAATAAGCTTGAACATGCAATCTAGATAAGCAAGCAGGCAGCCGGCATATGGTCACAGATAGTGAGGAATTCAATATAACAATGACTGATATGGATATGAGAAAAAAACAGCAGCCATTTGTTGGAGAGCAGCTCACAAAGCCATTTGGATTCATACAAACCAGCCTACTGTAACAACAAGAACTCAAACAGGCACAAAAAGCTTTTTTTAAACTGTGGTTTAGATTCTCTGTGTTTCTCTTTGATTTTGAATCACGTATGTGTCTGAAATTAAAAGAAGCAAACCATATTATTCATTCTTAGTCAGTGTATGGCCATTTTCTTTTTTTAGATAGTTTCACCTGTTGATATATCTTACATACACATATTAAAATGGTAACTTCCCTTTCTGGAATAACTCAAAGGAGGAGAGCATGAGTAATGACTTTGAAAGGAGAAAGGGGAAATTAAGAAGATCAAAAGGCAGAAGAAAGTGGATAAATAGATGTTTTTAAAAAAAAGATGAGAAGAGAGGAGGCAGTGAAGCTGAATGTGACCTTTGGCAAAGGAGTGGCAGAAGGATGGAGGGATGAGAGGAGAGGTGGAGGGAACAGCTGGTGTGTGTGTTTGTGTGTGTGTGAGTATGTGTGTGTTGGTGGTGGGAGTTTGACGTAATGACGGCCCTGTCACTCCCAGGTCATAAAGGTGTCAGCTAAACCAGAGCTGGCCCGCGGGCTCCGCTGCTGTCACGTCCACACACTCACAAAACTCACACACAATCCCATGCATACAGATATATATATATATATATATACAGACACAACCTCCAGGCAGGCAGGCAGGCAGGCAGGCAGGCACGCACGCACACGCACACGCACACGCACGCATAGTTGACCTCTATTAGCAGTTGCTTTCTCATGCAAAGACTAAAGCCTGTAAATACTCTCCTTCCATCTTCCTGGGAGTCGATGGATGGAGAGAGTCATACAAATGTAGAAAGGAGAGGGCATATTTCTCTCTTGAGTGAAGTGTGTGTGTGTGTGTGTGTGTGTGTGTGTGTGTGTGTGTGTGTGTGTGTGTGTGTGTGTGTGTGTGTGTGTGTCAGCCGATAGTGAGATAAGCACACTTATGTGGCTGCACTCGGTGGACAGTAAGGAGAGGTAAAGGACGGTGCAGTGGTAATGCGGAAGAGTGCAGTGCAGTTATAAAAATGGAGAGAGAAAAAGAGAGGTTTGTGAAGTGTGTAGATTTCAAGGGGTTTGAGTGAAGTGGAGGTAAATGCATTAATGGCAAAGGACTTTTGATGGGAAGAATGTACCTCCCTGGTTAGTATGACAGGTAAAGTCATACAGCCTGACAAGGTATAGCGATACATTATGTGGAGCCATTTCCACTTAATGTACAATTAACTTCACAGGCACAAAAACCTGATGGGGTTTTCTTTGTAAAACATTTTAATATTATGAAATCACTTGAACAATACCTAAAAAACAGAGCCAAAATATTTGGCATGTACAGTAAGTGGGAACATTTGAATCATTTTGGCTAGCTCTCACTGCTAACACGCTAGCCAGCTGCGAACATGGCTAATCAGTCAAAATAGCTTCCTGAGTTTCTTTCTATTCTTCCTCTACATGGCCATTTACTTACCCCTGGCATTTTCTTACCAGAGATGACATTATTTGTATGAAATAAAGTATTAAGTTAAGAGTTCAGAAAATCTTTACAAACTAGTGTAGTGTTAGCTTGGTGGCTAATGGGACAATAATGTCCGGGATAATACAGGATAATTCACAAAGTTTTATTGAACAGATACTTTATATAACCTGGTGTGACCCTTCATTCTAACTGTTAATACTCTGAAGAGCAGTTTTTCAGAGGACAACAGGTTATTGATTGTATTAAAACTAATCAAGTTTTCAAAGTTTATATTTTTCCTACCCTATCATTTTCAGGCAACAAGTTGAAAGATTATCTGCAAATTCAATCCTGTTTTACAATGTACCTTTTAGTTAGAGGAAGGAAATCGCAGCAAATCTCCTCAGTGAAGGGTGTTTGTTTATATTTATTACATTATTAGTCTCACATATAAGGTGGTAATGATTTAGAGATCCTTTATTACTGGAAGAAGCAGCAACATTAAAACACCAAATGCTAGTTGGTAAGGGATTCTATTTAGTCCTGGTGATATTGCCGGTAGGCATGCATTTACAGAGTGCAGCAGTGCCTTCCCGTAATGGGATGTTGTGTGGAATAATGTCTGTTCATGTATGTGTGTGTGTGTGTGTTACTGCTAACTACCTGCAGCGCCTCGAGGAAGCGGAATGAGCCTAGGCGTCTGCCACGGGGCACCAAGCAGAAGGTGGAGTTGTGGAGCATCTCCTTGTAGTCGTACCTGCAGAGACACACAAACACACACACACACAATGAGGCTACTGAGCAAGAACATGTTATTTATGGCAACATGCTCAAAAAATGTATGTAATTACAGGAATACATGCATCACTGCTACCTGTTGTAATGAGCTATACAATTAGATAGTTTCTCATAGTTCAAAAACATTTTCAAGTTAAACACCGCTTGTCAGACATCAATCATGGAAACACACTTTTACAGCAACATTATCAGCTTTTTTATGACATAAGTAGAACAATCAGGAAAACATTCAAATCCTGTTGAACATTTTCATTTTAAAACCAGCCATTCCTGTGGTATAAGCTTTGGTTGCTGTGAAACTCTACTGTTTCTGTTGTAATTGACTCAAAGGACAAGTCCGGTCTATTACAAGAAAACATGGGTTGTACGATGAGCAGTTACACGTCCTGTCAGACAATCTGTCAGGTTATCCAAACCCCTTTATTTAGAAGGTCAAAGCTGATAACAGTTTTACTAAACATATGTCATAACCCCCTGACTGCAGCGTACTACAGTACAACTGGTGTTAGGTCATAAATGGGTTCTATAAACCTCATTGTCTTTTTTTCAAGCAATGTCTAACTTCTTCTTAATGATGTGGCCGTATGCCCAAGTCACACCAATTACACTTGTGAGCGATGTCATTGTTACAAATAGAAATGACGGCAAAAACATATGATCCAGATGTTCGTGGATTTCATAAATCTCCCCCTTTTTGGCTTGTTACATTTTCACTTAACAGCCTTCCCATACATAAACGTCATACCCACCCCCCTTCAATCTCACCAACCATACGCTACTTTATACACCTACTCTTCCTCACTCGCTGCCTTTCTCAACCCCTCTATCTTTTAAAGCAGGAGGTGGATGTTCCCTCTCTTCCCTCCCTCTCCTCTTTCTCCCCCTCCATCTCTCCAGTGAGGTGTGTCTTATTGCTCTCCAAACAGGGTGATCAACCCTGCCAGGGGTAATGAGCTGAGAGTGACACCTGCTACCACCACACAGCTGGCGCTCTCTGTGTGTGTGTGTGTGTTTTGGGTCACACACACACACACACACACACACACACACACACACACACACACACACACACACACACACACACACACACACACACACACACACACACACACACACACACACACACACACACACACACACACACACACACACACACACACACACACACACACACACACACACACACACACACACACTCTGCCATGGATGTGGTGTAGCTTGTTCAGAGTGATTGCTGTGCGCCTGTGAATATGGGCCGAGCTCACGGGGCAAAGCTGGAAGCCAAGCACCAAGCTAAACACCTCACACAGACACACAACACACCCTTGGTGGTGATGGTGATTGCTGATGTTGCTGGCGGGATTAGCAGAGCTCTAATGAAGTGCAGGGGACATGACAGCCTGTTATAAAATCCCACCCTCTTTACACCTACATGCATAACGTGCTGTGCAGCACATAACACAGTTATTGTGGCGAAAAACACACATTTAGACAAACATACACACACAGGCAGGCTGGCAGACACACGCGGCATGCACAAGCGACAGCTGCACGCCCTCACATTGACGTTCCGTCACCTGTCGATGGAGAAGCTATCTTAGCCCATATTTCCACACCAGCTGGGTGCCTGGGCGGTGTGTATGTCTGTGTGTGTGTTTGTGTGTGTGTTTCCACAAAACAGACAGGCGTCTGATGGCAGTGAATATCAATGTGTGGATTTAACATGCAACAGCCCTTGGAAAACGTTCGTGTGTGTCAGATCTTCTGTAGGTTTAAACAACGCTAAGTTATCTGCAAATACTAATAACCTAATGTAATCTGTCATTAGCAGAACTTTTAAACTTTTAGTTTGTCTTTCAGGTTTGTCTTTTTATTCCCGAAAGTCACTCCAGTTAATCTCTGTTTTATAAGATGCAATGCACTTGTGGCTGTTCTCTTTAAAAGCTGCCAGTACAACCCTCCTACATGATTCACCTGCTGTGTATCTTCACCTTGTCATGACATGATTTACTCTGAGCAGGGTAGAGATTTGAATTATGGCGAGGAGGTTACAGGGAGAGGCCAACATGATGTAGTTCCCTGCTGTTTAAACCCACATGTGCCTCCCTTCTCCTCTCTCCTGCACCTTCCTGCTGGTTAACGCTGGGTCCAGAGGCCACAGCTAGCTTTTACCATCTTTCACCCTCTTTCTCTACCTCTTAATCTGTTCTGTCTAACAACAGCCATGCTTCGTTTTGGCCCTGTGACCTTGAGCCGGCAGAGGCAAACCACAGCGGGCTTGCAGGATTTGATTGTGTGTATTTCAATCTTTACACTAAAACATGTGTACGATTCTCCATTGCATATGTGTGTTTATGAGAGACAGATGACACAATGAAAGCAGGGTAAGAAGGAAACAAAGCAGGTGTGACAAAGGTAATGCGACAGCCTACTGGGAATGTGTCTTGCCACGTTTGGAGGGAACAAGTGTGCACTCAGAAGATATGAAGCAGACAGAAAACAAGGCTTTGTGTAATAAAGCGCAGGAAGTGACCTCTGTGTATGCACCCTGTCGTTTGGTATGCATGCGAGTGTGTTGAGTGCACGTGTCAGCATGTCCAACAACTGTGAAGCAGTTTAGAAACACTTCAACGCAAGCCCTAACGGCAACGTACTACATGGTTACCGTGGCAACCTGCCATTAAGACCTTCACTTGCGGTAACTTAATTACATGGGATGGTGCGATATTCACACAGACAAGAAGGTCAGAGGGTGGAAGAGCAGGAGGATGGATAATGTATTATTGTATAAACACACTATCTAGTTAATGCTCTCTTTGTCAAGCTGATCCTTCAGTCAGTAAGTATCAATAATAATAATGAATGTTGCTAAAGTTTTCCACTCTAGAGTAAAACAAATGAAGTTCACAAAGATAACAGAGGCAGACAAGCCATATTGAGGATTAAACAAGACATTGGTCTTTTGATGCAAGAAGAATTCAAAGCAAGCTTCTCATTTGTGGACAAACGGTCTCTGAGCTTTGCCATCTTAATGCGTTTGTCAGCTGTGGCTAGCTAGCAAAATAAATGTTATTCCATGAGTTAGCTCCAAATGTATCTTAAATTCACTTTTTAATGTATCCTTCAGAGGCCCCATCATGCTTAATTTCAGGTTCATATTTGTATTTAGTACCCCTCCGGTGACATTACTAAACCTATACACTACAGAAAAAGGGGAAACCCCCAAAAAGCACAAGAGGGCCCCTTTATTACTGAACGATGTACGAGGTGTACTACACAATTGATGACTACACAAAAAAACGACTCAAGCAGGCTAAAATGTTAATGATGCATGTGGAAGACATGAAAATAAGGAGCCCCATTGTTCTTGTATTGCAGGATAGTAGAGTCTATTTGCAGATTACATTAGAGCACAAAAGCAAGGAGCACAATGCAAATAAGCCTTTGGCTGTATTGTGTTATCCCAACTTTAACTTACTGTGCTGTCTGAGCTGTTGTTTACTTTTAAATGAATTTGTCGAATCAAATCAAAACACACTGAAAGATTCAAAAGTGCTATGATTTCCTGTGAAATGTAGTGTAGTACACATATACAGCACATTAAATGAAGTAAGGTATCTGAAAACTGCCCTAACTTGAGTTAATGTAACAACTTTAATTAACTTAAGTCAAGCCCAGATTCCCAAAGGTGTGCACTTGGTGGTCTGCCATCTGGACTTTCTGGTGCCGTGTGGGCATTCAGCAGTCGCCTGAACATGAAGCCTGAGGGGGATGAAAACACAAAACCACAACCAGCCTGAGAGTCTTCCAGGGAGCAGAGAATAAGAGATCCAATGTACTGCTTATTGCGGCTGTTGTTACATTAGCCTCCTGGACCTCTCTCCTGTCTCGCTTTCTTTCATTTCTTTGTCTTCCAAAGTGGGTTTTGGTACGTGTGTGTCTGCAAGAGTGTGTGAAAGAATGGGTGTCTGGAGGTCTGCTGAAGTATTTTTGTACTGCATTGTAGCCAGGTTTGTAGTGTGTGTGCTCAAGAGATCTTGTGTTACTGAAAAACAGCCCTCTAGTAAATTATTAATTTATGATGAAGAATGCTCTAATTTCCTCTGTGTCCTTCTGCACATGAAAGTGAATTCCACAATGTAGAGGATGAACATCAAAGAATATATACAAGTTATTTATCATTATGAATGTCATGGCACAGATGTGCTAATTTGTCTAGTTAATAACTCCTGAAAAAAGACTAAGGACAGATTCCAGCAGTAATTAAACAGGAGCCTCGTCCTCCTCATAAACACACCAGTGTCTAAGTTGAAGCATATTGTTGCGTGTGTTCCCATGAGAGGAGGACAGATGTGCAGGCTAACCGAGCTTCTGGGTAAAAAAGAAAGGCGGCATCTCTGGCTCCTGACAAACAGAGATAGAGTATGTTTGGTGAGGGGGGGGAATGTGTGTGTTGTATCCACATATGCTCCAATGTGTGTGTTTGAGGATGATAAGATGTGTGCGCACATGCGTATAGCGACAGATATGAGCTTGAAAGAGAAATCAGTAGTGTGTGACAGGAATGTGTGTGTCCCCTAACTTTCCGCCCTCTCTTCTTATTCCCCCTGCAGCTATGTGGGGAAACTTGTCCGTATGTGTGCATCCAGATGCGTGCCTGTCCATTTTTGTCCCATCTTCCTCCTCCTACGCAGCCATAACGCCCGCTGTACACTCTGCATCTAATTAATTAGCCTAATTAGCGTTCATTAGCCAGCTTATGCTAGTTCCAATTAGCTTTCTAGCATGGAATGACCTAGAGGTCCGCTGCCAGTGGCGGTTCTAGGCCAATTTGACTGGGGGGAGCCAGGCTGGGGCCAGTTCTTTTCTGAGGTGGGCACAATAAAAGCAGGACGAAAAAGACAAAGACAGTATGAAGTAATTGCGCATAAGAAGCAGTGGTGGCGCCAGAGATTTTCTTTTGGGGGTGCTGTGGGGTAGCTTGACGTTTCATAGAGGGTGTTCAAACATGTAGGGTTTCCCATTAAGGTCCTGGACGCTACAGTGGATTATTCATTGACTTTGAAAACGTCCATTTATTGAACTTTTTAAAAAAAACAAATAATAATTTGAACAGTATCTTTTGAACTGTTGATTACCCTGAACGTATAATCAACTGAAAAACCAATACAAAAATAAATAAAATAAATGATACATTTATATCTACATTTAAATAAATAATATCAAAAATAATAAATACCAATATACAAGATCAACAAATATTTTGGAGCGCACTTCAACAATCTACTAGACATATATAAATATGATAAATAAATTAGACTAAAAATAAATTAGATCAAATATGTTGCGGTGCACTGTCACAACCTAGCAAAGCAAAATAATCATTTTTTTCGATTATGTTGTTTTTTGCAATGTACGTATGTCTTAATAAAGTACTTACTTTCTTTTCCACTAAATACACTTTTACCAAGTAACTGAATGCCTCAATCTTATGGTTTTTCTCAATTTCTTTAGTTTTCCTTTCCCATCTTTATTTCTTCTCGCTTTCTCCCTCTCCGTTTTTCTTTATGGATATTTTACAAATCATTCCCCTTTTAAACTGTATTCTTGTTTTACTGTCATATAGTATTTCATAACAGTTTTCATGTATTTTCTTATTTTTGTATACCTATAATGATCATATGAAGGTGTGCCTTGGAAATACTTGTTTACATAAATGGAGAAAAAACCGTTTGAGACCCACTGAGATAACTTAGACTAAAGTTAACTATCTAAACACTGAGAGAGTTCTTTACTTCACCTGAGCTGAGGTTATCTGAAACTCTCAGTCTGACAGGAGAGAGTTCTCCCTCCAACTTGAAAAAGCTCCTTATATCCGTTAGCGTAGCTAGCACCAGTTGCTAACCACAACGATTGGTATTTGTTTCAGTACACGTATTTATTTCAGATACTTATAGTTACAGTTGTTACGTTCTAACGGGTCAGACTAAAATGACAAATAGCGTTAGTTCCGCCTAATCCGTCAGCGGAGAAATCGTTTAATCATAAACTTTTTTTTTTCATTTTCAGGGGGGCCACAGGGGGGGTCCAAAGTCAGTGTTAAGGGGGCACTGGCCCCTCCCTAGAACCACCCCTGTCCGCCACGGCAAACAAATAGGCTCTCTTTGGTCGAACCCATGACGACACTGAGGTCTGTCCGCACGCACGCGGGGCCAACCTGATTAAACTCACAGAACTATAAAGAGTTTACCCTGAGACTGTCACACCCCTGTGTAGCTCCGTAGTAGTTTGACATGTGAAACACAGCTGAGTGCATGTGAAGAAAACGATGTCATGGCGGCTGGTTTGACGGGTAGAGCTTGCCACATCTAAAGAGTTACACGTTAAAATGTGGCAGCTGAAAAGGCAGCACAGCAGTTACAAGCACATGAAGGACAAATATACTCCGCTTTAATGTGCATTGGATGAAAGCGTCCACATATGGCGAGGTATATTTTAACGTGACTGTAGTGTATAGCTTAACTACTATCGCAGACGACACTGCTTCAAGTGAATTTGTAGACTTGTCAGCCTTAAAATACATCCTCTGTAATTTAACCTTTATTTGACTGGCAAAACAAATAAACATTTTTTTTAAGAGTTTCCTAGGCTGTTTCAATGAGTTCCCAACTTAAAGAATGACGGCAATAATGAAAAATAAGACTCATAAGTTAGGTTAACAAATACAAAATCGTGTTAAAAAATCACCAATATTAACATTTTTGAAAATCACTCCCTGAAATCAAGCCTAAAGACAAGCTGAGAGCAGAGTGAGCCATCAAACAATACATTAATAAAGCACACACATCCAGATTGTAATACCCTATAACAATATTAGCCAGATGAAACTGCATTACAGAGAGACAGCTGTTGTCACAGGTGTGGCAGCTCACTAAGCAAACGGAGGACGCATCGGGGACCGGACTGCGCAGGCCACACACCAACATCGGTCATCTGCATAAGTGGAAGAATGTGTTCCTGCACATGCTGGTTTCATCATTGAGAGTGTGAAATAATCAGCAAAAACAGATGACAGCCTCTTTGAGTGTCCAAAATAACAATATTGATCCCCGCGGATGGAGCATAATGAAGTGTTGATGACAGTGTGTGATGTTGTGACTTTGATCGTGAGCTTTCACAGACAGTTGTATGCATAATAAGTTGGAAAAGTAAAACAAGTGTTGGCTAGAGACTCTCCTGAGAGGTATTCTGATATCAGGTATGAACCCAAGACCATCTTGACTGGATTTCAGCGGAACACGGATTTATCTGTGTATAACATTTGAACAAGAGTTTAATATGACAGGTCTTTCCGCCCCGTCAAGAACAATTTCTTGTGGGGAATTGCTGACTGATAGGTCCGTGGTAATATCTCTGTTATTCTTTTGTCTCCCCTTTCTAGCTCCCTTCACTCTTACCCCTACGTGAATACATTTCAATCACAAATAACAACCCTGGAAATGTTTCAGGGACAAATACACCCCGTTGGGTTTCAAAACTAAGAATCAAAAGCTCTATTACATTATGAAAATGTGCACAGCTTGACACAGGCCCTGGTGACCTGCAGCCTTCACAGCTAACGTATATTACATCTCCTCAAGCTGCCAATAAATGAACCATACTCGTCAGATATTGCCTGGAAAGTCCCAGCACCTCAGTGTTGCAGCTTGAATTAAAAAGTAACTGGCTTTAAGGAATTTCTGAGATGTCACGCTAGTTTGCATAGCTGCGCTAGATCCATATTACTATTCAAATGAGTGCTGGGAAGTTTAGCTGCAGGTGGTGGGAATGAACCACATAAGCCTAAACAAAACAAAAAACATGTCCAAACAGAAGGCTCATATATACATGCAGACTCACACTCGGTACGCTCGCGCAAACTTCTGAATCAGTTGGAGTCAGCGGCCTGTCCTTTCCCTGCAGCTACCCATTCCCCCCTCACACGTGTAAAGCCTGAATATTTTACAAATACCCCGATAACAAGAAGTCTCCCTGCCGCCCGCGACACTAATTCACTATGACGGCTTTATCCTTGCAATCTTTTCAATTTGTCCTCTCAGATTTTTTCCACTGCCAACAGATGGAGGCAATTTTTCAGTTACATTTAGTGTCTGCACAGTAGTCAGAGTTCCGAACTGCTCACACACACACATTTCTCCAGAGGATGGAAGTGAGGTTGATTTCAAACTAGGCGACACCTATTCCAAACACGTTTCCAAGAATATTTGGGGGATTTGTTTTCATGGGCATCTACTGTAGACCCACCCACCCACCCACACCCCCACACACACACCCCCACACACACACACCCCCACGCCTTGCAGATGAGGGGTCCGGACTTCGTGGATGTTCACTGGATACCAGCTGTGCCTCTCTCTGCACTTCCAGATGGCCCTCGGGAGGACTCACTGTGCTTGTTACTTGGCGTGTGTGTGTGTTTGTTCATGTGTGTAGATCCATATGTGTGAGATGGTCTCAGATTTAGACATGTCAGCACATGCTCTGCGGTGGCCTCTTTTTTAAACACTGACACATTTTGTCATCAGAGCCACTGAAACGAGGAGTGCAGAGGATGCCGGAGTTACCCCTCTCCTTTCATCACACACACACACACACACACACACACACACACACACACACACACACACACACACACACACACACACACACACACACACACACACACACACACACACACACACACACACACACACACACACACACACACACACACACACACACACACACACACACACACACACACACACACACACACACACACACACACACACACACACACACACCCAGCAACAGTCTCACAAACACACATGCAGCGTTAATATGCATACACTGCACACACACTAACCCCCCCCTTATTTTCAAAGCCCCACCGACCATTATCGGGGTCCCATCTGCCGGCAAAGACCATTTCCACTCTCATCCAATAGGTGAGTAGAGACTTAATCGCCTCTAATTTCTTGTCCGCAAACACACTCTGATGTATTCCCTCTGAAGACTCCTCTAAATCAAAATCAAAACCCGGTCGTGTAGCCACCTGGGTCCCTCAGCACTGTGAAGAATGCTATGAACCTGCAGCCAGCGCCATGACTACCACAGTAAATGGGTGGATGTGATACACTGTCGTCAGTTAAGGTAGCACCCTTTGAAATGTCAGCTTTGCAGAGAATTTGGAAAAGCAGGCTTTTCTCCAAATAGTTATTTTGAAAAAGGCTTTAGAGTTGCCAGGGTCCAGAGACTTGAGCTGCCGCAACAGGGTATGATACTTCACCTCACTCTTTAAAAAATTGGAAAAAAAGACATCACAGTGACTGGAATGGGGAAGTTTCATGCGTTTCTGATTTATATGCGAATCTGTCTATCAATCAAGTTGGAAAGTCATATTTAAGTGGCTCTACGGTTCCAGAGAACAACTTTTTCACAGGACTCATGTGCCAGTGTGATTTTTATAAATGTGCAGTGGAATAAAACTGTGTTATGACTCTATTTCCGTTATAATTCTTGTTCATTCTTCAAATTTCTATCCATCTCTCACACACAGACAGACAAGCTCATACGCTCTCATTTGAGAGTGCGTTTGACATTGGCGTCAGACTATGTCAGCACCGCAGCACGCTGGAGAGCAGCATGATGTCTGAGACAGTCATTGCTCCCAGGGTGTGTGTGAGAGAAAGAGAGGAAGTACAGCTGTCAATCACGAGCAGAGAGGCAAGCAAAGCGATACGCTACCCAGTGGGTTCATCAGTGCCATGTGTCAGTCACACCCTGAGATCACATTGATTGTCTGTCGGCACCCATTGGAGTGCGTGTGCGTGAGTCTGTAATACATGTGTGAGAAAATGATAGTGAAGGGGGCAAATTTGGCCTTGAGAGAAGTATCACGGGGAGTGGGATACAAAGGAAAATAATGAGAGAAAAGGACGAAACGTCCGCCATGATGCAATTATGATTCAATTTAAAATCCTGCATCAATTATGCAAACACATTCAAGAGTCATGTCAAATATTGATAGGCTCTTCAACTTCTCCAACTGTATTCATTAAGGAGCCAAAATGTAACCTGGACTCTCTCATTAATCATAGATAGATGTCAGCTGGAGGTCTGCATTCAAATTCAGCCAGCACTCCCAAACCTCTGCAGCAAGGCTATACTATATGTAGGTGTGTGTGTGTGTGTGTGTGTGTGTGTGTGTGTGTGTGTGTGTGTGTGTGTCCATATGTCTGTTTTTCTGTATGCGAGTTGCCATGTAGCTGTTGTCAGCGTTAACCCTTCATGTTGGAGTGTGTGCACGGCTGTAGTTAGTATAGTTAGAGCTGCGTTGTTAAGTTAAATATGGTGGAAAATTGCGCATGGATGCTATATTGGTAGGAAAATGATCAATGTATCAGCCATGCTAGAGCTGTAAGTTTCTAAATTGAAGTCGGCCTATTACTTTTGCATGCTAACGTGCAACAAACCAGTAAGCAGGTAAACAAAGACACCTACAAGGCAACAGGATTGTCATTGTGAAAAAGTTATCATAGTAACGTTAGCATTTAGCTTGTGGCACTGCTCTGAAGTAAAGCCACACAAAGTTGCTAACATGATGGTTTTGATTTAGAAAAGTTTTCCATTCTAAGTTTTACAGAGTTTAGATGTCTGATGGTGATCTATAAGTGTATTTTATAGATATATATTGTTGATTTGTTGTTATAAAAAGGTAAAGGGAATAAAATATGAATGCAGTTTTTTTGTTGCACAGAAACACTGATAAAATTATCACATCGACACTACGCTATCCCTCTTTTGTGTGTGTGTGTGTGAGTGTGTGTGTGTGTGTGTGTGTGAGTGTGAGTGTGAGTGTGTGTGTGTGTGTGTGTGTGTGTGTGAGTGTGTGTGTGAGTGTGAGTGTGTGTGTGTGTGTGTGTGTGTGTGTGTGTGTGTGTGTGTATTATGTTGTGTCTGTCTGCATTCCTTTGTATCTGTGAGATGTCACCCTGGGGAACGGTTCCTTCAGCTACAAGCGCTCCATCTCAGTCATATGACACACACCTCTCAAGGGCTAACCTGCTCTCATATGACTATGAATTTAGGCTCCAAAGCTGGGTGGGGTCACGGTGAACAGGTCAAAGGTTACTCACCCTGAGTAACAAAAGGAGGAATAAGCCTTTCAGCGAGGCTCGCGGTGGCTGAGATTCAGTCTGACTGGGGGAGCATGCAGAGTGTGGATGATCGTGTTGGGAGTTATATCAGTGCATTTGTGTGTGCATATACCTTTACTTTATTATATACAGCTTATGTATCTGTCTGAGTACAAAGTGGTGAGAGTTCATGCTCATGTCAGACCACATATGTCTGTGTGTGTGTGTTGTAACTGTGATGATGAACCCAAAGTACAAACCTACTGCAGGCTTCCCCCGGAGCACTGCAGTTGGCTGGTTGGTGTGCAAGTGTGTGTGTGTGTGTGTGTGTGTGTGTGTGTGTGTGTGTGTGTGTGTGTGTGTGTGTGTGTGTGTGTGTGTGTGTGTGTGTGTGTGTGTGTCTACAGGGAACAGCTGTTCTCCAGTGCTACATCGAGAGGTCAGGAGGAGACATGGACGAGCTACAGCTGTGGCCCCGGGGCTTGTGGGAACTGTGGCTTGAACAGCATGGGAGAGGAGGAGGCGGCAAGAGGGAGGATGAGAGAGAAGCAGAAGGGATGAGATTTAAAAGGGAAAGACAGATTTACAAGATGAGACCAAATGAAGCTGCAACTAATAAAAAAAAAACGAGCACATGAGCCACGACAAGAGGAAGTATTTAGGAGATGACACAAGAAAACCAGACGTCCCTTCAGTCCTCTGGGTCTCCAAAAGCCACAGAGGCCAGCGGGCGACGTGGATGGCGGGGTGTTTTCGCCACAAGGTCTTCGCAGAGAGACACGGGATGAGGAGTACGTACAACTAAGGGCTCTGTTCCAAAAAAGCTGATCCAGACTCATCAACCAAAGCCACTAAGCATTCTGCGTAAAGCTCTGATGTTTAAGAAAATTAATCAAGGTTTTTGCGCACGTAAACAAGTTCACTTTCCTGGTGGAGAATTGTCACGCTGGCCTAAGATGGCAGAGCAACGCCAATAAATACCCACTGTTGGAGATAATGCTTATTTTGGGACAGTACATAATGGGATGAGTCTGAGAAACCACTTTATATTTTCGCGCAGACAATCATGAGCTGCGGTTGAGAGCAGAGGCCCTGCTCCGACAGAGAGAAGGGGGGAGGGGGTGAAAGTGAAAACTAATAAGCCCTGTGCATCGGGATAGAAATTGGCTCATCTCTCTGAGGCACCAAGAAAAACTATCGGGGCTGTTGTACACCATTTCCAATAACAAAAAAAAAGGCTGCCTCATCTATGCTGAAACCCAACACTAAATTCCTGCTGCCTGACAGATTCGGCGAAAGAATAATATCAGCAGCAAGTATAATATTTGCAGCCTGCATTATAGAAGCATAGGAATAGAATAAGAGATGGAACTAGGCCAAAAGCCAATTTATGGCTTTTGCGGAACAAAAAAAGAGAGACAACGATGTTCAAGGTGCTCCTCTCTGACATCCTCTCACTAGCAAGCCTCAATTAAAGGTGACCTATCATGCAAAATGCACTTTTGTACGCCTTTCATACATGAATATGTGTCCCCGGTGTTCCAGGGAACTCACCAAGTGTCAGAAAACACAACACTCTATTTTCCTCCATACCCAAATCTCTTAAAAAGGGTCTGCAACGGATCTGATACAGACTGATACAGATTTGAACACTTCTATGACGTCACAGAAGTGGCGCTACGGCTATTGGGCCAACTCCACCAATCAGGAGGAGACAGCAACGGACATTGCCGTTCGAAAGCGCTGGAGACCCTGTAGTACATATGCCAGGCCTGTAGATGGTGCTGTTCTCACAGAATCAGCCCATGCAAAGACAGTGTTAAATTGAGCGAAATGAAGAATGGCTGCATGATCTGTTTGGTATTTTGAAAAATAAAAAGTATAAATATGCCTTATGTAGGTATGGTCCTACACTATATTATTCAAATATAGCATGGTAGGTCCACTTTAAACAATGCCGCTCTGTGAGGTAACGGAACCTAAAATCATTAAAAGTCCGCGAAGATTAAAAGTAAACGAATGAGAGGAAACCGAGGAAAGAAAGAGAAGAGAGGAAAGGAGGTGAGTTCTCAGATATGAATGTTTGAGGTGACCTTCATGGAAATACCTTTGAGCTTTCGATCTTAAGTGTACTCTCTAGATGTGAAAGGTAACGCAATGAATCCTTCTCTATAAGGTGTGTGTATGACCTGCTGTATGTATACGTGTGAGGTTCAGAGGCGGTGGTGATGAGCAAGTGTTGATTCAATAAACGTTATCCTAGCAACATGCTGTGACATATCAGAGGGTAGATTTCCTGACAAACTGATAGCCACATGTTCAGTATGTAATATCCTGTATGTGATGGGAGCTGAGGGTCAAACAGAAACAGGAACATGTTAGATCTAAGGGTCACATCCAACCCAGAGGGGCTTTACTCAGACCTTTGTACAGCGGAAGATGATGCATATGAGGAGGCTGTTGATCTCCCTGCTATCTCATATGCAATGTCAAATCCGTGGCCTGTCTGTTGTCAGCATGGCTCTGCACCAGCGCCAGATAGATTTTATCTTATTGTGCCAGCGAGTCGACAAGTTCTAGGAAGTCAACTCGTTTTTTTAAGGATTAACAAGGATTCCCTGCAGGGAGACATGCATTGGGATAGTGTTTTGATTGGCAGATGAAATGACAATGCGTATTGTACATCTAAATGTTTTTTCTGTGAGGTAGTGTGAGTGCCGGATCACATCAGAAAATGGCACATTTAAATTAAATCACACAAGCTCATGAAAAAGGGAAGTTGAAATTTAAGAGACCTATTACGTACTTGTGAAACGTTTATATTCTATCCCGGTGTCATTACTGACTACAGATCATGCTGCATCTCAGTTTAGGGTTGCAACTGATGTTTATTTGACTTGCCATTCAATTTCCCAATTATTTGAATGATTATTGGTCAACATATTTCAGAAAATAGCGAAAAACCGCCATTGCAATTACTGAAAACCTCAACGCGACAACTTCAAATTGCGATTTGTGTTCGACCAAAAATCTACACCCAAAGAATTTCAATGTAGTACCTCAAGAAGAGAATTCTCACAAGTTAGAAGCTTGAACTGGAGAATATTTTTCAGATTGGTTTGAAAATGTACAATAAACTACTATTTATCTGTTGGGTTTTCTCAAATATCTTGTCTTGCCAAGCCACAACCCAAAGATGTTCATTTTTTAAAGAAAAATTGTTTTGATTGGATTTTGGTCAGAAACTCAGCCGTCATGAATTATTGTGTGAATGAGCCCAACCACAGGTCATGCAGTGCAAACCTGTCATTAAATGGTGATAAAAACACATCCAATAACTTCAAAATATCTGATTACTATCGCAGTCCTCCTGCTGCCCTTATCTTTCGCAAAACTCAACAGCTTTTCAACTGTACAGAAAAGTGCATGTATTTTTTAACAAAAGCAGCGTTCTAATCAAAAGCCCTCTTTTCTAATATAATATGAATGAAGCAAGAACGAACATGAAGAGGCAGTTCTTGGAGGGAATCACTGGAGGTTTAACGATACATGCTGCAGTATGTTGGAGCATTGGGACATTCCTCCACATTCCTCCCTGATCTCTTGTTTTCCGACTCCTCTGAATGCTGTCTTATTATAGCTGCCTGTCTCTGGGTGTCTTTCTCAGGATGACTATTTCTCCTCTGTGACTGCCTTCATACAAATCTGTCTCCTGGGGGATGAGATGAGGACAACAGAGGTGAACCGAAACAAAAAAAGAGACTGGGAACTTTTTGACAGCGATGTAAAGGTCCGCCAAGTCCAAAAAAAACTTTCAAAGTTCAGAAGAAACTCACCTGTTGTCTTATTTCTTATCTTACACATGGCATTCACAAGAGAAGAGCACTAGACACACTTTTAATTCCAGGCATAAATGGAATTAAGGATTAATGGTTTCTTGCTACAATCTGGATACCGGACAAATGTTAATGTGAGGTGTAAAAGGGAGCCTCAGTCTCTTTTTTTTACCCACTGAAAAAAGCCGCTCTCACGCATTTCTGCAGGGCATTGGAGCAGAGAGCCAGCCCTCTCCTCTTGTACCTGTAACAGAGGGATATTGTTGCAGCAGAACCCTGACTTGGGTTACCCAGCATTCCTGCTTCTTCATTTCAAAGACAGAAAACTTAAAAAGGTAAGGTGAGGCGGGATAGGGAGAAGACAAATAGGTGCAAAATAAAAAGGTGCAGAAAGGAGAGGAGGATAAATTAGCACCAATGACTGGTGACTTTCTCAACTCGCATGTTTAGCAGATAGTAGCGCAGCATCAACACCTTACTTCTCAGGCACACACTTATCTTAAGTTCAACAATAGATGTCTGTTCCTAGGTGAACTCTAATTTGACTCGATTCCATCCCAGCATGTCATTCTGTTTGTGTGCACACTTTGTACTTCCTGAAAGTCATAACGCTCACACCACTGTGCTGCATTAACCATCCGCGACATGAAACCTCTGCCTGGGGAACAAGTCAGAAACACTCACACACACTTACACTAAAACACACACAGCCAGGGTACAGTTTAATACCTTTTAGACTCACTTAGCTCAGGCTATAATTTCCATAACGTGCACATACGTGGGATTGCGTGTCTAAGTTTGAAACAGCAATCATTTCATGAACACAAATCGCTGTATTTTGTACATTCACACATTTGCCTCTGATATACAGAGAAACGTTTTTTCCACCATTTAGTCCCACAGTAATGGATTTACCTCCAACTGATAGTCCAATTACAAGAGCAATAAGTGGTAATGGTAAAGCTAATCATTACAACGGCATCATGGTTTAAAACCACTAGCTAGGACACGGTGCTTGATTTTCTCCGTCAACAGCGCTGTGCCATTACAACAAACACATAAACCGGGTATTACAACAACTCCTGCCTCTATACTCATCACTCTTTGTGCCGAACATTTTTGACAAATTATCTACCTCTCTCTTTTTATGTCTTTTAAAAAAAAATCTGTACTCATTTTAAAATCAACTCAAACCTTCCTTATTGATTTTCTTGGCTACTTGTGGGTAACAAAACAAGCCCATAAACACAATACGGACATTGGAAAGCCCAATATGGCCGTCCTGTTAACACATCCAAGGTGAGAGTCTTCGCAGAGCATCACCTTTTATATTACACATTAATTGTATCTATTGCTAATAGAGTTAGCTATTCCTCAAACCTTGTTTTAGGCATGCTACAATGGGCAATCACTGTCTGTCTCTCTATAAAATAGTTTCCTTTTAACTGGCGGGGCCCGCCTTTCCTGAGTAGTCTCAGGAAATGATGCATCATCAGAGCATGCAATATAACTTAATATGCATTTGCGTTGCGATTGAGGTATGTTGGTATTAAATTAAATTATATATTGATATCATGTTAATAATACACATATGATAATATCATGTAAATATTCCAGGGTCTCTTAAGTCATTTCGATTTCCTTTTTCCCTGTAGGCTTCGGTACAGCTGTGGTTACAGACTTTTTCTCTATACGTGTAAACAAAGAAAATACATGTACAATGCTTTGTCCTGATGTGAAACACCTTAGGCAGAAGTAATTAGTAGAGCTAGAGAGATTAAGCCTCTGAGCGTGTAAAACTAAAGAAAATACAAATGAAACAAAAGGTTATACAGACATGATACAGCACTATACAAATGAATGCAATAACAAAACGAAACATTTAATTAATAATTGAATAATCTGTAGTATCATTGTCTGATATCAATAAACAACAAAGCTTTAGCTAATTACACGTCTGAAAAGGGGTCGGAAGAAGTTTACACTTATTTAATCCGACCCCTTCTCCCAAAATCTTAATATATGTTAACATACAATAAATGTATACTTATAATCTTGAATAATATATATAATCATTCATATAATACATATCTACATATACAGGCAAGTTAGGAGCATGGTCTCTATATATTTATATATATACATATGTACACATACAAATACATACATACACAAATTCATAAATAGAATACAAAACAAGAATATAAACAGTTATGGTTTAGCAATCCCTGTACCTTGTGAGAATTGTGTCTTTATACCTCTTTTTGAATAGTTTGATGTTTGGACATCCCTTTAGCTCCTCACTCAAATTGTTCCAGATCTTCACCCCACAAACAGAAACACAAAAACGTCTCTTTGTTGTGCGCACCCTAACATTAGTGAATATAAATGAACCCCGTAAATAACAATTCCCTTGTCCTTCATTGAACATTATCTGAATATTCCCAGGTCATTGAACGTTTTTTGCCTTAAACATGATTTGTGCGATTTGGAATTCAACAAGGTCTGACACTTTTAATAATTTTAGCTCAATAATGGGTTTGTATGATCCCTATAGCCGACATTTTTAATAAGTCTTATTGCTCTTTGTTGTAGAATAAATAGGGATTGTGTTGTAGCTTTATAATTACTGCCCCAAACCTCTGCACAGTAACTTAAATAAGGTAACACCAATGAACAGTAAGGAATGTAGAGGGAATTATGATCAAGAATCTGTCTTGCCTTGTTTAATATTGCAATACTTCTTGAGACATTGGAATGAATATGTTTTATGTGTGGTTTCCAGCTCAGTTTCTCATCAATTGTGATTCCTAAGAATTTCTTTTCTTTAACTCCCAATGTAAATCCCATCTATCTTAATGGATGCTTGTGTATTGCTATTTCCAAATATGATTAATGTTGTTTTATTCAAGTTTAATGATAACTTATTACTGTTTAGCCATAACTTTAGTTTGCATATTTCAGCTCTGGTCATCAATGGGGCCTGGATTTCTCTGGCTCACCTCTCATCCTCAATGTTAACTGGGTCATCCGTGGGGGAGGCACGCTGCTCTCCTGACACACACACACACACACACACACACACACACACACACACACACACACACACACACACACACACACACACACACACACACACACACACACACACACACACACACACACACACACACACACACACACACACACACACACACACACACACACACACACACACACACACACACACACACACACACACACACACACACACACACACACACACACACACGCCTCCAGTTGAAGTAGTTCAAAGAAGGCCAATAAAACATTTATAACGTTTTTTTCTCTCCCCACCCTTCACTCTCAATCTGCTTCTCTGGCTTGTTTTGCATCGTTCCTTCTCTCTCAGTATTCTGCCTCTGATTCTCTCTGCTCTTACGAGTCTTGACATCTCTCCGAGACTCGTCCGTTTCTTTCTCTCGGCGAATGACCCTGGGTTAAACACATTTAATTAGCGCTCACAGGATCTACACGCCCCCTCCTACTGGCAGCTTAGAGACGAGCCCCTTGGACCAACCAGCTCGTGCAGTGTGTGTGTGTGTGTGTGTGCTTAACAAGTTGCACTACTACAGTAGTAGTCAGATATCGCATGGGCACATACACACTATCCTCAGGCTTGATAATTACGATGGTGCGAGCCAAGGTCTTTCTTGTGGTGCTGAAAAACAAACGCACAGTTTGGGTAAGACCATCAGCCCAACTCTCAACCTTAAGGCTTTCTACTTCCTCACATTACACCGAGCCACAGTGGAGCCACTTGCTTTGAAACATGCTGCTTCTGCGCTACACACAGCAAAATATCTTACCCAGCGTGGGTCAGGGGTGTCAGTATACACTCACGCATATGGTGGTCTTTCATGTTTTTGACAGTGAGAGTGAGCAGTTATCTGGAGAGGCCCATTCAGTATGCTTACAGAGAATACTCAAAGACATACAGGCCGTGGGTGCCCGGCTGCACGCTAATGAACGGAAAACTGTTCGGTGATACGGACTACAAAGGTCCGTGTAGGAGTAGGAGAGCACGATAGAGCAGGTCAGAGCACAAGGGTTCAATGAAACATATAATCAGGCTGCATTGTGGGAAATAGAGGCTTTTAGTGCTTCTGAGGGATGGACCTGTATAGTGGAGCATCTCAGTGAAAATCATGCTTTTCTCATTGGGAGTTTTGGGGAAACACATGGGTATTGCTTTCCATGATAATGGGTCTATAATTTTTGTAATTATACAAATTCCAATTCCTTGTAATTGGTAATAAATTACATAGTTTTCCTGGGAAACACGCATAACAAGCTTACAGAGAAGACATTCAGTTCTTGCGGTGGCAAGAAATCCGCCAATAAACTGTGAATAACAGATAATGAGGGGACGTTTTTCGTAGAACAGAGCAGCAGATTTACGCCTGAGGGACTTCAAGACGAAAACAGGACATTTGGTGTAACGAAAGCAGCTCTTCCTCAGAAAACCAGCAGGAGCATTTTTTGTGTTTAGCTTTAAAACACAAATGGAAAATGCATGTTTTGCCTTTGCAAGAAAAAAACAGAGCAACAAAAACCAAATGGCCTTCACTTGGTTTCGAAATGAGAAAAGAGCAATTTAGCAGACAAGAGGAGAGAAAATAAAGCTGTGGCGCTTTTGTTTGAAAGCTGATGCAATCTACCTTGCAGTGGAACATCTGGGGAAATAAAAAGGTCACACAGATTTATATTTAGATGCCGCAGGGAGAAATATGCCTCTCCACTCTGCTCTGCAGCCACAAGCTAACAATGGCCCGGCTATATAATGCCAAATTAATGTAGCATTAATGGCTGCTGGTTTTCTTTCTGTACGCCGTCTGACATAAGCAAATGGTAAACACGGTTGGCCTCAACAGATGTTAGCTTAAAAGCTAGAAAGATAATGGCTCTGTTTTGTGATTTTTGATAATACAACTTTCATTATTTAGTTTGTAAGATCTCTGTCTTTATTTTTAGATTTACCAATTTGTTCTAAAGTTACTTTATTATCCTTTATTCAAACATAGGACAACTCTGGATCATCATAAAGTACATCAGTATGAACACACATTTAAATGTTGAATTAATAGTTTTGGGGGAAAAAACTTTTACAGGATTTCTTGCTGACAAAAGATATATTTAAACCCCTGTCTTATCAGTACGCTTATTATGAAGCTACCGCGAGTAGCATAGCTTAGCTTAGCACAAAGATGATGGTCACGACACGATGACACTTAAGTTTCTATATGGGTTAAACAAGGAGATTTAACGTGTTGATTAGTGATCTTTAGAGGTATTGGTAGAAAGGTTTTGATAGCTGTATCTCCCGAGTCTTTGAGCTAAGCTAAGCTAAACTAACTAGCTACTGGCAGTTGCATCATATTTAAATGTACAGCAGGGCTGTGTAATGGCAATTATCTGGTGCTACGAATCTTGATACAGGGGAAACTGTAAGCAGGACATTTCCACTTGTATTATTCAGTCACTAATATATTAAAAGTCATATATGTACTTTGTGTGTCATTTAAACTACTGTTATGAATCTTTGCATGCAAACTATTATTAAAAAAGACAATCTTTTTGTTGCTATTTTTGATATTTTCAAGAAGTTAAAAGGTGAATAAGAGCCTTCCCAGAGTATGATAATATCCCCTTAAAGTTTCTGGGATTTATGATTCAATTAAAAAGCAGTAAAGTATGTTTTCTCACATTAAACACATCTAAGGTTTATTCATTAAAGCAGAGTTAACACTCACTTTCTTAGATTTAGAGCTCAGACTGTATTTTTCCTTTCTAATACCGAGTGTTTTATTTTCACAATTTTCATTTACATCTTTTCATGTAAACCTTCCCTTTTCTTTCCTCTGAGCGAAGGGTGGTGCTAGCTTAGAAAATGAAAGCTGACAATAAAGCGCTGTTTGGCTGTAGGTACACAAACATTAGCTATTTGCTGATGGCACTGTCTGGCGTTAATGTCTTTCCTCTTGCTATGGAAGCTGAGATCTCATTTGTCTTCTTTATGACTATTTGTGTGTTAAATCGAACTCCCTTGGGGACACTCTGAAGCTTGAGAGAGAGAGAGAGAGAGGGAAATATATAGCAAATGTGCAGAATGAGACTAACCACAGGGACTAGGTCGAGGAGAAAGCCAGTGAACATTTCAGGCATATACAGGATTAATTAGGGTGCATGGAAACACCCGAGGGCGCCCAAAAGGCCTTGCTTTACTCGTATGCTTCAAGAGGCTTAAAGGGTCTTCTCCGCTATCTCTCCAGTAAAGGCCGTGTAGACAGACTGTGATTAATGCAGAACACTTGCAAGTGGGCCTCTTTTCTGCTTAAGAACCAAAGGGGCAAACCATTAATCTGTGATTGAGCTGCGCTGATTCACCTGTAATATATCAAAAAAGGTATTCCACCTCTCAGGCTCCTTTGGCAAGGCAGCGCATTGGTTAATATCGGTCATGGGATGCTGTTGAGGGGCTAACCCTGTCTAAAGAACCATCTGTCTGCTGTCCTTTATAGCATGGAAGCTTCTCCGTTGACAGGCAGGAGGGCATCATATTACCGGCACCATGGGGTGGAGTGTGAGTATACAGGAACGGAGAGGAAATTAATCTGTGTTCCAATATTTGTACGCTGCAGTGTGCTGTTGTATATGGATACCTGAGGAGCTGTAGAGGATATTGGACGATGCTGATTCTGTGTAGCTCAGCCTCAAGTTTATTACAAAGCACCATGGCATAAAGAAATGTGAAATGAGATGCTTTTTTTATAGACGGCCTGGAGTCCGCGCAGAATACAATGAATAACAAATAGAGTTTAAAAATGGATCAAAATGTAGCCTTAAGTTAAATATTGTCCACCAAAGTGTTGTAAAGTTGAAGTATAAAATAGCATAAAATGGCAAAACTCCAATAAAATACGAGTAAGGACATTGAGCATCATCAGTGACATATTTAGGGTTAACTACTTCATGAGTTCTGTTGAAAACTCCCAACACATTCTTCTGCGTAGTCACTATTTGCTTAATTGGGAACATGCAGTATAAGAATAGGACCATGGAGATAATGAATCATTGTATCCCTCTATGTAAAAGTCTTATAGCTCTTTGCAACGCTTTTATAAGCTCTTACTGTTAGCCCATTTGTCCTAATATCTTTAATGCAGCACACCAAGGTCGGCTTGAAATGGTATAATAACCCCCCCCCCCCCCAACTAGTGTGCAATTGGTTTGTTCAAGCACACAGACAGTACACACACACACACACACACACACACACACACACACACACACACACACACACACACACACACACACACACACACACACACACACACACACACACACACACACACACACACACACACACACACACACACACACACACACACACACACACACACACACACACACACACACACACACACACACACACACACACACACCTGACTCCCCTGTGTGTGCTGCTTTTAACAAAGCTCCCAGTCAGCTTTTCCAGACGTACTTTCAGCATGACACAGTGGGTGCCGCCGGATTCATGATTCACTGTGTTATGACAATAACACCGACTTTTGGTGATGAACAATGACTTTTTATGGACTTGGAGGATATCTGAGAACCCCAGGTTCTCCTAAAACTGTACACAGAATGAGCTCATCTTTCAAGGAGGGTTTGAAAGTGAGTAATGCCAGCTTCCTCAGCTATGCTCATTACAGCCGAATTAGGCCGTATCGTCGCGGTAAGCTCCAGTAATCAGACTACCTCGGCAGCTCGACTTAATTGGCTCATCACTCATCCGACACTCACTCGATGCACATTAAAATAGAAGGGACTCCTGTCATTTCGCCGGCACTTGAAACGCCAAAAAACAAACTACAAAGGATGTTTTCTAAAAGCAGTTGTTCCTGATCTTAAAGAAGGCAACAGTGAATCTGGGTCAAAGGAAAAAACCGACAAGGATGAGGATATTGTAATCATCAAGGACGTTGTCGTATTGCTCATGTTTTTCCCACAGCTACAGCAGACACAAGCATCCCCTGTGGAAAGTACCCCGTTCTGTTTTCAACAAAGAACAACCCAAGACACATGAGTAAGAAAATAACCTTCAACTGCATTTGATTCCAACAATTCAAACGGATACCTCATTATAAAAAAAGTTGCCTTGATGCTATCTCATCATCTATTTCATGAACCTCCAGCGCAGTCACAATGTGAACGTTAAGGATTGTAGCCCTACTGTGCATTAAAACAAATATGCAGGTTAATTTATTGGACGTCATACCAGCAGGAAGACAAAACAGGGAACAGATGAGCGAGAGGGATGGAATAACATGGACCGGGAGAGGAAATGAATGAACAAGAGTGGAAGAATGCGACAGAGGCCGGCAGTTTTTGTTGGCCGGCTCGGGCCTCTCCGTGCCAGCCTCTCTGAGAAGATCAGATATCCATCAGGTCTGCCTCTCTGTGCTTGACAGCGGGTCTACAGAGGGTCCTTTTAAAATCAGGCCTCTCCTACCGCTGGCACAGCTCCAGATAAAGGCCCACTCTGAAGGGGATTCCTACGCCCACAGACCTCCGCTGGGAAACGGCTGGGACGGACCAATGAGCGCTTTTGTAGAAGGGGAGAGCAGGGCAGAGCGGTCAAGGAGACAGACAGACGGAGAGGAACTGAACACAGATTGAAGGGGGAAAAAGAGGGGAAAGATGCAAACACATGTACACAAAACACTTCAGGCAGCAAGACACAAGCTCGATAGGGGGTCCTGTCGGGACCTATTGGACATTTGTTCAATGAGTCCTATATACGTTTGTGTCCCCTTTTCTCCAGGGACTCTCACTGGGACTCGGAATGTGATTAAGAGCTGCAGCTATGCATTTGGTGTGTGGTGAAAATACAAAAACACATCAGAACATGTGACCAGGTTTTTAAATAACTTTGATCACTTTCTCCTGATCGTAAGGTTACTTTCACACCTGTATTTCAGATCTCTTGGTCAGAACAAAAGAAACACAATAATAAAGTGCAGTTTTTTCTACTTTGTTTTGTGGTCACACTTACTCATTATAAATGAATTATAAGTTGGAAGATGGAAATTCAAATCGACAAACACAATTCTGGAAGTCTTTTGAGATCGCCATCCAGCATACGGTATACATAGTGATTTACAGCAAAGTCTTGCTGCACTTCACTGTGACCTTTGGGTTTAAACAGCTGGTTATTAGCAGTGGAAGGACCAATTAAATCCACTGGATCGGCTCTAATTCTTATTTGGAAGGTTGGTTTGTATCTCTTGGGTATTGATTTGTCACTACCCGAGGGATACCATCCATCTGCCAAACACCCAACAACCAAACTTTTTTAATAAAACTGTTTCACAACAGGTTTAAAAACACACCAAGACATGCTTGGAATTGGGTAAAAATGAACTTCTTAATATATATATTGGGAGGGATGAAACCCTCTTTAATGGTCACACATGCAGAGCACACAGCACACACAGTGAAATGTGTTCTTTCCTTTTAACCCATCCTAGTACCAGGAGTCTAGTACTATGAGCAGCGGGCAGCTATTGCACAGTGCCCGGGGAGCAATGGGAGTGAGGGGGGAAGGGGGTTGTCCGGTGCCTTGCTCAAGGGCACCACGGCAGGGCAGGAGGTGAACTGGGACCTCTCCAAGTAGCAGTCCACACTCCATTTTTAGGTCTGGTCGGGGACTTGAACCGGCGACCCTACGGCTCACAGTCCAATCCCCCTACTGACTGAGACACTGCCGCTGAAGATGTGTCAGAGTGGTTGAACACTACCAGTCGAAATAACCAAGGTTAAACCATTCTAAAGAAACCAAAACGAACAGGCAAGTGCACCGTTCAAACTGGAGAAGCCGATCTCTAAACATGACATCCGTGGATATTCAAGGTATACTTTTTCTTATTTTGTGAAGTTTGGAGATATACCTGACATGCTATACTTGCATTTCAGATAAAGGCCCCTGATGCATGTCTATCTATCGCACAAATCACGACCCCATTAGAGCTGAAAACTAACCCTTGAATGACACCTGTAACACTGCTGTTAAAAGCCACTCTCTCTCTGTGCTGTACTTATCAAGCTTTTTGGAGCAGCAGTGGAGAGCCAATCTGGCATCGCTCACCACCCTTCTCCCACTATCTCACTCCGTGTGACTTGTCAGGCAGCCCTGATTCTGAGATGAGCCCTCCCAAGGGCTGACAAACGGCACAGTGTTGACTGAAGCACAACAAGCCTTCAGATGTGCCACGCTTGCTAAACAGGACACACTAATATCCACTCGCCACACTCGGCTACTTAACAGTCAACGTGGCTCCGGGATTGGTTGGGTTATCTGTTTACTCCAACCAGCTGGCAGCCGGTTATGCTGGAGTTAGCTCCGCAACACGATGGAGTGTATATACAGCAGCGTTTTCTCCGTAAGCCCCTCGAGAGTGTTTACTTATCGGTGGGCACACACCCCTATCAACTGCCTTGCTCCAACACACCGCGCAGAGGAGTGTCAGAGAAAAAGACGAGGAGAGAAAGAGAACGAGGCAGGAAAAGAGGCTCTCTGGAAGGTTTTGATATGAACTCAAGAACATAGATGGCTACTCCACCGGCTAATGCTGCACTACTTGAACACATCTGTGTGTGGGGCGGGAGGGGGCCGGCTTATGAGCTCAAAGGAGTACATTTCTTACTCTCTCCTGTCCCTTGAGACCCATTCTGCCGCCTGTAGATAAGTGAGGAATCCAGGCTTGGTGGCAGGCGTGCCGAGGTGAAACGGATGCCGGGGCTTCGGCTCATGCACGATAACCGACCGTTGGCCAAGACGGAGGCCTGCCAACAAGCGCCGACTGTGGAAGCTTATAAAACAATTCTTATGACAAGGCGGGATCAAAACCAGCCACCTATTGTGAACTATACAGGCCAAAACGAAATATATGGGCATTAACAATGTCAGGATGATCCTTTGGGCTGTGCGGGCTTCATTACTTGTGTTTGGCTGGGGCGTGCTGGTGAGATTCCCTCCATCTGCTGAACACAATGCAGCGAGCACTGCTGACTGCTGTCTCCTCTCTATACATATCTAACCAAAGCACAGTCACTTCTAATTACATTTATAGTAATGGGACAGGGTGGCTTGACAGGACAATGTGTGTGTGTGTGTGTGTGTGTGTGTGTGTGTGTGTGTGTGTGTGTGTGTGTGTGTGTGTGTGTGTGTGTGTGTGTGTGTGTGTGTGTGTGTGTGTGTGTGTGTGTGTGTGTGTGTGTGTGTGTGTGTGTGTGTGTGTGTGTGTGTGTGTGTGTGTGTGTGTGTGTGTGTGTGTGTGTGTGTGTGTGTGTGTGTGTGTGTGTGTGTGGTTCAGTGGGAAAGAAGAGAGATCAACCCTCGACTGAAAGGTCTTGACAGCCGTTGTCCCTCAGCGACAACTGAGGATATTCAAGCACACTGAGGGGAGAAGTGGGACTCTTTCCTTCCTATATGATGAGAACCCATAAAAAGAAGCGCTATAAACCATTTGTTCCCCTTCTTTAGCAGTAGCAGCTGCAGGAAGTGGCGATGACAGTTTACATCACATCTCTTAGAATCTCTTTCCAGAGGCAGCGACAATTTGAGCTTCAGTTGCTTATTTACACAGAAAACACAGGGATGAAGGGTGACGCTTTGAAAAAGAAAACACTTAGAGGGACAAATGCTGATAGAAAGATGAGGAAAATAAAGGAAGCGAGGGCAGAAGCAAGATGTCATGGAGCTAACACGAGCCCTGTCAGATTCTCCAATTAGTTTATCCGACAGCGTTAACAGAAACACATTTTGAAAGCCTAACAAATGTTCTTAATTTCTTATTTATCTTATTATTGTGCAGATGTTTCTGTTACTGTCCCCTTGTCCAAGCTGACAGACATATACAGTACGACTGCACTAAAAAACGTGTGCACTTATTTAATTAGCTGCTCCTAACAAATGTAAATCTTTATTATTGCACCAACTAATGATTAGTTATTGATTGTTCTGCTTGTTATTAGGTTGATTAGTTCATCAATATTTTCTTTGGTCTTTTAAACGACTGAAGAGATTTTAAATCCCAAAGACCAAGACAGGTGATTTTAAGTTTTCTTTTTACTTGAAAAATGACTAAAACGACTAATGATTTATCGGAATAATTCCTGAATATTTACTTTGAACGACTAAATGGCGGAACGACTAAATATTTAGGCTCTAATGTATAAATTCTACAAAAATATTCTTTCTGAAGTTACCAAAGAAAGTAATAATTTGTATTCTTAAGAGCTCAGTAAAACAATGAGAAAGTGCAACATGCAGTACTATCTCACCAAAATACATTTCGTACATTTGTAACACTGTACACTTGCTGCACGACTAAGTGACTCTGATTTGTTGAGCGAATGTGATTCCCTGCAGGGCAGACGGTTATTCACATCCAACCTCCAGTCAAATGGGGAAGGAAACACGAAGGGGGAGCTGCTGCCTCATGCTGATGAAAAACAAGGCAGAGAGGGAGACCGGGCAGCCACTGGAGCAGGGTTAACATCGGAGAGAGCAGGGGAGGCATGTCGAGGGGGAGTGTGTGGCGGCAAAGGCCTGCGAATGTCGCCGCTACCACCTCGACCACTTTGTCTGACTGATGAGTTCAAACAGGACATGGTAATAGCCTGTCTCCAACATTCCCCTAACCATTAATCTCTCTGCAAGAAAAATGGGAAAGCAATCAGGTGGGAAGAAGGTCCTGTGTGTGGGTATGTGTGTGTATGAGAAAGAGGGAAAAGGAGAGGAATAGCGAGTGAAACCAGAGAGAGCATGTAGTTGTGCAATGCGTACATGCAAAAGAGGGAATGGTTATTTGTGTTGAAATACAGACACGAGAAGGCCACGAATGAGCATCTACTGTATGAAGGCAAGCAAGATGATGAGTGGGCACTCAAGCACTTGAGATATGAGGCTTGTTTTAGTGCACATCAAAAAATGGAGCTGTCGTTCTTGCCCGGCACTTAATATGATTAAAGAGTGAGAGACAATAGGAAAGCCTTGCCCTTTTCTTTAGAGTAGTTAAACCATTAAACGGGGCAAGAAGAGTTATTCTGGGGAGACTTTTGGCAGGCGGAGCGGGTGGAGAGTGGCCAGAGATTTAAGGCTTTACTGTGAGAGATGGAGAGGGATACGCCTTGGCTAGTAGCGGATGTATATCGCAGTACTGCCAGAGTATCGATCAGACCCTGACCCGTCCTGTTTATCATTCAACACGTTATCACGACGGGCATTAATAAATATCTCCACACCGCTGTGTCAGCCGCTGGGAGGCTAATGTAACTGTGCAAAGGTGCTGGGGGCCACACAATTTGGCGTGTTGTTGCGTCTGTGTGCTTTAAAGTCCACAGTCACCATCAGCTCCGCACACACACAGTCGCACACGCAGGCCCTCGAGGGACTAAGATGTAGGGCCTCATCAAAAGCACAATGCAGCCAGTGTGCTGGGCGCGCTGCATTCAAGCATCAGCGCTGTGCGACAGGGCCGTCAGGTCTGCCAAACAGTCTGTTGCAACACTGTGGCAAATGAAGTCTGAGTTTATTGAACGGGGAAGGAGGGACCGGGGGAGAGAGGGGCTGAGGAGAGGTGCGGAGGGGGAGGGAGGAGAAGAGTGTGAGAGGGAGATAAAGAATGAAGGAAAGCTCATTATTCACTGCAGTGAAAGAGCAAGGAGGAAGGGAAGAAGTTGGCGAGCAGGTGAGGACAGGGAGAGGCTAGTCAGTTAGGATTAGCTAAGCTAGCGCTAACATGTGTGCTAGCGTTCTTACTGCCAGGTGACCAACATTTGTCAAAGCAAACCAACTAGTCTTTGCTGTAGAGAGTTAACAACTATTTTTAAGGACAGCTGTGTCATGTGCTTACTCACTATTCACCCTCTTCTTCACAGAACAAACAAGCTAGCAAGCTAACTGATGCAGTAGGTAGGAAGTTGTAGGAGTAATGACATTGAAAATTAGCCTTTGCTAACTGCAAAACAAACCAAACAAACTCTCTCACACTCTCACATCCTCCTCCTCGTTGGGGGCGAGGACGCGCTGCCCCAGTCAAAACAGCGGACGCCGTGACCGCAACGATTCAGGCAATCGGCGTGGGAGAGAGTGAGGTGGCCTTCAAAGCTTTGTTTGTCTGAAAACAGTCCACAGAGAGCAGACCAAAAAGCCTCCCACCAGCTGCTATAAACAACCAACAGACCCCAAGCAGGAGAGGGGAGAAGCAGGAGAGCGCAGGTAGTGTTTATGGGGAAGGACATGATGGTGGGATGAAGGGAGGGATGGAGAGAGCCTCTGATCCTGTGGTCTGTTACGGCGACACCTCTCTAATATCAACTCCAGGCAGGGAAACCGTTGCCCTTTGCTTTCAGTTTATATGCAAATGTATGTCTGAATTGCTGCACCCAAACAAGTGGGAGGAAGTTAACCATGCATGAGTATAATGTACAATAATACAGACTATATTATTGTGTGGGCATGTAAGCAAATGTGTATGTTAATTGAGGAGCCTGTGGTTTCCTCTGTGACCTATCAAGGTTGTTAATTTGTAAACTGTAAACAGTACATGCATATGAATACACTGCTTTACTCCCATCTACAACAACCCCACACTGACATTGCGTAGATTGCTTCGACATATACTGCTGCTTTTTGCTGTTAGCCCCAACTGTGATATGAGATCTTCAAGTCGAGGTTACTTGTTAATGTGAGGGCTTGTTGAAAAAAGGAAGAAACTGTCTTTGATAAATGTTTGTGGGCTATAAAGTATAGCTACACGGTATGTTTAAAATATATATTATTTTTGTGTCAACATACCCAAAAAAACACATCACCTGTCTGCTAAAAAAATCCTCCATTGGACTCTTTTGTTTGCTTTCGTAACATAATGACATCACTTTGTAGCACTAGCGAAAGGGCTGCTCAATTAATCATATTTTAAATCGCGATTACGATTATGGCTTGCAACGATTACGAAAACAACGTAATCGAAATAAAACGATTTTTTATTATTACTTTTTTTTAATATATTTATAATTTTTTTTTTTTTTTCAGTTGAATTAAACTTAAAGTTCAGGGTAATCAACTGTTAAAAATACTGTTCACATTTTTTTTATCCAATATATGGATGTTTTCAAAGTCAATGAATAATCGCATTTAATAATCGCAATTACAATTATTGACCCAAATAATCGAGATTATGATTTTTGCCATAATCGAGCAGCCCTAACTAGCGATCCACCACAATGTACATGATAGACTAAGGGGCGGGACATTTCTAAGCGGTTGACCAATCACAACCGAGCAGGCAAGCTAACCAATCAGAGCAGACTCTGGTTTCAGACAGAGGGTGAAAAGAGGTGCCACAGGCAGGTATGAGAAAAATAAAGAGCTTTTTGAACATTAAAACATGGAAACATGTCACAGTAGAGACACCAAATACAAATAACAACCTGACATTTAGCCTAAGTTGTTCTTTCATATGTTTAATTGAATAAGCAATTTGTTGTATTTGAGCATTGAAATGCAAACAACAGAAAGGCATAATCTGTCATAATCGCAAGTAATGTTGTTATTGCGATATTCAACAATGTTTTAGCAGTTCCTCATATCGTGCCACTATACAAAGCTATGCCATGCTCACATTTTACTCCAATATCTGAGTATATAAACAGATATTTCCATAATCATGCATTATAGCTTCAGAATCACTGTGATTTCCCTCCACAAAAAGTGTGCAGAATTGAGTTCAACTTTTTAAACAGACACAAATGTGTTCATCCATTCACTTTCCAATTGTGTGAAAGAGTTTCTTCTCCCTCTCTGTTCTTTCCTTCTTTACATTTGAGTAGATAATCTCTCTTTTTGGCATAAAACGAATAAAGAAAGTGCCTCTTTATTCAGTCAGCTGAAAGAGGTCCATGAGAGGCACAACAGAGGCCCTTTGACAGGAACCCTGCCTCTTATTTCAACATGTTTGCTATATGTTAGGGAACTGTTTGTGCGTGCTCTAGGGCGTCATTGATATGCCGAACATGTTTCTCTGTGCCACCCTCGCCAGTTCTCACGCCCCACCCTACCTCCCACACATTTTCCACAGCACACAAACACAAACTCACAATAAGGAGAAGAGAAAAAAAAACTGTTCTTACCTAGACGATTGGTGTGGATGAAGGGCGGCGCAAGGAGAGAGAGAGAGAGAGAGAGAGAGAGAGAGAGAGAGAGAGAGGGAGGAAACACAAGGAGAAAGCTTGATTAGTGTGAGTTCAGCACTTGTAACCTCTCCTACGGCGAGCTAAGCTGCTCGCTCTTGTTCGGCTCTAACAGGTTGATGCCGGGAGTATGCCTTAACAGATCCACCTCGCACTCCTCTGGGTAAAACACTCTTTTATTTGAGCCTTTTCTCAATCCTCTACTTTTAAATTTCTCTCATCCTCACAAAAAAGGCCAGCTATTTTTGTTTGATTCCCTCCCTCTCTTTTTATGAAATGTTCCTTTTATTTCTTTATCTTTTATTCCCCCTGCAGACATTTCATTCTCTCATTTCCGCCTCTAATCTCCTTCTGGGCCTCCAATTTTAACCCCTCTTCTCCTTCTCCACATGCTCTCCATCCCCCTATTTTTTAGCTCCCTTACCACTTGTAGCAAAGAGACAGAACACCCCCTGTGGGAAGCCAAGAAACTGGTGAACACCCCAATTAGAAAGAGTGAAACCAGCATGTGGGCCTCCTTGCAAGTGCTCCACATGACAGGGGTGACCCTTCGCTACACCTCGCATCATATTATTCCCTCCCATTCCTGTCTGCAGCCGGCTAAAGGTGCACATTTATACTCCTCTCACTACTCCTCGGGGGGATGTACATCAAAAACCTAGAGGCACGGGTCAAATACAAGGGTGGATTGGGAGTGGGCTGGCTGGAAGAAGAGTGTGCCAGACTGAAAAAGCTCCTGAGATGGTAACCACAGGAAATAAAATGTGCTTTTGTATATTTTTTATGGAAGAATTGACTCCACGTTTCCCAGGCTGTTCCTTCCTGTTGAAAAGAGGATGTTACTACTTGCCCTGAGCGTCACAGAGCGAGGTTATTATGCACTACAGCAATCTCATTAATCCTCACTTTCAGCAGGAACCTTATTTAACAAACATGTACGCTGGGAGCCTGGCTTCCTTGTAATGGGCTAAGGGAATAAGAAAAACCCTGTGAACACGACATTTCGCTTGGAAAAGCTTCATTACTTGGACTTGTACTGTACACCTTAATTGCCATGTATAAAAAAAGGTCAGGACCATCTTTCTTTTTAACTACTTCTTGAAAGTGGAGAATAATAATAAGTAAATTACAAGTATTCGTTTTTTGTCCTACTGCATGAGCTGTTGCCCGAGTAAACAATACATGTGTTTATGAAAAATTGAAGGAAGCCGCGAGAAACTATAAATAAACAGAACAAATCTGCAATTTATTCTATGATTAGGCTATTTGAGTTTGAAATTGTAAAATAATTTGTAAAACGAATTTGTGTACATTTTAGTTCTCAATACAGACCTGCTTATTGCTGTTTCAAAAATGAAATAGCAATGCTAACAGTGACAATGCTTACATGCTGATGTTTAGCAGGTAATATTTACTAAAGGGTCAGTATGCTAACATTTTCTTATTAGCACCAAACACAAAGTACAGCTGAGGATGATGGTAGTGAAATCATAGAGATGAATCCTCTTAGGGTTAGTTCAGAGCAATGTATTCAATATGTTTCACCTTGAACCACCACCAAAGGCATTATGATATATGTCTGCACCTAACCCCGTAGCAATATATCCAATAGTTGTGAGATACCATGTCAACAAAAGCGATGGACAAATAGACCGACAGTCATCCATTATCCAAAATCATACTGCAACCAAACCATTTTGTTTCTACGACACATTTCTGTGTTCTCGTTTCCAAGCCTGTCCTTGCCTGTGCCTGCAGTCCAGAAGTGCTGCCAAAAAATCTCTGTTACTCTGACAGGGCCATAAAACTGATCAGATATCCACTCAAAATATGATCTGAAATGGTTTTGCAACAAAGTGCTTGATACTGTAGGTCCGGTGGAAACACTGATTACGAACCAGCTTAATGTAAACTGTGGTTTTAGAGTGCTCAGACTTTAAAAAAGCCCACGCTGTTTGGAGATAAGTGAACGTGACAGCTTTTGATAACAATGAACATGTTTCCTCGACAAGGTAAACAGATGTGTGCAATAATATCTGACTGATATAATACTTTAGTACAACAAAGTAAAGCAGATTTCCTGTACTGGATTCAATTGGAAACTCACACAGCTTTCCTTTGCGTCTTACATTAATTATTATCATAACATGTTTAGATTTAAAATGTTGCGCAAACACAAACCTATTCAAGGGCATGTTAAAGGTCTTAGTTCTCTCTCAAACACTCCCAAAACGTTTTTCCAGGGACAAATCGCTCCTTACTGTAAATATTCCTTAATGTCTTTCTAAGAGTGGAAGATCTAAGCCTACCAATGACTGTACGTTGAGGACACTAAGCAGCAGCCTAAGGTCTGAAAGTGCCTTTAAAGTCAGCCAGGCAGCCGTTCAGTCAGACATTCAGTCAGCCGTTCAGAGAGCCTGCGGCGATGGGAACATTTCCTGCGGTTAAAACAGGAAGAAAGAAAGAAAGTCAGCCTGCTGAGGAGGCTAACTCGGCCTCATGTGGCTTAAAGCAAACCCGTCAGATGACAGGGAACAGGCGAGGCGAGAAGACGCGGCTTCTGACACATGCCGGAAGTGTGTGTGCATGTTTAACGTGTGTGTGTGTGTGTGTGTGTGTGTGTGTGTGTGTGTGTGTGTGTGTGTGTGTGTGTGTGTGTGTGTGTGTGTGTGTGTGTGTGTGTGTGTGTGTGTGTGTGTGTGTGTGTGTGTGTGTGTGTGTGTGTGTGTGTGTGTGTGTGTGTGTGTGTGTGTGTGTGTGTGTGTGTGTGTGTGTGTGTGTGTGTGTGTGTGTGCAAGAGCTGTGGGAAGTGTGTTCTGGTGAGAAGGCAAACAGGAAAACCAAATTCTAGGTTTCAATTTCGGAAAGAAGACTGGAGATTTTCCTGGAAGCTTAACGAGAAACTGGAGAGGAACCACAGATGATAGAGTTTGGCTGAGGATGAATCCATGAGAGTTTTAATAATCATTTGTGTTGGTCTCATACATTTAGAATGGCACAATCCCGCCTTCTCAAATGTCAGGATTTAATGATTTTCTTTGCTTTAATATTTATTTTAAATCAAACTTTTGGGGATTTGGCAAAACAAGTAAATGCAAGATAATACTTCACGGATATTTTTCACTATTTTCTAAAATTATATTACGAACCCTGTTGGCTGATATCCAATTATCTATGATTTTTCTTTAAAGTTGTATATAATGTAAGATTTGCCAGAGCTGTGAGTGAAAGGTTTAAATTGTTGGTTTAATCTGACGGTTTTATGAGATATTCTGTTAACAAATAAGTAGTGCACCCTAAAAATATCAGGCAGTAAAATATAATGTCAGGAGAAGGGGAACATCTTCACTTTTGAGAAACCGAAATTAGAAAATGATAGTTATTCCAGCCTGAAAAAGGACTAGAAATGATGAAACTGTCATTTAAATGATTGCCTATCACTGACAGATTAATCATTTTAACTCAGCTCTTCAATACAAATAAACATTATTCCTTGCATTAACAATGGTCAAAAGTTTGAATTTTAACATGATGTTTCTCGTGAACTGGGTATCAGACTTTTTGGGTAAAGCTTGTCCACTGTCTGACAATTATACGTCTCCCAACAACAGAAGCAGCAAACCTTTAAACACATCACACAGTGAGCCAAAAGACTGTACAACAGTATCACTCTCCTAGATCACGCATCCCATAAATCTTAGCGGCGCGGGGAACAGCTGCAGCGAGCATTGAACGATGAGCAGCCCTTCTGCTCTAAGGCTTTGTTAAATGCCACGCCAGCGAGTGCAGAGCGCATTGTCGGAAATTCATGGCCACTAAATATCAAGCTAGCTTCTGTCAATTAACATGCGGGGAATATATTAGACAGAACAAAGCCTAAAGGAGCCTTAATGGGAACCTTAATAGTTTTGCTCTTTTGAAATATGTGCTTCCAATGTTGATGAGGCTCTTTGGTGGGGAGTACAGTGCTGGATGGTGGTAAAGAGGTACACAATTCACCAGCACACCACCTAAAGGGTCCCGAAGGGGGGATGTGCGTTGGTCTAAATTCATGGTGTAAAGCAAAAGAGAGAAGAATGTGATTTGAAAACAAATAAAGGGCAAAGTGCTTTCTGAAAAGGTTACACAGTTATCACTGAGGTTTCCAACCAGTTTTTGTCAGACTGTGTGAGGCAGAGAAAGGTTGATAGTTGTCAGGTCCAGGCACAGCCCTCACCCCCCTCAGGTGTTTTGACATTTTAAGTGAATTTAAGCGCAGCTGCAACCCTACACCACGAGCAGCCTCTCGCCGGCAGCAGCACCTGGGAGCACTTGTCTCCCAGCACCGGCCTGACATTTTGTCTTTTCCTCTGCATGTGTGTTGCACCTTCATGTGCGCATCTTCATGTGTGCCTGTTCAAAAGCGGCTACACTGCTTCCATCCACCCACCACTTTCTTTTGATGACAGATGAAACCTGTACGCTCAGGTGTCAAACTGTACAGGGAAGTCTGTGTGGGCTGCAGAATCTGAGCGAGGTAAGATGGAGAAATAAATCATCCTCCTCATCAGCTATAGACGATGCTGGACCTGCAGCTATCTACAGGACTGTGTTTTGAATTAATTACTCGAACACACAGCATTATCAGATCAGACAAGCAGTTTCATTTGTAACTGAGATGCTGCGTAATTAGATTAGTTTCAGATTAACTGGATTATTTTCCACTGTGGTTGCAAAGCAGCAGGAAGTGATCACAACCACAGAATGTAATGAGCTGATCTGGAAAGTAGTGGTTTAGTTCACCCACTCAGCTGGCCTTTGACCCACATTGTATCTCTTGATTCTCAGGCAGGAAAGCATCTCTGAGGCCCTTTCACCCAGCAAGCACCCAAATGTCTTTAGCAGATGTTCCTGCTGTCAAAGGTACGCTGAAAAACAACACATACCAGTTTTCTAAGTGTGTTTCCAAAGGAGCCCAATTATCTTTTTTACTTTTCAGAGCACAAACAGAGTAGGTCTGGTATATATATATATATATATATATATATATATATATATATATATATATATATATATATATATATATATATATATATATATATATATATATACATATATACACACACACTTACAAAACACACACATATATATAGTATTATTTATTATCTCAACTTTTATATTTTAATTAACTGCTAAAATAAGGCAATTTAAGGGTTTACTAATAAGTATTTACCTCTACAAATGTTTTTCAAAAAACGAGTGGACCAAGTAGATTTCCTATCTGACCAGACATTCAATGCCAACTTGACAATGTTTGTTGATCTTTGCCATACAAAAACTTCAGCTCTACGACAGAGCACAAACAGCTGTTCTTTGTGTAGTTAATAAACACAACTTGAAATGCTAAATCTTCTTTTGAGTAGGTCATTTAAACAGCAGTAGAAAACTATAAATACAAGGACATATGTAAGGACATTACCTAGTTAGTGAACAAGCTGCTTGCTATAATTTATGCAGCCGTTACAACTGGAGCTAATCTAATGTCATTCACAAACACCAAACAGTCAGTGTGTACATAATGGATATTGGTCGGAGTCCATGCTGCTGACACCTCAAATTTCCCCGCTTGAAGCACATCAAATAAATGTCATACATAAGTCCATTATTGCTTCCATTGCATTTCGGCCTCAAGGTTTCCATGAGCAACAGAGCGGCTCGCTGCTGTCGGACTCCGAGTGATAATGGAGTGCTGTGGGGTGCGTGTCAGCATTCAGGACTTCTGAATTTACTGTGGGAAGTTGAAGTTACTCTCTGGTTCTTTTGACGCTTCACAACTTGAACAGTTTGTTAATGAAACACAGCCTCTCATTTTAAGCTTTGTTTATTGTGTTGTTTGCTTGTACAACGATTTAGAGAGCCTCTGTGATAACTACACAGATCTGCACCATGGAGGATAACAAGGCTGCCAATTAACAAGTCTTCCACTTCAGCTCTCTGTTAGCGCTGGAGATTCACCTCCCATTAGAGTTAGGTAAGGCTGAAATTACAGCTTCAGAGGTTTTAGCTGCTCTCGTCTTGTACCCTTATCTTGTAAAGCGTGCCGGGACATCGGACGCATAATTGGTTCCAGAAAATCTGCTTGTCGCTCTTGACCTGTGTTTTAATGCATGTGATCTTTAAAAACTGAAGCTTCCTCTGCTGTGAGACACATTCAGACTTGTGGGAAATCACACAAGTCTGCTAGTTCCTGTTCTAGAGGTGTTAGCATAGACTAATTTAAGAAACCCTGACAAACCTCTGACAAACTTTACAGAAACTCCTCTGCAATAAATTCTGTCCACGCAACAAAGAAGGCAAAGGTTGGCAGATTACCATTAAAAGAGAACAATGACGCCGAAAACAGAGCCAGCATCTTAGTCTGCTTAAAATTGCAAATTGGGCCGAGGCCTTTTCAATGCAGTATCAAGTCTGACACTTAATTATTGTGTACTTTACATCTATGTATTTGCACGCAGGAACTTGGCAGGAACAGACTGATCTTCATCTTGTCAGGTGTGTGTGTGTGTGTGTGTGTGTGTGTGTGTGTGTGTGTGTGTGTGTGTGTGTGTGTGTGTGTGTGTGTGTGTGTGTGTGTGTGTGTGTGTGTCTACACATCCTCACAAAGCCCTTGTGGCTACTTTGGAATACAATAGTCTGAGCTAACAGGAAGTTAAGCTGGGTACTTCCTCTGCTTTATCCAATCAGACACTTCCTTTTCACTTCATTTTGACGTGTGTGTGTGTGTGTGTGTGTGTGTGTGTGTGTGTGTGTGTGTGTGTAACTGTTGCTGACATCATGTGAGGCATCATGTGAGGGTCAGTGGGGGGAGTTGCTATAAAAACATCAAAAAGCAGCAGCAGACAACATGGGAGAAAAGTGCGCTCCTACCAAGACACAAAATCAGAGGACATCAAAGCTTGGCTAAGTTACCCTGCCTCAGCAGCAACATATCCAATCGCCATGAGCACCTGAGTGTGTGTGTGTGTGTGTGTGTGTGTGTGTGTGTGTGTGTGTGTGTGTGTGTGTGTGTGTGTGTGTGTGTGTGTGTGTTTGTTCTCTGCTTAGCTGTCAGTCCTCAGACTCCCAGAGAGGGAGAGTTGGCTGGTGTTTTCAAAGAAGAGCCATGTGTGCGATAAGCGGTTGCAGATGACCTGACCTGGATAGAGTCAGCGGATGAATAAATAAATAAGTCAACAGCACACTCAGACATCTTACCTCGGTGTGTGTGTGTGTGTGTGTGTGTGTGTGTGTGTGTGTGTGTGTGTGTGTGTGTGAGAGATAATTATCGATGTAGCCGTTTTTCTATGCATGAACGAGTGGGAGTATGCTTGCCAGGTCAAGATCAATGTGCATATGAGGTAAAGACACAGCAGCATGGAGTGTGTGTGTTCCCTTTCAATGTCTAGAAACATACAGTGTGTGTGTGTGTGTGTGTGTGTGTGTGTGTGTGTGTGTGTGTGTGTGTAGTCCTGCTACCATGGGACTTGGGGGTTGGTATTAATGAAGCATTTTTCTCTCTGTGGGGCTCAGTCAGTACAACAAGCCCCTGAAGTGATTAATAACTGCCTTACTTCCCGGTTGTGTGTGTGTGTGTGTGTGTATGTGTATGTGTATGTGTGTGTGTGTGTGTGTGTGTGTGTGTGTGTGTGTGTGTGTGTGTGTGTGTGTGTGTGTGTGTGTGTGTGTGTGTGTGTGTGTGTCCTTCTGTGAGTAGCCCACTGTATTTCTGAGTGCATGTGCAGCATATGTTTTGTGAGTGCTTATTAGGGCCTGTCCCATAACATTATACATTGGTCTTGCTGATCTTCAATTGTACCGTATTGGTACTTTGATTGATGATTACATATATTAATTTACATTTCTGAAACATGTTTATTGTATGGGTTTTTGTACTTTTTTTCTAGAGCACGAATATTTGCTGTGCTCTAAAATCCCCATATTTCAGATTTGAGTAGTTGGAACTTATTGGAAGGATTTGTATGCAAGGTAGCATGAGGACAGAGATTGCTTTGGCACTGAAAAAGTGTCCCATTGGATAGATCTAATTGCTGGAAATGATTAATGAAAGAAAATGGGCCGATGCCCAATATGCATAAAAACCGTGGCAATCTGATTGGCATATCCCTAATTGTTATATCAGATTTGCCATCACGTTTCTAAATCGTTACTGAAACTAAATTAAATCACAGTGAGGTTTTAACAACTGTCATAATTAGGGGATCTATTTTCATTAAGTGCATGTTAGGCAAATTTAAACCAAATGTCAATATTAGCCTAAAAAAAACAGTTTTTTCCCTTATGTGCATGTATTGCCTGTGTGCTCATGAGGGCCAATGGAAAATACCAAGTCAACATTAATAAGAGGAGTACATTAGCTCTTCCTGTTAATGGCTCTGTGCTCTGCCAACCACTCTGCTGCTGCCCGTCTAACAAGCTTTCTATCTGCGCTCTCTTTCCCTACAGGACGCCACCGCGGCTAAAGCTTCCAGCTGTAATGAGCCAAATTGTTTAATGCAACCACGAAACAATGATACAAAGCTAAACGCATCTATTTTACATGACAAGCAAGATAAAGGCTATGAGGTTTGTAAAATGAGTTGGTGCCTCTCGTAATGCGTGTAAACTAAGTAGGTGGTTGTTAACGTTGGCGGCGGCGTTATGTGTGCACCCACATTATCTCCTAAGCTTCTCGCAGCCCTGCTTAGCAAGGTGCTCATCATCCATCTTCATTTCCCAAGGTGCCAGCTCTCATGTGTGTGTGTGTGTGTGTGTGTGTGTGTGTGTGTGTGTGTGTGTGTGTGTGTGTGTGTGTGTGTGTGTGTGTGTGTGTGTGTGTGTGTGTGTAAAGGCAGATTGAGCGAGAGTAGGAGGACATGGGATTCGGAGACGGTGCAATTGTTTGTGACTGTTAAAGAGATCCATTACAGGCTGAGAGGACGACCTCCACTCTTTCTCCACTCTTTCTCCCTACTTATGTCTCTGTCAAGTCCCTTGTTTCCCTCCTTTCCTCCCGCACTGAAATTAGACGTTCTACACGCCCCGGTTTGCAAGACGCTGTCTGATGCACTTAACTTGCCCCCCCATATGCCTGTACATTAACTCCTCCAATGTGAAACGCCTCACTGAGCCAAAAGCTCTCAACCTGCAACAAATCCACCCCATCAACCACATGAGAGCGATCCGACTCTGTACTGCCAACAGATACGAGGCTCCTGCCAGCAGAATCCAACTCAAATGGACATGAACACATCACTAGCTATTCTTTCCACTCAGTAACGCACGACTTTTGATTTCCGAATTTTGTCTTTTCTCATCCGTTCCATCTTCTCCCATCAAAGAGCATCTGTCTCAACAATGGCCTAAGGCGGAGAAATTAATTGTTTCGACTCATGACTTGTATCCACAATTACTAATTGTATAATATGAATGTATCAGTGAAATATCAAGTTTCATGCTGTAGGTCAGAATAATCATCCTCATATCTGATGAAAAAGTGTGGTCGTGCTTTTGAATAAGGATGAATTATTCTGATTGTCATATTAATAATCAGCACAAATACAAAGTAGCAATACAGACAGCATCTGGAACCACAAGCTGTTGATGAATGTGTTTATTAATGAGTAGACAGTAGAGGTTGGGCAAAAACTGTTAGTGACATTCTGTCTAATTTTACAAAGCAATTCATCCAAAAAAAGCGAAGTGCATGATGAGTGCAGCAGTAACATATGGCCCATCTTGGTTGGCTGAGTCTGACCTCTCCATCTGCATTTTTCAAAAATGTTTCACAGAAGATCTCAGTTTGATCTCAATGTATGTGTAGAGCTGGTTTAGAATACAATACTAGTATTTACACAATACTAAAGTTTCGTTACAGATGCTACTTATTTTCAAATGTATCCAAAAATGAGTCAATAATCACTTTAGAAAATAGTGAAACGTGTCGGTTACAAGAAGGTAAAGCTCCTAATAATGTTTCCAGGTCTTGTTTTTTTTCAATCAAAAGCCCCAAAGATATATCATTTCTTCATTCAGATAAGAGATGGTTCACAGAGGTTCAAATTAAGACAAAACAGTCTCCATGAAAGTCCACTGAGCTACTATTCTTGAGCCTTCAAACATGACCTATGTCTCTGCCATTGACAATGTTGGAAGCATCAAAATGTAGCCAATGAAAGACTCCCAAACATTGTCAATGCCAGAGACATTGAAAAAGTCATTAGGGGATTTGATACCCAGCCTTATGCATGAATACTGAAAGCAACACTGGCAGGGATATCATCTTGTAAAAGCTTATCAATTAAAGCAACCTGATGCTTAGTATTAGTCAGCAAGATAAAATACAGCCGATACAGAGACCCAGATTAACTTCATGCAACATCTCCACAAGGCCTGATAGGAAAAAGATATCATCCTCATGTATGCATTTCATGAAGATACACATTTGGTGCTGATCCTGCACAGGCAAGAATGAAAACTGTGAGATAAATCGTCAGGCTCTGCATGGTCTTCCAGGGCCAAGCGACATTCTCCTGCACTGATGCACTGCTGCTCTACCCGGGCACAGCCAGCCATCAATCTTTATAAATCATTCAGCTCTCCTGCGCTGAACCTCCACACGAAAACACAGGAGGACACACACCAAGTACACACACCTTCTTGGTCCCCATCTTGTTCCTGCCTTTCTCCTGCAGCGCTCCAGGATCACTGGAGTTTACGTAACCATGTGCACAAGAACGAGATTCAGCTGAAATGACAGCTAAATCTTTAAAAAAGGGCTTCTTTTTTTTTTTTAGACGTGGGACCTTAAACAGCCTGCCTTGTGGAGTCGCTGCAAAACCCGACATGACACAGACTCAATCACAAGATGATACGAGAGGAGCGATATTGATATTTCAAGCAGTGATCCATGAAATATTTATATTTGAGTAGGAAATGTATTTTCTCTGACGAATCCCAAAAGTTACATCATCCTAAATCCGCTTTCATTCTTGTTCTTCTGCATGTCCATTAGATCACTGCTGCATTCAAAAGATCGTTTTGGGCACATGTTTGAAATGGAGGCTGGAGAGTTACTATGAGCAGCTGTAGTCAGACAAATTACAGAGAATAAAAAAACACTATACAACTATACCGAAACACAAACTTCCTCAGATGAAAACTCAACCACGGGATATGTCATGCACAACAGTGACCACAGATAAGGAAGTTGAGAAGTATCACTAGGAGGTGCATGTGATACCTTGTAAGCAACACCTGATAGTGCTGAACCACAGTGTGAATTACAAGCGTATGGGCTACCCGAGATCGAGTTCCTTCCTGTCCTCCGTACTGTTTCTGGAAAATGGAGTAACACATACTAACATTGACCTTAATGGTGTTGCGGTCTGTACTTGTATTTTTGCTCAAAAACTCTTTCATCCTCACTTTTTTTCTGACATTTATGTTAGCCACTGCACAATGCCTGCTTAATAACACAAGTCAAACAATGATGAAGGGTTCATCTTGAAAAATAAGATAAAAAGTAAGAGTTTAGCAGTCATTTGGCCTGATTGGGACAGTAAAGGGAGATAACGGTGAATAATGCATCAACTCCTTTATAAACTCAGTTGGGAAAGAATTTAAAATATTCTGTTGGGGAATTTTTATCTTAAATCTCAGTATTTGGAGGGGATTTAAATCATTTAATAAGTTGTGAAGACAAAGTTAAGAAGGACTTCATGATGAGGAATGTCATCTGGGACAGGATAAAGAGAGACTTTTTTGTTGTTGTTCATGAGGGGTTCCTTCTGTCAGCAGTGCGGCTGTTGTGACCCCCCCACCTCGTCCCTGTGGTCACCTTGTATTTAAATAACACCGCGGCCCATTGATCTCCAGGGAGAGGCCATGTTGGCTCCGATTTAGACTGCAGAGGAATGCTGGAATGTCTCTGGCTCTCAGCCAGCAGCCTTTTCCTGGCCTGACCTCTGCCCCCTGCCGCTGCAAAGGGTGTATGCAGGGAGGGGGGGTACCAGGCTAAGGTAGACGGCGACCACCTGCTCCCTCTCTGATCTAATGACCTCGGCTCCCAGCGCACCAATACAGACACCCACTACTGACACAAGCTAACAAACTCAGGGCCCATTGTGCTCCTGCATCCGACAAACACGTGAGCCGCAGCCTATGGACGGAGTCATGCACTGCGGCCGTGGGTAAATACACAAGCGAGGGGCTGACTGCACATGTCAACACACACTGAGCTGCCTGTTCCAATGACAGCATAAACACACAAACACACAGATGAACAACACCTGACTGACTCTCAGTACATTCAGGGGTGAAAGCATCATAAAACTAGCATCATACTATATGTAACTCATGCAGGAGACAGTTACGGCCCCCATCTGGTAGCTATACATAACATCATTACCCCATCAGACCACATTCATGTAAAACTTGGAAGCGTGTCGGTCGCCTCTGCTGAGTGTGTATATTTCCCGTGTCCATAGCCTGTTTCCATGTGACTGACTCGTGAGGGAAGAACGCTGGAAAAATCTGCTTCATTACATCATCTGGCCTGTGCTAACCTCAGCCGCTTGGCATGGCCAAGAACGGCTTGGAGCGCCAGCGTTAAGGGAATTTGGAAGCATTTTTTTTAATAAAACGTGGGGCTGTAAAACCCTGAGTGACTAATCGGTGTGGAGGGTAAAGCCGGGCAGCGTGACCGATAGGGGGGAAAAATAACAAACCCTGGAGCATGGCCGAGGTAATCAGACTGAAAAGAGGCCATTATGCCTGGCGTGCCAAGCCCACAGAGATATATGCACAGGGGGACAAATAAAGACAGAAATATGGAGGTGGAGAATATACAAGACTGTCAAGAAAGTTGCGACTGAGGGAAATATAATATGTATGTGTGTGAGAGACGGGGAACAGTGACGGCGATGAGGGACGGCAGAAATATGGTGGAGGAAATATGTTTATATGCAAGCAGGAGTGACAGCGACAGAGTGAGAGGCAAGATGAGATGAAATTAAGGAGGAATGTGGATGAAAAAATTAAGTAAGGGTGCCGAGTATAGAGGGAGTAGAGGGGTAATTTGAGATGATGACAGTGCTTCCTCTCCTAACTCTCGTTCTGGCATTTCCAGTCCGAGACACACGGATAGTGAAATGTAATGCAATACTGGGTAAGTATAGGCAACATTCTGAGTGAATGTATGTAGGTGTGGTGAAAGGAGAAGCCTTTCCTATAAGAAATATCTCCTAAAGTGAGAATACGCCTGTGGTCTGCCTGATTGGGGGACAGGAAAGGATATATTCAGCTCTCTGAGAAACATATACAAGTACACACACACAGAGATAAATACAGCAGCACCATCTTTGTGAAAGCAGGGGATAAACACAGGGTATTCCCTCACCGCCCCTGGCTCCCGTTTTTGTCGACGGAGTGGAAACGGAGAGGAAGTCTCAAAAAAGAGTGCGAGAGGGAGAAAATTATAGATCTCTCTGTCAGTGTCTGCTTATGTCATGAAAACCGACCAACCACATAGCATTAGCCCGGACGGTTCAGCGCACTCAGACATTGAGACATGGTATTAGCAGTATGTCAAAGGTTTGGTGCGGCTAAGTCACGCGGCCCAAAAAGAAAAAGGAAACAAACAAAGTAAAAAGAAAAGCGGCAAGGAGAGCTGGTTTTCGCTAACCGGTGAATAAAGCATGGGACCATTGAAGACAAAACGGGGGGAGGGAGGGAGACTTCCCGAAGATGACGGTGTGGTCTTTGAGTGTCTTAACCGTGGAGTCGCTCCCACCGCAGATCAAAGGCAGAGAAGTAGCTTGGCTCTCAGCGGCATTAAGTCACGTTAAGCCTAGACGGAGGCCATACACATGCTCCCACAAATAAAGCTGGCTGGGATTAGACTGACAATGGCCCACAGTGAGTCACAGACTTTCAAACAAGGTCAGACCACAGTCACACGGGCAGAGGGCTCACAGGAAATAAGATGGGATGAACTACTTAAGGTGCGCTTGATTTAATTCACTAGTGTAATGAAAACCTTTTTGGTGGTTTGCTTCATCGGTTCATTTGAGATGTTAAACATCCAGCGTAAAGTGCCGACGCGGGATGCAGTGTGGAGTCTATGTGGCGAGGCAGAAGAATTATAAGGTGTCAAGGTCAAGTTGGTGGATAGGAAAGGGCCAAATCTGCATTTAATATTCACATTCTGTTTTTTTAACATTTATATTTTATTAAAACATTTTCAAAATACAAAAACACACGACCAAGGACATGGCTCACACACATCACAAATAGGACAGGATATAACATGAAGGGTGGGGGGTAGGGGGATTACAGTGTCAGTTGCATTTTATGTATGCATATGGCGTTGTATTTATACATGATTTGCTTCACAATATAGGTATACTTCATTGTTTAATAGGTAAATAAATAGATAAATAGTCAAATAAATACATACATATATGCACACATATGTACATATACACACACTCATCTCTTCCTTTTATGATTAATTCACCTATTCATCCATTTCCCATTTAATTTAACTTCTTTCATTATTATTACCGTTATTTTTCTGTTTCTTCATCGCTTATTTCTCTTTATTTATTAATATTATTATATTTATTTTTGGCAGCCGAGATGGTTTGAGTCCAAGAAAGCCCTTATCTTATCTCTATGTTCAGGATCTCAGCGAGAGTATCTCCAACTACGTCCCATAGAGATTTTACAGCCGGACAGACAGGACCAAAGACAATGTAAAAGGGTACCCACTTCCGCACAACTATGCCAGCATAGGCCCGTGTGTGATCCATCTTTTTGAATCTACAGGGTGTGATGTATGCTCTGTGAAGGATTTGTAACTGTATTACTCTAAACCAGACACACTTGGAGATTGATGTTGAGTTCGACCAGATTCAGTCCCACTCAACTGGTGTAAGGGTGATGCCTAAATCCTACTCCCATCTTTTCTGTGTCTGCAGATTAGTATTGACGGTTGTGGTGAGGAGAAGTTTATCTTTACCTGAAGTCATTCTTTTCTTGTTTGCAAGACTTTTTAGGTTCATATCAAGGTGTTCATGACAACCTATCTTTATACCTTGTGATGTTAAGTTTTTAATATTTGATTGTAATTGCATATAGGAGAAGAAGAGGGATTTATTCAGATTAAAATGTTCCATCAACACTGTGAAAGTTATGATATATTTTTTTACTATTTGCCCAATGTGTTGAATGCCATGTGCTCGCATATGTATATTATTCAATGGGTTACCGCCCGCTGTGAATATTGGGTTTTTCCATAATGGATATGAATGTACAGATTTAACCACACCACAGAAAATTGAATTAATGGATTATTCAGATTGGATTTGGGGGAGTACCATAATGAATTTAAAGATATAGATTTATTGTTTTCTGTCATTATTTGTCCTTCCTGTTTTCTGTAATTATGTGTCCTTCCTGTTTTCTATAATTATTTGTCCTCCTATTTATATATTCACATTCTTAAAGTATTTTACCTGCATCCCAAACGTTATAATCATAGAGATTTCACTGCTTGTTGATGTGTGACACTCGCGGTAATGATGGAAACAGCAATTTCAGTGTAATATTACAGTCAACACTCCTGGAGGAGCTACTTTCTTTTTTTTCAGGAATTCACCATAACAGAAACTGGTTCATTCGTTTCCACAGCAACCAAACAAACTGATGCTTTAATAAAGAGGTCTGTCAGACATTTATGAGCTGATTTCACGCTGTTTTCCACAGAACAGCAGCACATAGTGAAAGGAGAAGTTTACCTTGCAGAGGAGTTGGAGACATGCAGTCTGTCAGCCCTCTCATCATCAAACAGTTCACTGTGGCTACTCATTCCTATTAAATTGGTAAATGCCAAAATGACTGGCAAAAAATGACCATGTTTAGTGTGGTGTGGTTTTTTATTGAACAATCCACGGCAAACCACGATGACACATTCTAAATAAAAGACCAGGTTTTGCTAATTGGATGCTTTTTTATGTGAGCAAGTAACAATGGAAAAACTTGGTTGGCATTAGCAGCAACTCATTTGGGTATAAGAATAACACTGGATTACATGCTACATGTTTAACTGGGATTCTCAGGCACAATCTGAATCCAGTACAGAAATGGCGGACTTTGTTCCTCACACTGAAAACTACTAAATTGTATAAAAGATAATGAATGTTAATACATCGGCTGGGTATTGCTGTAAAAATATATGCTTAACATTAATACCAGAACACTGATTTGATTTCATGTGTTTTATCTGTGTTTGATTTCATTCGATTAAACACAGATCCAATGTCAACATTTGATCTCGTACACCCAACACTCACATCATGGATGAGACTGCATGGTCTGAATGCTGATACTGCACACTGAGTTCAGATTGGTGCTATAAAAAGGGCCTTCAGAGAGCTGGCGGCGGGTGAAATAAAAAAAGCAACAATTCCCTTTAAGACAGCTATATAAACCTGTGAAGGCCAACAGAGGGTCACCGAGGCACAAAACAGGAGAAAAAGCAAAGAGACATCAAAATAAAAAAAAATAACACGATAAAAAGGCGTCAAACTGTGTTTAAGTTAATAAAAAAACCTTCACACAAACGCACACATAGACACAGGTGCTGGAGTGTCACTGGGCTGTCATTAGATAGCGGAGCAAGGCAACACATTTGGACTTGCCAACACTACCTGTCAGCACCAATATAGGCTTTAGCTCACAGGCAGATACAACACACACACACACACACACACACACACACATACACACACACACACACGCAAACACACAGAGAGCGACAGGCAGCTAAGGGGAACGTGGACTCTGGCTTTAAATATCGACGTGATGAAAGGGCGAGGCTCCACGAACTCGCAGGAAAGAAGAGATGGAGGGAGACGGTGAGGGAGAGAGTTCAGAGGGGGAATACGGGGAGATCAAAGGGGTCTTTCAGAGTCAATCCCTCGTTGGGCTGTTTGAGAGCTGGTGGCTGTCAGCAGGCATGAGAACAAACACACAAACGTGACACGGCAAATGGTTTACATGCAAAGCTTTTGCCGCTGTACAGACACACACTCCTGAGTGTATACACAGAGAGGCAGACGCATCATTACCACAGATGAGTATACAGAAATAAACGTAATCAACGAGCAGGCTTCAGAGGAAATCTCTCCCGTGTTTTCTCTCTAATTTACATCCATGCATCCCCTGTGTTTGTTCCCGATTTACTCCACACACCTCTCACTGCTTCGATCCCGAATGTAGTGTCTGACTGCGCAGTGTTCTCTTTTAGCCTGGGTGGCCCCGGTGGGAATCACCCCCCCGTCTGTGGCAGCATTAGCAGCTTTCTCTTAGTTACACAGGGTTTTAATTTAATGTGACATGAACATTTAATAAAATGTGTGGTTTGGATCATAGTGTGAAAGCAGCCCAGCAGATTATAACTGCAACATTAGCTCATTTTAGGTTGTGTTTCTAGTCAAGTCATATCCCTTTCAAATGTAGTGCTTTACTTTAATACATCCATTTTCTTTTTTTATCATTGGAGCTTTAGTTCAAATGACAGCCCTCGGCTAATGTTCAGGAAACATTGTGTCCTCTGTTCAATATTGAATCCGTCAATACTGACTTCGAGATGATTACATATCTGGCAAAGCAGATTAGAAGTCCATACACAAACTGTGTGGGAGTCAGGGTTGCAAACTGCGGAGTAGGGCTGCTCAATTAATCTTATTTTAAATCGCAATTACGATTATGGCTTGCAACGATTACGAAAACAACGTAATCGAAATAAAACGATAATTTTTTTATTATTACTTTTCTTTCTTTTTTATAATCTTTTTTTTTTTTTGAATTGTTTCAGGGTAATCAACTTTTAAAAACATACTGTTCACATTTTTTTTCTCCAATAAATTGATGTTTTCAAAGTAAATGGATAACCGTTTTTAATAATCGTGATATCAATTATTGACCCAAATAATCGAGATTATGATTTTTGCCATAATCAAGCAGCCCTACTGCGGAGCGTGTGTGCAAAATTGTGTTTTGGGGGTTTTAAAAAAGGTCAATATCTATTCAAGTGAAGTAAAAACTTAAATCCCTCAAACAAAAGAGGCAAATGTGCTGGCAGGATAACAGGAAATGCTTTCTCGTTATGTGCTGCATCCTTTGCTTAGCTTTCTTTAAACCCCCACACAAACAATCAATCTGAAACCTGACATTTTCAACCTCTCCTAAAGGAAAACCGTTGCAGATTGAACAAAAAGCAGTTTGCTGGGGCCCGAGAGCAGCTAGCACCTGTTCTCATTCATTTTCCTTTTTCCATGCAGAAGGGGTTTTCATCTTCCTCCTGGCAAAAACATCACCTATTGTTTATATGCGATTGTGTTTCTCACACCTTCCATTCATGGCTGTGAGAGGCAGTCTATTCAGCCGTGTGGAAGGAGGCCGATTCTGTTCCTGTTCTGTGCCGCTTCCCATTGATTGTACAAATAAATGATCATAGAGGTCATTTATCTTACATTCTCCTCACAAAAACACCACACAAAGGGAGGTAAAAAGGGTCAACCGTGGCATTTTTCTCCCGACGGATGACCTCCCTGGGAAGCTTGTATCTGTCTTTTTCCTGTTTCTAACACGCTAAGAAAGAGAGGGGATTCAGTGCAGAAGGAGAGAGGGAGGAAGTAGCCCTTCCAGGATACTGACCACATGTTTCCCCCCACTGCGCCTCGCTGGCCTCTGGAGGATTAGTCCATCTATGTGTGTGTGCATTGCCATTGGTTGATGGGTTGCAAGGCAAAGAGCTTCTACCTGCTTTGTGTGTGGCGCGCGCGCACACACACACACACACACACACACACACACACACACACACACACACACACACACACACACACACACACACACACACACACACACACACACACACACACACACACACACACACACACACACACACACACACACACACACACACACACACACACACACACACACACACACACACACACACACACACACACACACACACACACACACACACACACACACACACACACACACACACACACACACACACACACACACACACACACACACACACACACACACACAAAGGCTCAGTCTGAAGCAGAGATACATGCTGGGATACACACAGCACACACAGTGGAAAGCTTCTGGCCTCATGCTGCTCAGGTCTGGGAGGAATGGCTAACAGCAGCGGCAGAACAGTGAGTCTCTCATCACATTCAAAGGAAAGGCTTCTCTGCAGATTCCTCTGGTTTTCTCTTAAGCTCAAACACATAATTGCACACACAATCTCCTCTTCTTAGTCCTACAATAATGTCAAGTGAGGAGCCTCAATTTCTGTTTTACTGAGGACTCTCGGGGGTTTGCTGGAAAAATGATGGAAAGCTATTACCATTCTGGAGGCTACACAACATAGACACGATGTGTGTTCCTGACATGCCTCCTTATTTACAGCCCAGTCCACTGTATGTGTTCAGGTGTCACATATTCATTTGATTTAGTGATCAGTGATCCAATATGTTGATGCAAATTGAAAACATTGATAGATATCATCCTTGTTAGTATGCACCTTTATATAGACATTCTAAAATGATTTGAACAATTGCACTTAAAGTGGGAATAGAAACAATTATTACTCAAACTGCTCATTATCAAGCAAATTTCGATTTAATAATGTAATCGCTGAATGATTAATGACTAGAACAGCATAACGATGGGTTCCCTATAAGCCTTGTTTCAAAATGCAATTCTGTTTGCCAGCATGTCACATTTAGACTTTTCCGAATAAAAGCCCAGGACATTAACCGTGCGTGCATTACTGTCTACCAGAGAGCATTTCTTAGAGAAAACTCAACTAAATAGCTAAGAGTTCCTATCTACTGGCAGCGGTAAAAACAGAGTAATGTTAAATGTTAAAACTCTAACCCACTAAAGTTATCCAAAGAATGTAGTAAACCACTAGTATTTTCTGTCCTCCATTTTATTTGTCTTGCAAACTCATGCAAAACTATACCAATCATTGTCAATATTATGAGTTGCCTTACATTTTAATGTACTGTTCAACTAATAAGGGAACATGGTAGTCATTTTAGACATAGCCTTGATGATTACTTTTCACAATTAGACTCAGGTCTTTGAACTTTAAAATACATATCAGTGAGTCATATTGCCATGACAGCAGACATCGGTTAATACATCCAAAGAGGAAGTCATTGGCTCATTACAGATCCCCGCTGAGGAGGCTTCCCTGTTTTGTTTGCTGTGTAACTAGGCGATTGATTAAATCTCAATTACAATGCGCAGATTGCAGAGCTATTTTCTTGATTTGGTTCATTTCCCCCTCATCGAGCACTTGTGACTCAGATTTAGAATATGAGATGTTTCCCAGTTTTCTTTACAAAAGGATGTGGGCCTTTAAGCACCAGAGATGTATATATTTACAGTCGAGAGAAAAATCTCTGTTACAAGCAGTAGGTCAAAGGATGAAAATAGGGCCAAGTGTATTTACTGGAAAAGTACACTAACCTTTCTTGACTTTTGCAAGCTTTAATAGCTTGAGGTCTGGTTATGCCAAATTAGCAGGAATTGAACCGCTAACCACAGCAGTGCCCTTCTCTCTCTAATTATAACACAGAAACCTCAAAGCATAATATCCACGTGTGCGCACAGAAACCGCACCGACCCCAGCATGATTTCTGCTCTAATCAACACCCGACCCACGTGTGTCAGCGAACAGAAGGGCCCCACAAGTCGCCACCATCTTCCTAACTACATATCATTACCACCTCACCTCTGAACATTTTCTCACCTCTCTTTATCTCTGCCTGTCCTCCCCTAGTAAAGCGTCCATGCACGAGGGCTCAGTGTTTGATCTCCTCTCCCCCTTTGAAGAGTTCTGGCCTTGGCTTGTAAGGCACTAGGAGATCTTGTGGTGCACATGGGCATCTGGGAATACCCCACTATGCCGAAAAAAAGGCATCAAATCATGGCTCCGAAATGTGGAATGTGTGTTTTAACATCGTCCTCCTTTTACCCTCCCCCTTCAGTCAACAAAACGCTTTTCTGAAAGTAGCAGCAGATTCTCATCATTTGATTATCCCCGGAGATCCATTTTCTGTTCTCTCACGGACAGATACCTATACATCCTGTTCTAGCCCTCCTCTACCACCACCTGTCTTACCTGCCTCCTCCTCAATGCCAGAGTCCCTAATGAGGCTCCATGGGAATGCTCGGAGTCCATCCCTGAAGATAGAACAGTTTGCTTTCTGTTGTTTCTGAAGACCTGCTGGAACGGATTGTCTGCTGCGTACCATATGGCCCATCCACCCCGGATGACACACACACACACACACACACACACACACACACACACACACACACACACACACACACACACACACACACACACACACACACACACACACACACACGTTTTGTTCAAGCACACCTCTTCATATAGGAGAGATGAACATACTGTATGTGGGAACCCAAAGACATACGCACAATCATAGAAATCTAAAAGAAGGTACGGAGGAAATATATCCATAGGATCCGTCACTGAAACATCCCTCGTCATCGATTCTTTGGCAATAAAAGTTGCTCTCATATTCGGCAATTTAAAACTAGCCGAAGTGAAAGCCATTTCGACAGAGAAACATGATGCTGAGATTATTTATTTGAACATTTCAAAGATTTCCTGAGGCTCTGCTCAAGGTGTGAAGGTTTGTCATATTTGAGTGTGTAGTTCTCCAGCTTCATTTTGTGAAAGCACTGCCGCCATTATTGTTCATTATTTTTCTTTCAAGATCAAAGTAAAAGGGACTGCTTTAAGTCATGTACGGTTGCTGCTGGTTGAGTCACAAAAACAGTTTTAAACTTGTGTGTATGAGTAATCTGGAATCAAAGACAATTTGACTAGCCTATGTTAATGTTGCTTATTTTACAAGTTGCAGAGCGTACATGCAAAACATAATCTTCCTGTTGGCAACACAGTTAGAAGATAATGTGGTCCTTCCTGACAGGAAATCTGATTCTGACTGTGTGCCATTGACCAATTGAAAACGTGTTGGCAATTTCTGATATTTAATGGACCGTAGAGAAGAAGATAGCCCAAAATGGACAAGGCTACTAAATGTTATCAGATGGACACCATCTAATGCTCTGCCAGAAAGACAGAGATATGCTATTCATATCAAGTTAGACACAAAATAATTAGCCACAAGCAATGGAAGCCGTAAAACAAGCTAATATATCAACGAAATGTAAGCACCACTATTTGAGAGGAGATCAAAAATAATTTATAGAGTCACATTGTAGTTTGAGGTCACGCTCAGATTGACACAGCCTACTTTGTGCGGTGTTTTAGTGTCTGATAAGTCTTCAAACTCATGGATCTATTTCTTAAACGTCACCGAACTGAAGCCACACACCTCCCCCCACGCAGGGCCATTTTCTGTCGACTCCAGCACTATATATCTCACGCCACAAAAATGTTATTGTTATGTCAAGAGGGAAAAAACCGTTGGAGATCAATCACATACATGGAATCATGAAGCTGACAGCTGTGTGTACAGTATCAGACAGAACGTGAATCGGTGTGTCTGGATTCATGACGGCATAGGACCAGACACACCAACCACAGGATGAGTCGCTGCGGCTGGCGAAAAGCATAATGACAAAAATATTGGCTCTGCTGTTTCAGAATTGAATGGCAAAGATGTTTAGCTGCTGCCCCCCTCTCTTTCTCTCTCCAACAATATGCCAGTAATTGGATAATAAACTCTACCTTGATGGAGAGTTGAGAATATTGTGGTTTTTCTTTCTTTAGCGCACTAAAGGTCTGCGTCTGATGGGCTTAACGGGCTCTTGTTGAGGATATCGAGTGCATCGTGATGGGTCAGGTTCATTCTGTTTTGCTTGCCCTTCTCTTTCACTCCCTTCATCCTGGCTCTCTCTATACCTCTCTTTAGTCTAGAGTTCTCTTCTCTGTCTCTGAGTCATGCAGTTAGCAAGCAGACTGTTTTGTCCAGGTCTATTTCTGGATCTGATGCTGTGGAAGAGAAAAATAAGATTAAAAACAGAGAGGGAGAGAAAGAGGGACATCTCCCCGAGGCTTAAGGATCTTGGAAACTTAAGCCGTTTTATTAAAAAAAATGATACTCAGCAAAAAGGACAGTCTGTCACCAAGGCGATATAAAAACGCACAGCATGCACAAACACACACACCAACATTAAAAAGAGCTAACATACCATAACCATTCCTCATCTCCCACACCGAGCGCCAGGAAGCCACTGACTGCATTAAAGTGAGCCCACAGCTGCCTGCAGTTTGATTGATAACTGAACCTGATAACCTATTAACAAATTGATTTTTGAAATGGAGCTTTAAATGGATAAAAGGCGGCAGACCCACAGATGTGGGTTTGAAAATGAAACCATGCGAGCTTTATATTTTTTCATACTCAATTTACAGCTTAATGCAATTTAACCAAGCTATTTTCTTCTTTTTCTAATAATACTCTTATGAGTTTTGTAACTCTGACAATCCAAACGTTTTTGGGTACCAAGAAAATTGTCATCACTTTTTGTGAAGCGTCTTACATTTTTCACATTTTCTGTCAAATGTCAAAAATGACACTAGAAAGCAGAAATGTGGGGAACATTTATTTCTGGTGGAATTATGTTCTGTATTCAGAAAGACAATGTATTCTTTTCATTCAGGCTGACGGAAGCATGCCTGATTTTACTTCAGTTTTTGTTACATTTAAAAGTTTTGCTTGACTCACAGTTTGATTGAAGGTTGGTGAGTCATCAAAGAAAAAAAAAGTTATCCAAAAAAGAATTGCTGAATTCAAAATTTGAAAAGGTTCATTAGTCAGAGTTTTAAAAAACACAAACCCTTTGAGCCTCTAAAAAGTGCAGGGCAGCTAAACCCTGTAATATTGCAACAGCAGATGTGAGAAAATCTGGATCTTGCACTTTCAACATGTATCCTACTTTCCCCTCTCCTTCTTTGTTCCCATTTCTTTTTAACCTTGGAAACCTAACTCCAGCCGTCCTCCCTTTGATAAATGTCATCTGCTTTGGACTCGACAGAGACTGTGGAACAAGGAAAGAGGATTCACCCCTCCCTCATGGATCATAACAAACGCTCTGTATTCATCATTCCTCCCATTAGATCACTTCTGACTGAGAGATTCCACCGTCTCTTTTTCTATTCCACTCTTTTCAAAAGGTCACCAAGTTCCCCTTTTTCTCTTGCCAAAGAGGTCAAGGTAAGTTCAGTTTGTTCCAAGCATCCATGTGAAAAGGAATGACACACACATGCACACAAACGGGTCTCACGTTTACTCGAAACCACCAAGGTGTGTCTGCGTGTGCATGACTCATGATTTACATGAAAACTTGAAGAGGGGGCAGGGGTGTGATTCGGGAGAAAGGCTTGGTGCGAGAGTTTTTTTTCTCCTGGACAAATGGCAGCACCAGCTGAAGGTTTTTCCTCACTGCCGGGAAGCAAATGCGGGTCCTTGCGGATCAGCACAAAGCCCAAGAATGTGACTCCTCATACGACGGCTGAGCTTTGAGCTTTGATCCCTGACTGAAGAGAAAGTCGGATTTTCCGGCAGTGGGTGACGGGCCAGCGAAAAGCATGGGGAAAGCCGGGCTGTTGCTAAGGCAAAAAGGAGTGTGTGTGAAGAAGGGAGAAGGGGGGAGGGCATGGTACCACACATTTTCATTTTCCAACTCCTGTCTTTCATCCCCCCTTGCCAACGCTAAGTCATTTCTTTTTTGGCAACTGCCGACTAAAAAAAGCTTTTCTCAATGAGGGACAGAAGGGATGCGAAGGGCTAAGACTTGTCTGTCGTCTCTCTGGGGGCTTTTTGCAGGAAGCACCGTACCAGAGATACGGAGATAGATTCCGGAACAAGCTGGGAACAATAGCGGTGACATGGCATAACTAATCGATATGAGAAAGCTCTAACTCGGGGGACGGGGGTCAGGCTCTTGATGTGAAAGGCCCTGTCTATACCAGCCTGTTCCACTCGTCCTCTCCACCATCCCTCCACACCCTTCATTTCCTTTCTCAGCATACATGCTTTGAAAAGCTAAACAATCAGGGCAAAGTCCACACCTCGGTTTTCCCCTGAAGACCTCATGGCACATTTTTCTTTGGCACTCACTCGGTTCGCCCAGTCCATAAGCTCTTCCCTCCCAGGAAGCTGGTATTGATGGAGGGTTAAAGGCCCGGAAACTAGCAGATTAGGGAAGATGAAACTAAATAAATGGTGTTTTTTTGTAATAGCAGGAGACTGCATTTGCTTTAATTTATCAAGGACTCCTTTATCGTTGCCCCAATTAGAAGATGCAATTGATTTGCACATTAAGCAGCAGCTTGTGCCTGAATATAAACTGGAGTTTTTTTACCAATAGATATTACAGAATGAAAATAAACCTTAATACTAAGGCCGTCTGGCTTAACTAAAGCCGGTCTCAATCTTTTCTAGACTTTAAATGTGTTTCTATTTGCTGTTGCTGTGAATCTCCCCTAAGGGAAAAGCAGTTCCCTCTACAGGGCAATTACTACTGTCAATTTCATTGTCTATTTTTGAACTAATATGTCATTGAAATGATCTCATCTAGTGATCATGATAACAAAAAATCAAGAATCGTAGCTGTAGATGCAGTAAAAATTGAAAGGTGGAAGATCCTGGAGAACGTCTTTGCCCATCTCACATTTTATAAGACTTGTATCTTTTCCAGGATCCCAGGAATCCTTGTACAGTAGTTCTACCTGAGTTGTACTGTACTCCTGGTTTGTTACTAAATCCCAAAAAGTCCCTGCCCTTGATGAGGGATTTTCCAATGGTCCAGGAACTTAAAAAAAAAAGGGGTGTGCATTGTAAATATTTCTTAAAGTGCAGATTTTTATTATATTCAAATGTCAGTTATATAGCCAACGTTCGGGCCGGTCTGAAAACAATTGACATGAAGAGAACGTGTGGGGGCCAGTGGGATAAACTCATTTAAAACGTAATGGTATTTGCAAATTACCTCAATATGGTTACACATGAAAAAGGGAAAACCAACCACAGAAAAAACTCTGAGAACCAATAACTGATCCAATTAAGCAGCTTGTCGTCTTCTGATATTGGAAAGTCACTGTCAAACTACGCTTTTCAAACTACAGTATCAATTAGATCAATCTCAAGATACAATGGAGAAAAAAAAAAACGGTATTCTACTACACTTCCAGACACTATTTGTCTCAAAACAGCCAAATCATTTCCTTACTAAGCTGGACTTCCAACCCCTCAGAAAAGGAAACCCAGAAGATATATTACATGAAGTGGCTATAAGCGTGGGTGACATTTAACGGTTGATCTTGGTACTAGTGTTCCTTATATTGTAAAGCTCTACTGTTGCTCAGGCAGTAGTGCTGTTCTTCATTACCGCAGCACGCAGCTCATACATCACAGCCACACATCACATCAACAGTACTCTTCTGAGAAATCCTAAATTAATATGAGCAGAGTGGAGGTGTCTGGTTCAAGTCCCCAGTGACAGAAAATATGAAGTTAAATGAGGTCCGGGGCGATGCCGGGGTTAGCGCTGACCACATTGGCTAGAACAGCTGTTTGCTTGTGCTATGTTGTGGTTTTACACAAACACTGTCAAACACGCGTACATACACATACATATTTATACACACACACAAACACACAGAGCCTGCCTGTTTCTGTGTTTTGGTCAGAAGCAGAGCGAGCCTCTGTGGTCTGGTGGGGTTCAGTAACACACATGCTCTCTGTTTATGTTCAGCTCCCCTGTGGTCTGCCTCGCTCCAGCCTGACAATATACCATCCAACTTTTATCCTGCATCCCATCACTCCAAAATGTCCCTCTTCGTTATTAAATGTCACCTCATTTTCTCGAAATTTCAATATATTGAATCTACGCTAAAACTGTGTTCTGTTGATATTTGGGCAGCAGATACAGACATAGCCATACTTTTGGTTTTGTGCGGGGCCACGCTTTAAGTTTCTTCCATTTTTCTTGCCTCAATTTATTTCTCTTTCTTGCCTCAACCCACTTTCTCACCCTGTTAATCTCTCGTTTCCACAATCTCCCCTTCTTTCTCTTTTTTTTCGTCTGCCCTCCCAACTCTGTCTGCTGCGTCTCATTTTGCAGTCCATTGTTGGAAGCCAGTGAGTTTACAAGGGGGAGCCGGCCAGCCTGAAAACACAAGCGGGGGTCGGCGTGGTCGGAGCCGAGCGTGACGGATACAATAACCCCTGCAGCGGAAGCAACCATGTGCTAAATTACTGCTGCAAATGTTCTTCCATCAGGCCACAGCAGTACCATCAAAGCCACTCAGCTATCTCAAGCCTGGACGCACTTTTATTTTTCTCTGTTACATAATTGGGCGCTGACCAAGTGCGTCCAACAAGTCAAACTCCACTTAAGGGTGGGATTAGGCTGATTGGAGGAGAATGAGTAAGACAAAAATTGGGACTGGCGATATACACCAAAAGAAAACTAATTTGGTGTGTTATCAGACAGCCTTTTACTTTGGCTCAGTAAGCTAATACCATTTTAAACATGGTGTTGCTAGTTTCGTTTTCCTTACCAGATATGAATCCTGAAACAAGTATAACTCTATAAAAGAACACCCAAGTGAACAAAACGCAAAAAAAGCCATATTTAAAGGATACAAACTAAAGTATGGGAGTTCTAAAGGGAAATATGTGCTTCTATACTCTTAAGCTAAGCTTTTATCAAGCGGATAATCTCCAACTATTTTGACTTTATTCATTCAAAATGTAAGGCTTTGATTTTGAAGTGATTTGGTTGGAACTACAGATGCAGACCTGGGTTTTGTGTAAAAGGCGATGACAAGGAACTACCCTGCGACTTGAGTACTTTGTTGTTTAGTTCACTACAGGACATGCGTGAGAAATTGTCACAAACATTCTGCGTGTTTTTTCCGGAAAGACCATCAGCTGCTACTCCTCTGGCATTTCCCCTAGTCATTCTGCGATTTAAACCCATTCAACTTCCTGCCGCCAGCCACAAGTCCATAACACCTATTGTTTGCAAGAACCGGCCACTTCACACCTCCCATTCAGAACCTTGCAAAGCCATCTATTCAGCCGTGGGGAGGAACTTGAACCGCACCCATATCACAATCACAGTGGCCAGAAAAGACATAGGACTGCCAGTATCACATTTCTTGTGGACGTCTCGCAAAAATTCAAATGATATGGGTTTCTGAAGCTGGGGGCTATTTTTAGAAGGAGTATGCGTGGCTATTGTTATGTGAAACGGAGCATGAAGAATGAATATGAAGAAACAAAATGCAGACATCAATGCTACCCGGTAATCACTGTGCTGGTGCTACCTAACAGGGTCTTTAAAAGGTGAAATGTCATTCCACAGAGTTTGATGGGAATATCAAAAAATACATATTACTGAAAAACTATTTAAGTAACAGGTTGTTACTTATCAAATCAAACTTTGGAATAATACTGTAGTCAATGTAAATATGCCATATGATGTCCTCTTTGTTTTTCTGTCATGTTTGTATTCATGTTGGAACCTACTTGCAACAGGTCACAATTGAAAAAGAGGTCAATGATCTCAATGGGTTTTCACCTGAATAAATAAAGGTTTTGAATTGAATTGAATAAAAAAGGAATGTTTTGCCACAACCAACAATTGTTTTCATATAGATTAATCCGAAAAATCGTATAATATCTGAAAATATGCAAAAAGTACATTAAAAATGTCTTGTTTTCTCCTTATTTCATTTATTACAAAATAAAACAGAAAATCCTCACAATGGTAGGCTATTTGTCTTATATGCTTGATGTTGCAAAACATATATACACTGAACAAAAATATAAATGCAACACTTTTGTTTTTGCTCCCATTTTTCATGAGATGAACTCAAAGATCTAAAACATTTTCTACATACACAAAATAACCATTTCTCTCAAATATTGTTCACAAATCTGAAAAAATCTGTGATAGTGAGCACTTCTCCTTTGCCGAGATAATCCATCCCACCTCACAGGTGTGGCATATCAAGATGCTGATTAGACAGCATGATTATTGCACAGGTAAGGCCACTCTGAAACGTGCATTTTTGCTTTATTGGGGGGGTCTGGGGGGGTCTGAAAACCAGTCGGTATCTGGTGTGAGGGTTAGGATTAGGGTTAGGGTTAGGGTAATGTTGTGAATGGAGTGGCCAGTGGTGGTGGTGGGGTTATGGTATGGGCAGGCGTATGTTATGGACGATGAACACAGGCCACTCCATTCACAACATTACCCTAACCCCAACCCTAATCCTCACACCAGATACCGACTGGTTTTCGGACCCCCCCAGACCCCCCCAATAAAGCAAAAATGCATGTTTCAGAGTGGCCTTTTATTGTGGCCAGCCTAAGGCACACCTGTGCAATAATCATGCTGTCTAATCAGCATCTTGATATGCCACACCTGTGAGGTGGGATGGATTATCTCGGCAAAGGAGAAGTGCTCACTATCACTGATGTTTTCAGATTTGTGAACAATATGAGAGAAATTGTTATTTTGTGTATATAGAAAATGTTTTAGATCTTTGAGTTCATCTCATGAAAAATGGGAGCAAAAACAAAAGTGTTGCGTTTATATTTTTGTTCAGAAAGTAATATCTCTGTGGTACACATCAACACACAGATAAAAGGCAAGACATAACCCTTTTACGCTCTTAGTGACCACTGATATGTGCGCTTATTGGCCAATTGATTAATAAATGATGGATGTGCTCCTGCCTTCGATTGGCTATTTACTGCACCATTAATATAATGTATTCAGATCCTATTAAGGCAGTAGCTTGTTTGCCATGTTGAAACTTTCTTGAAAAAAGAAAGCATGCATCTCTAATGAGAGAGGAAGTGCTTTATGACAACAGGGGACTCATACAGAAGGTCTCAGTTAAAAGCATCTTTCACTTTAACACGGTTCAGTTAGCAAGCAGGCTAGTAGATCCCTGCTGCATTTTGTCACCTATGACCTGAGCATCACCATGGCAGCAAAACAGAGCATGCATTAGCATACTGTAATGAGAAAGTCACTATGACTGAGAAGAAAGGAGAGAAGAATGATCCAATGGGGAGCTATGAACACAGCACACCTCCAAACTGTGTACCTCGGCTTTTCCTTTGCAATGCAGACTTTCCATGTTCATTTTGTGTGTACATGTACATCCATCCTTGCAGTTACACACTGATAAGGAGTGACAGCCTGACACATGTGGCATTGATAAGGTTATGTTATCTGACAATCATTAACAAACGGTAACTACAAGAGGACGAAACAGGATGTGACAAAGAGCATGAAGAAGTGGATAAAGTAAGTAGTACTTTATGAGGCTTCACATCCAGAATCTGAAAATGCAGAGCATAAAATATGCATAGCAAATAATGCATAGTTTCCTGAGTGCACCTTGTTTAGAGTATAATGCACCACTACTTTAGAGGACAGGTGAAGTAGACAGCTCTAAAGTGATTAAAGGATAACAAGGCTATTCAAAGGCTAATGTCGCCTTTGCCCTGTGATTCGTCCGGAAAGTAGAGCTAATGCTAACTTGACTTGTCCGTGCTAATTAAATCTTCAAGAAAATGATACATAGGGATTTCAACAAAATAATACAGGATATCTCTGTGTGTACAGGATGAGGGACCAGGGATAAGATATATATTATAAAATATATAATTAATATTATATTTACTAATTTAGAGGAGCTAGATAACACTGAAGTGTAATGTAGACGCTAACTCAACACTTCCTGAATGAAATGTCACATTGGTGAGTGTGGGTGTTTTAAAAAGAAGCAAGAACAAATGTTAGGAATGGAAGCCATTTTAAAAGTCATAAAAGTCATTGAATTTGTATAATTTTATTGTGATTTTAACAATGACGGATTATTCTTTCAAATACAATTTAGAGTAAACACGGTAAAAAAGGAGCCTTTGTTTAACTTTGTGTGTCTAAAGCAGGAAAAGATAGAGTCTCACACCGCTGAAGTGGTTCAATGAAAAGGTGCAAAAGCTTTTTACAGTGTGGGCCAGGCCTCAAACTCCCAACATGTAATGAAAGATGACTGCGGCCTTTTCTCTCCTGTGGCCGCTCTGTGGACTTTCAGAGGGCAGCGTGCCCGGAGCATGGACTCTGATCACAGCTGCTGTGTGTAAGGTATCTGTACACCAGTACTCTTACACAAGGGACTGAGTTCGTAATGTGAAAACAGACGATTCAGACATGGTAAACGTATACATGAAGCTTCAGAGGGTGTGTTTAAATAGAGCAAATTAGCTTCTTTTCGTCAAATGTACACTAGAGAAGATGTTAGTGTCAGCTCCATAGTTGTAGATGAATTAGTCATATTAAAATTGCCTGAAACTAAGAGAATGCTGCAAAGAGAGACATCTTTTTCACTGACATCACCATGGGGAAAAAGGGCTCTGATCAATTGGTGAAACTTAAGATATGCAAGTTTCACACAATGCAAGTAACGAGAAGAGGAGATTCTTAAGATTGTTCTGTGGCTGGAGATATCCGGATTTGTTTTGGGAGATTTCAAATGGAAAATGCCAATTACATCCGGCAGCAATGATGAAGCTACAGCAAACTCAGTAATGACAGAGCTCTTGATCTACTTTCCTCAGCCGTCCCAGAAGATACGGTAGCTGGGAAATGCAAAGCAACGCATCTATTTTTTGGAGATGTAGTCCGTCTGTTCCCGCTCCCAAAAAACCTCCCCTGTGTCGTCCTCTAAAAAGCTTATCAGCATCCAGAGACGCCTCCGGCTTTGAGGCTCATTTGGTCTCGCTTCATACTCCACATTAAATGCAATTTATTGAATAATGAATCTCCTCTGCTCCTCAGACCGTGTGAACTCACTAAATTCACTCGGCACTCAACCCAAAAAACAGGCCTTCAAGGTCACTCTCTGATCCTGGATGAAATTCAAATGAAATGTTCTCCACGTCAAAGCGACACCCAGGAAGTCAGATGAAAAATATTGGTGAAATCCTGGGGCTGCCTGTTACAAGGACGATGTGAAGGCCGTGCTGCACTGTACCGCTGCATGGGTATGTGTGGACATGCTACTTAATATGAAGAGCAAAAAAGAAAAGAAAAGACATGAATAAAAACGAGTCTTGCTGATACATTATTCATGGTTTGTAGCTTCTAGGGGTTCCACATGAGTGGCCACAGTTAGAGTTAGTGCCGGGTTTCGGCCAAACAAGATGCTGCTGAGTATGTGAGAGGGAGGGGTGTGTGTGCGTGTGTGTGTGTGGACAGGGAGGAAGACGCTTGGCAGCAGGATTTCTTGATGCTTAAAAAGAACATCATTTACTGAGAAAAGCAAACGTGGGATTGTGAGGACACACTTCTGAAACAGCACTGCCTCGCTAAAGGGAACAAACGTAGGCCCAGCAGCATGCAGGCGCACAATTTAACACACACACACACACACACACACACACACACACACCAGAGTAAACTTAACACATACTTGTCTAAAATTCTGTCTGTGCCCTCCACGGCTACAGTCCAAACACTTTGCAGATACTTGGGGAGAAAAGTATCCCTCCACTGTTTAAAAATCCAACCGATAAAACAGAAAAGGTGGGGAAAACACACAATTCATATGAGATCATTCATTTCTTATTTCATCGTTTTATCTTTGATTTTATCTTTAATTGTATTAACCTGTGTGAATCTGTGCTCTCCTGTTTTTCACTCTTACCCTGTTGCTGTTTGAACCACTGAATTTCCCAACAGGGATTAATAAAGGTCCATCTTATCTTATTTTATCTTATATTTGGACCTTTGTATCCCATGCTGTCCTAAAGCTCCTGAAAGAGTTAGAGTTAGCAATCCCACTAGAATATAACTGTGTTTATAGATAGTAAGCTATGCAAATACTTTCCTGTCACCAGATACCCCACAAACTCCAGACTGGGCCCACTAGCAAATAGATGAGCTTCCCTTTACACACAAGGACAGACACAAATACACACTTACACATCTGTGTCTGGGGAACCTGAGGAGAATTTGACCCGTCACCTCAATATAGAAGCAATGATACTGAAAACACTTGGGCACAGCTGCTGATTGAATGTGCCCCCAGAAGTCTTGGGACATGTCTCATATGTAGGAGTCTGAACAGTTTTTGAAATTCACTCAAACAAACACGCAAAAATATGAGAAAAACCGAGCTTTCGGATTTCAAATTAATTAAGACATATTGCCTGGTTTAGTTTAGCATTTTGAGAGTGCCAGGAAGTGGATTGTGATGAAAGGCAATATAAAGTCCGTACCCTGACAATCTGCCAACACGCCATAAATCCTGGTTTATCTTGAGCACAGGAAACTCTCAGATTGAGTTTCTTTTTAAGACGTTCTGGGCTGAAATAAGGAAGCTTGGGCCTCCAGGTAGGGCAGGGCGATATGGAGAAAATCGAATATCACAATATTATTGAATCAATGCCTCGATATTGTAGTGTATAAGTGGGTAAGACAAAATACAACAGGTAGATCTGTCTGGAAAGTTGAGTAAATTGCATAACTTAAACTGTAATAAACCTTATGAAAGCAGGAAAATACTAAACTTATGCAATTTACTAATATGACATTCAAATTCTCACTCGATATATTGCCTCATATGACAATATCAATATAATATGGATATATTGCCCAGCCTTACATTCAGTTCAAAGTCAGAGCATTTGCCCACCTCGGGATATTCGGTTCAAGTCCAACAAACAGAATGGTGTTTTTGTAAGCGGGAAGCTGTGGAACCTTTCCCTCTTGAAGTAGGAACATGCCTCATCTGATTTGTATATTTGTGCTTGCTTGACATGTGTCATCGCTGAAAGACAACACACATCCACACAAAGATATTTTTCTTGCTTCCTACAGGATCCAAATATTGCGTAAGCCGGAGCATCTCAAACCTTTCCCCGCCACGCTCACTTGTCTCACCGCAGACAGCCGGGGCACGTCAGGTCTAGCGAGCGAGCGGCAAAGGCAAACAAGACGGAGACGCTGGAAACACAGTGCTGTCGTGTCACAACTTTCTGTGGAAATAAACACTTCAAATCACCCCCTGGAAAAAAAACATACAACCCGTTGAGCTGCTAAACAAAGCAGGCTGCTTATTCTGCTACACATCCTCCATCTTTTATCCCGTCCTGTCTTTCTACTTTCCCATTCTCCTTTTACCTCAATGCCTCTGATTCAAGAGAGGATCACTGGTTTTTCCCACTCAAGCTCTTCCTCCCCTGCATTTTTTTGATTTGCTTTGATGGCAGGGATGTGGATGGATAGACACAACCAGTGAGGATGCAGCAGGGTAAAAATGAAGCCACTGAAATGGGAAAAGCATCCTACAGCTAGGGGATAGAGCCAGGGAAATATATGGTGGTAGAAAAGGTAGCAGAATATCAGCTTACAATAATATATATCTGATGCTAACTGGATATGCTGTGGAAAAATGCCATGAAACCACTGAAACTCTGTGGAAATGACTCGTACAAATGTACTTATTCCTTAAATGTTTCCATCAATGATGTAATGACATCATACTGAAGGCCAGGCTTACGAGAAGTAATGCTGGCAAGCTGTCTCTGGACAATTTCCACATGTATGCAGAATAAAATAATTGTGTAAAGTGCAATTTTTAGGCTGTGGGAGTGTGAGAAAGAAGAAATGATTGCATAAAGAAGAAAATAAATGGTTGGATACAGCACAGAGAAGAAAAGGCAGGAAGAAATTGAAGAGTGGGCGTTAATTCAAAATATCCAGCATTACCACCAGCAGCTGCACTTTGTCCTACATTGCCTTTGCCAAAAACAAGCATTCACTCCTTCTACATTATTTGAAAAGGAGGCCCCTTCAAGCTCATGAATAAACACCACCAAACAAACTGTCAAGGAAACTGGGAAAAAAACAGCAATAAACCAAAATTATTCTTTCCTTCCTCTCTTTGGTCAATCATACACCCACGCTTTGGGCACACTGAGACTCTCCTTGGTGAGACCAGATGCCTTCTTCCCTTGAAACCGTCTCCACCTCCTCCTCCTCCCTGGTTAGATTTGGCTTCGCCCCTGATCCGCGAAGTGCCGTGGAATCTGCCAAACCAGGGCATGGTTGTCGGTGGCTGAAGCTGTGAGAGCAGCCATTGTTTCCTGTGGTCGCCCTGGCATCAAAAGGAAAGAGGTGCGCAAGGAAGAGAGGCCATGGAAGTAGGTTGATGGAGAGGGGTGAAACACGAGGGAGTAAAAAGGGGACCATATGGGGAGGCTGCAATGTCAACAAGGCACAAGCGTTCCCTCTGGAACGAGAGCAAACTTTAGCACAAAAGGACCCCTTTGGAGCGCCTGGGGGCAGCCCCAACTTTTTACACCCCATGAGTGGAAGTCAAACTGAGCCATAAAGCATGATGAACCAGACGGGGAAAAGAGCCCTTCCATCAGCCTGCCAGGCAGCCAGATCTGCTGCAACAAAACCCTCTTTCTCTGCGCCAAGCCTTGGCCCCTTAAACGTTGAGCCATGCACACATTCTTCAGTGACATAATGCTTTTTTAAGCTATTGCCCTCTTCAACTCCCCCACCCCTCCACCACCTCCTCCTCCTCCTCTTTACATTTACTCAGATTTCCCCCTTTTGCCAATTACTATTTGAATATGAATACCAGCAGAGAGGTTGAGTGTTTGTTTTCGCTCCTGCGGTGGTGAGAAGTGAAGGAAGGAGGTCCGTGTGCTAGCTGACGTCAACGATCTGACGTCCCATTGATGTGCCGGCAGTAGGTGTTTGCTGAACGGCCTCTTGGGGCCATAAAAGCTGCCATAAAAACGAGCTACTACTCCCACCTCCCCCTCTTTCACCCCAGTGGAGCTGCTGCAACGCCCCAAGGGAGTTGCAGTGCTGGCAGGAGTCGAGGTCGGCAACAACTGCTGACTCTGAAGAGTCAGTGGAGTTCTCCTATTTGGAAAGAAATACCCTGATAGTGTCAGTGTCCACAGCAGATATAGGTTGGAGTTTCTGCCCACTGCCCCTCGTTGATGAGATAACTCTGGTCAGGTGCTCCACAGCCTTTGGGGACCGCCGAGTCATTCAGGAAGAGGGACAAATCCCCGGAGGCACTCGGACCAGCGGCAACCGCGCACTTCCCCTCCTTCCACACACACACACACACACGCAGACACTGACCTCTCATACACTAACACACGCTAATCGCAACAGTTCAGTAGTGAAAAGAGAACAGGCATACAACCACAGCCTATTATACTCGCAGACAAACCCATATTCACTTGACCAACCACAGAGACAGGAAGGACGAACTTGGGCACATTGTTTGTACATAGAATTGTTTGTAAATCAGAGCCTTGGATAGCAAAGAGCTAACTTAATTTCGTGGAGTAACTTGGAAAAATACCTGTGACAGGACCACACCAATTAAGCCAAGTGCCTTTGATACATTTTAGACAGTCAATAAAGCCCTGTAGTGTAAGGCATCATTAGCATGCAATTATATATTTTTGGGCCACTTAAGGCACCACAACAAGCTAAAAAAACAGCTAATTACTAGCTTTGCCTGTTTGCTCTTTGTTGAAGGCCGTACAGCAGCTTTAACAGCTTTTTTGCTGCACTTATCGGCCATGAGAACTGTGAGAATTCATCAGTAATGTTGCCGACATCATTTCAAGATAATTTATCCAAGGTTAATATAAACATTTTGACGAGAGCAGCTTTAAGGATACAATGCCAATTGAAATCCACATTTAGCAGGAAAGCTCACAATTAGACATTTCCCTGACTTTCTTCCAGCAATAAACACCATCCAGACATTCATTACCTCAGCAAATTAGCTTTTAGAACGTGTGGGTCTTATATAAAGTGAGAGACAACAGACAAACAAACTGTGGTTCTCAGACTCAATCAGTTAATGTTGGATGAAAGGTTAAAAAAAAAAAACTGAAAAAGAAAAGAGGGGGTTGATGGCATAACCCTGCAGAATCTCAACTAGGGAATGTTGGAATGATGGAGTTGGGAATGTTTGCTAGAAGCAGCGTTGCCACCTGTCTCAGCATGCCACTTGCCACTGAGATAGAGCAAATGTTTTTTTTATATTCTGTCTATTTGCTTTAAAAAAAAAAGGACAGGTGCCAAAACTCAGTACTCTGTGCTCGCCAAACCTGCAGACAGCAGCCATATCTTCCCTCATCTCTCCTCGGCAGAGAATTTAATGAGAAGCCAATCACGTGTCTGCCCTGATCAACTCTTCTCGCCTCAGCCAGTCACAAACCTGTCTACTTTAATGGAGTTCACAAGGACCCAATCAGCTTCTTTCTCTCGGCTCTCGTTCCCTTTCTGTTCTGCACTGTCAGAGTCGTCCAAAAACACTGCGGAGCTACTCACTTACCCGTCTGCCTGCAAACTTTCTACATCACTGTATCAGCACTAGTTAAGGATGAGAGGGAGAGAGTGACAGAGAGGGGTTTTACAATTTGTGCCCCTGTCTCTCTTATTCATTCTTTCCTCTAAAACATTTCCTGACAGTTCTGGGAAGGGAAGGGAGATTTGAAGCCGTGTTATTCTTCACTCTTTCAATTACTGTTACCGCTAGCACAACAAGCTTCCGGACCAGTGTTCTTCCGCAGGGTGGGAGTGGGCAGGTTTTAATGGAGGAAATGATTCCGGAGGCTAGCCCACTGCTGTGCTAATACTCCGATCGATTTTCATTTTGGGGGAACCCTCCCAGCTGATCAATTTCTTTACAGAGGCTAGCCGGCAGCTGGCCTGGGTTTCACTGTCTGACACAATATTTGAGTGGAGTTCATGTCCATCCCCCAGTTTGTCCTTCTTCCCCCCCCACCCAGCCACTGCCCCAGCCACCACCTCTGAGGCCAGGGGCGGCTTGGCTGTGCTGGTAATCCCTCAATGAATGTGGGTCAGTGAGTCGAGCTTTGCCTTCGTCCCTCAGCGAGGGGACAGACAGCGAGGTTGTGACCCCAGTCATCCTGCGTGCACGAACATACACACTGGTGTTCACGCACCCACGTACGAAGACAAAGACTGGAACACTGGGATGCGCACACACATAGACAAGCAAAAAAAGACACGGATGGATGAGCAGCCACACACCGACAAAACTCACACAGACGAAAACAAGCAGCAACACAAACTGAGAATAGGTTTAAGCAGATCTGAGATTAGTAGAGCAGAAATGATTGAAAGATTAATGGAGTAGTTTACTGATGGAAAATAAATGAACAGTTCTGATCATCATGCTGTTTTAAAGCAAAAGGGACAAAATAACTGGTTTTAAAGTCATTTAAAGATGTCCCTGTTGGGCTATAGGATTTTTTTTTAAATGTAGGAGACCAAACATTTAATCAAGAACATCATCAATTCAGGCATTAGTCAAAGATTACAAATTGTCAGTAGATGCAGCCCTCGAAATTAGTGCAGTCAAAAATATTGTCCACTGATAAACAGCTGAGGCAAAAGTTGCACTAACACCTAAAACTATTTTTAAAAATCTATAGTTTAGCAAGCAAAAATACCAAATATGTTTCTTTAACTTCTTATGAGGTCTTGCAGGGTTTATATAACACTGTATTATAAACGGGATTTTGGAATGCCATTTGAAATATACCACCCTGACCTTTAGGAACTTGTGATAGACGTTTTTTCATTGTTTTGACCTATTTTAGATTATCAGGCTTAAAACTAAAGTTTATTTCTGTATTTCTGCAAGGCTGAAGCAAAATAAATACACACACGAGACAAGAGAAAGACAAAGGGGATGTATAGGTTGCACAATAAGGTAAAGAAACAACAGGTTTTCTCAAGGTAAAGGCATACGTCTGTCACTTACACACACCAAAATATCAAAGAGCCCTAATTAAGCTGCTCTGCATTCAAACGTATTATCCTCCATATCATTAGCATTCCCCATCACAAGCTCTGGTACTTTATCTAAGAGAGAGCAGGCAATCATGAAATATTCATGATTTATTAATCTGACTACAGAAAAACAAACAATGGCAACCCGGGGAGTGTGACAGCCTCCTCTGCCAAACAGCGAGGCAGCAACATGAATGTTTGCTCCTCGCTCGGCACTCTACAAATCTCCAACAGGAGTCCACTATCGGGCGCCGCCTCCGCCGCACTGACATTCAGGTGAATGCTGGTATTCCCACTCATAAAAGTGTTTTACTGCGATAAGGTGGAGAGGAAGGGGTTGGTGGTTCTCTTCACTTGGCGCGGATCAGCTTCTGCCTCTCATTCTGTGGCATTGTGTCAACAAAATGTCAACCGCAGCGTCGTCATAAAAAGGGGAAAGGAAACGTGGCGGGGAGCCACCTCAAGACAAATCACATCAGTGTTTCTATGTCGTTCTTACAGAGAGGGGAAAGGAGGGGGAGACATCTAAAATACACCAATGCAGAGGGTAGGAAGGAAAGGGGAAGTCAAAGGAAATAATGGGGGGGGGGGGGAATTGAGGATGGGAGGCAGGCCTTCTTCCTCTTTTCCTCCCTCTCAGCCACTCACGCTTTTGAGGATTTTCTCAAGTGGGAACATTTCTGCTGATGACACGGTTGTGAAATGAAAATGCCACAGCGCTTGGTTGATGTTACTGTCATTGACTCCTAATGGGAAAAATCCCACTACACACGCAATTTTCTGGACCCTCCATTTCCTTCATCCCAACTCACGCAGACATATACCGCACACCATTATCACTCAATATCACACCCACTTGCTCTTCCTCTTTGTTTTCCCGCCTTCCACACACTTTCAGGCAACACAGACACATCTTATGCATCTACTCTTGACTTTCTCATTCTCTAAATCTCTTTCTACTTCTCTTCATTGCCCTTCCACTCTCTCTATTTTCAAGTCCCTCGGGTGACCTTGAGCAACAGCTGCCAGTGAAGTAGCTAAAGTACAAAGTCAATACGAGCCAACAGAGCTGGTTAAGTATTAAATGGGTGATGATGACGCTGCTGTTATCCAGCAAAAGGCTTAACAAAGAGCAAATAAAAGGAATGTGCCGTCAGACTTTAATGGAACGCTCAATAGTAATAATGATGCGATTCAAGCTATTGATGCACTTTGGATTTTTTCAGGATAAGATGCTTGCTGGTGTAAAAGAAAGCACCGTTGTACTGGGATAAATGCTGGGCTACACATCTGAAGTATGTATGCCTTCACATGAGGAATGGCAGATGAATAAAGTTGAACAATCCATGCCTGAAGTGATTCATTCTTATTACAGGAAGTCGAACAAATGTAACTTCCCATTTAAAAATAAAAGAGAACTTTATTTCCCCTAACTGAAATCAGAAAGTTGGAAATAAAAATGTACCTGTAAGAGGTCTGACAGGAAGGGAGGTTTAGTCACCACAAGGCATGGCAGCAAAATCTTGCAAACGTGACATTTTTCAATTGTCGGGCCTGTAATAGCCTTTCACTGTCCTCTCCCAGGATCATTGTCGGCAGTGCTGAAAACTCAGTGGATAATGTAGCACTGAATGGGCCCTTTCATCAGTGCTTGGCCATGGAAGTGGACCAGAGTGACTCCAATTGAAAGCTATTGCAGCTAAGAAAATCAATTGAATAAATGTGGGGAGCGTGGTGCATTGTGTGTGTGTGGCATTGTGTGTGTGCTAAAATGGTGTGTGGGTGGGAGCCTGTTTGAGTACCTATCGGCTCCCAGTCTGCCCTCCTGCTGCTGCATTCCTTTGAAGAGAAGCATTCCTCTGTTAGGCAACGAGGTCAAAGGTCAGGCGGCCAGGAGGCAAAGGTGAGTCTGGGTGTAGTATAGCTCTGCGACAACAGCCTTGGCATGGTGTAGGAGCGTGTTTTAGGTTGGTGGGTTGGTTCATATTGATTTTAAACATCCGAGTAGATAAGACCAGGGGTTACCACATCACTTCTTCTGCGTTTTAAAGTTATGTATCAGGCTACATTTAAAAAGCATCAAGGTATGTACACTAACTGTACAGCTAGCCGGCCTGCCTTGGAAGCCGATAACAGCTGCTCTGACATGTGTGTGCATTCCTGAGTCTGCAGCATAGCGTCCCCGCAAGGCACCGCCTGTCCGCCCCCAGCCCCTGGAAATTGAGCGCTAAGCCCGGCCGGCTACATATAGATCCATTTACCTGAGAGAGCTACATCAGGGTTTTTAGCTGAGCACGGGCTGGCACCCAAAGGACTTTAAATCAGATTAAAATGAAAGGCATCAGTTTGATTAAATCTAAACAGGCTTGTAAACCATACCAGGAAAAAAATGCTTTAAATGTATTGGTTGTAGCCCGATGCCAGAGTAGTGAGCAATCTAAAGAGTTTAAACTAAATATATTATTTTTAAAGCACACAAAGGGTGACGGTGGTTCACAAATAAGTACGGAAAGATACAGTAAAGCCAATGCATGCTAAATACTGTAAAAGTGTTGTGTACAAACGAAATTGGATTCATCAACTTTCAGCGGCGACACCAATCAAATGTAATATCGATGCTGGAAATGAAATTACTAACAGGCAGCGGTATTGATCAAATAAATCAACAGTGAAACACACTGCAGTGGAAAGAGTGAGCAGGGAAAGCTCTCGGTTCCCAGAACTCAATGAGATCAGCTGTGTCAATCAGCTGATTATGGCCCCCAGATGTGCCCGAGACAGAGGGGCCTCTGGGAAAACAAGGCCCCGATCCGCAGGGAAGCAGAGCTCTGAGCGGAGCGGGGCAGAGGTGGGCTGTCCAGGGGCGACTGGAATGTCAGATAATGGATGACACATCTCTCCAGGTGACACCGAGCCAAAGGCGTCCAAGGAGAAAGCGATGGAGAGAATGAGTATGTGAGAGGGGAAAAAGGGTGACAAATGGATAGACAAGTGCATGCTTGTAAAGTTTTGTCAGAGCTCCCTCTTTGGCATTATGAGTTTGTCTGTGAAGGGGTTTTAGAGTTCATTTCAAGTTCAACGAGTCACATCCTTCCTTAGCTCAACAAAAATGTGGTTCAAAATCTTTCTTATCTTCCCTCGCGGCTCCTTTTTCTGACTGATTGAATGGAAATATGTGTAGGTTCACTTTCCATATGCTCCCCATCCGTGCTTTCTCTTAACCTTGACATGCCGTGTGTATAGGTACACACACACACCCACAAGGAACAATGTCGACAAGTGCTGTTATCACATGCCTGAGTTGATCCAGGCTTAGCCATGGGATCCACAGGTTGATAAATGCAGATCAAACCACTGTCACTCACAGAGAAGTGAACCTGACAGTGAAGCGCACTACGTAATCCAGCTATGTAAACATCAGAAGACACCGCTTTCTATATTAAAAACATACCACGCAATCAAGTGCAGCTGTTGATCCTAGGGGGGAATAATTTATTACCACCTTGACAAAACAGAGACCTCCGAAATTAGAGGTAATCAACTGTCCCTGGGGGCTAAGTGGAAAGGATGGCACTAACTCCTGGAAATGAAAGTGATAATTAACCCATTACGACTGATTTATTCGCAATAAATTGCTTCATATTTCAACCAAACTTGTTACACGCCACGGCGAACATAAACACGCGCCCTGAAATGGGAAGCAGCGTTTTGTACAAGGTCCCCAGAACGTATACTCATTTCCGAGCAAAAAAAGCTCTCGTCGTTGACTTTCACTTAATTTGCACTAAGTACAGGGTGCAAATCAAACATGTCCCTGCATATCCTGGTGAAGGCTGCACTGTTCCCATGGAGGGGAGCTGGAAGGTGGTGGAGGCGGAGGAGGAGGGTGAATTCCTTCATAGGAAAGGAGGGAGGGATGGGAGGCTGGGGGGTGTCCGGGGAGCTAATAGACTGGCTGGAGAGCTTTTACTTCATGCTTGAAAGGGAGCACGGGAGGGTAAAAACCAGTCATGTAGTGGTACATAAAAAGGTTGGTTAACTATGACCTGCAGTTGGAGATCTTTACAAGGCTCGCCATCATTAATAGTTAACCTGTTGTTGGTGGGAAATAGCTACATTTCAATAAGGGGTTGTTACTGGTTACCTATTTTCAGTTAGAAAGGAGAGAATTTAAGGAAAATTGCTCCATACAAATTCATCTAAATGCACACACTGTGAACCAAAGAGTGAGAACCCCAGGGGGATGTGAGTGACAGCTCAAAGCAGCCATTATACATAAAAGTTTAAAAACATGAAAATACACTTTTTCCCTCATAAAACCATCTCACATCATCACAATAACTTACTTGTCGTACTCTGCGTTGTCCTTGTCACACCGCGCGTCCTTGTGTTTCTGCCAGTCTTTGCCATGTTTGCAGGTGGTGAGCAGCACCACATCCTCTGCGTTGTGGACGTGATGTAAGGCATTCCTGGTGTCCGAACCGATACCTGTCAGGTAACGCTTCCCTTTGAACACCAGCATGTATTTTCTAAAAGGTGGGATTGTGTTGTACTTGAGGAAGCCCCTCTCTCCGCCGGTCCTCAGGTGCTCCTTGGAGAAGAGGGGGATGGACACGTCGAAGTGGGGCCTAAAGTTCTCGGTGCTGATGCTGGCCTTGGCCAACATGGCCTGGCCGATGTCAAAGCCCAAGTCTTCCGTATAGTCCGGCCACGTCCCCGAGTACAAATTAAATATGAGGTGGTTCCTGCCGTCGTTCCACAGAGGCAGGTTCTGGACCTTGGTCTTCAGGTTGTGGACGTATTGCGGAGACAGCTGGTCCCGGTCCAGAGTGTCCAGACTCAGGATGAACAGACACGCCTGTCCAGGGTCTGAGGTGTAAAACCTGGACCCTTCAATGGTTGATAAAATAATCTGATAACTCTCTGAGATCTTCTCCCCCTTCTGCTGCGGGTAAACATAAACTTTGAATCCGCTCTTCTGACACTGCGAGAAATCAAAGCATGAATCCATGCGGCACCGTTTGCCTTTGTAAACACTCGTGTTCACGTCCCTCTTCTGCCTCGGAGATATGTGCAGGTTGTAGTCCTCGGTGTCAGTCTGATCCAGCGGCAGGAAAAGGTGTAAAGGGTCCGAGAAGTGGGGCCAGGGCTGATCGGGCCGGTACCCATGTCGGCTGCGGTCATGCCGGCTCCTGCTCGCCGCTGGAAGTGTAACCCCTCCGAGGTAGAAGAGAAGCACCAGACATGCACCAGCGGAGAGCAGGATCAGGTAGCGTTTTTTGGCCTGCATGTGTCCTGGGAACAGGGGCGAGTTGTGAAGGAATAAGAAATGTGAAGTGGCCCGAAGTTAGGCTCTCACCAACCCCGGCTACACCGCTCCATCCTCCGGCAGCCTCCAAGGATCCCCAACCCCCCTTCTGCGTATTCGGTTCCCAAATCCAGCAATTGATCCAGTGCATGTGGGCGATTTTAAAAGTAGTGTCCCGTTCTCCCTCTTCTGTAGAGTTTCACCATATCGCACAGCGCCTACAGCGGGGCTGAGCTGCCTGAAACAGCTCCGTGCTGCCTGGACCCTCGGACACAATCACATGCAGCCACTCTCTTCCGCGGCGCTTCCTCTCACCCTCATTCAGGCTGGCTGTGTGGAGCTTTTCAAAGGGAAAATCAGTCCGGCAGCCGCCTGGGAACTCTCTTTCCCCGGGTGTAAAGCGGCAGGGGTCCCCGAGGCTCTCCCAGACGGATAGGTATACCCCGGTTTAGATCAACTCGGTAGCAACAAGGAGTGTAAAAAACAGTCGGGGTGGCTGCTGTGCTTGAATCTAAATGCCTCCGGGTGAATTCGTCCTATTCCCCCTGTTTTACCACTCCATAGTCCCGAGTGAAGAGAGGGAAAAAAACCCGGGGGAAGCTTCGTAGCGCAGGAGCAGTTCAGCGGTACAACTGTAACCTGACGAATCCCTGCATTTCCCTTCTTATTTATTACAACCTCCACACACAGCCTCGCTCTCGCTGAATAAAAACCTCACCGGCGGGCAGCAGGCGAAGTTATCCGGTTGACACGAGGGGACAAAACGCTCACCTCAGACCGGGTAAATAGCTGAGAAAATGTTCAAAAAGACGGGATTCCTTGATCCTAGTGTCCAATTACCGAGTGCTCAGTTGTCCCGATTGTTAGTCGGTAACATTCCAATCCAGACACGACGGCAGCTGACGTGACGTCCCATCGATGCACTCCGGCGCCGCTGATTGGTCCGTCTGTGGGAACGGAAGAGGCGGGACTTAGGGAAATACACCCATTCATAACCGGAGTCCTCCGCATGTGCAAATTATCTAATTGTAAAGCCTATGGAAGTTGTTTGGAAATCTGCCGTGAGAGCAAAAGGCATCCTCAGTTAGTAAAGAGTCCCACTGAGAAGTTATATTATTGTAGTATTCAGTCTCATGTTTACACTCAATCAAGTCAAGAAACGTTTTTGATGTACTATGTCTGCCTATTATTCATGCATGCTTTGTTGCTTTAATTTGTGTATTATATTTTTGTTTTACTTTATAATTGTATTTTAATGGGAATATATATATATTTTTTTTAAAGACACAGTTTTTCGACTATCCTTTTAACCTTAATATGTCCAATGTTGATATAATAACCATAAATATTATAGCATTAAAGCAAACACATTACATACATGTATTTTTTTAAGGCAAAGCCATGCTGGCTGATTTAATATTCAGCCCCATTTGCGGGTTGCATATGTACCCCAGGTTTTTAGATTTACATTTTTTTATTTATTAATAACCGCAAAAGGCATAGTAAGGCATATTTTGAATTGAACATTATTATATAAAACTCACAAGAGGAAATCATTTTCCATTCCATTTTCTTTCTTGCTTTCAATCAACTCACTAAGGGCACAGTTTGAGTCAATATCCTTTCATATTAAGCTCCCCGGTAGAATATCATTAGTATTACTTATTGATCTGTTTTTCTTAAAGCTTATTATCTCATACAGTGAAACATCTTGCCAACAATGCCAACAGAAAGTTTTTAGACAGAAATCCAAAACAACTAATCCACAATCCTGACAGTGAAAAGAAAAACAAACGCCACGTAAGAAATATAAGCCCTTTGCAATTTTAACAAGTTGTAATACTGGTATCGCCTTGAGGACTCAGCATCTGTTAAAAAGAATGATCTCATAGTTAATTTGTACCATAAACGTACACAGTAAAATAGTTAAGGCATTTCATGAAAACAACTTGTTGGAAGTCCTCCCCATACTTAAGTGTTCTTGTATGCAAAAAGAAAAAGTGACACAGCATAGACGACCCCCTTGACAAGGAAATTAATAGCAGAGGAGCGGCTCTCACTAAGTGTCATCATGCCTCATAAGCCCGCATAATCCTGCCTGCTGCCATTTGGTGGCAAAACACTCCGGCTGGGTGAAGAGGCCATCCTCATTTTTTATCGGCCAATTAGCTCAGAAGAGGGGGACTAATTAGCGGGGCTGGCTGGGAGATAGGCCAGGATCCTGTGGTTGGCCGGCGCTCATCGTCGGAACATGCTGGTGATGAAGAGGCCTGGGTGCTGTTCCAGAGGGCTGCTCCTGTCTCCGTGGTTGTCCAATGTCAAGAAATCCATATAAAAAAGTTGTTAAGACTGCAAGGAAAACATATTTCTTGTTTTTCAGCCCATAACAAGCTCTATACCCTTATATTTCCTCCTTTTCACACAAGACTCTTAGTTCTGCACTCTATGCCACACATTTGACCACCACTGTCTCTCTTTGGAGAATCAAGTTGTTGTTTGTGCCTGGGGGATTTGCTTCTTAATTGCTTACAACTCTAATGGGAATACTGCAGTTGCTAAATGACACTTGAAACCAGGATTGTGTTAACAGGAGAAGATGTTGTAATCTAAATAGAGTTGTTCTTTCCTGAAATTGCGTGTCTGTTGTTAATGTAGTGCGGGTTGTTCACATCATTAAGCCTTTGTGTGAGTGCAGGTGAAACACTGTGGAGCCGGAGCAGAGACTGCAGTGTTAAGCTGCACCATCAAAGGCCCCCTTGTTCATCCCTTGTGTATCCCCACTGCTTTGGAACATTTTGGAGCTGTGTGGTCTCTGCATGACAGCGGTAAGGACTGGGAGTCGTTCCAGGGAGCATCGCCTCACTCCCTGCCTTCATCCTTCCTTGTGTACACTTCTAATATTTCCGCCCCCTGAAAAATCCCCTCTTCAATCACAGTTTGGATGCCCTCCTTCTCAGGACTGTAGCCGGTCTGAGATATGAGAAGATGAGAAAGCCTTGCTAGCTGTGATATAAATAAAAAGGTGGATTTGGAAGAATCAGATTATTTTTATCGGATGCAGGGTTCGAATTCGACAAAGTGACAAAATACTACACAAAGGGAAAAAAGTTAATGCTCTGCGATCAAATGGATCCTTAGTTTTCTTTGATATGAAGTTCAAAGTTGTTAAACAAATATTTACCAGTGCCAATGTGTAAGGTAAATGTTCAAATAATCTAGTAAAATGACTTAAACTCATATCTTACTTTTGTATTGCCCCAGTTTTTACCTCTCATGTATTGCCATTACATTTGAGCTGCAAAGCTATCCATTACCTTTGCAGAAAAACACATTCTTAGTGTCCTTTGAAAAGCCCAGAAGGTCGTCCCATAACACTCACTACTGTTTGTAGGTATTTCAATTTTCCTCAAGAGTTTTAAAACCATCTGGATAAAAGAGCATAATGTCTGTTGTGCAATAACAACAAATTCAGCTTTTTCCCTAAATTGCTCTTTTTTTCCTCTCCCAAACTTTTCACAGGATGACCCCTAGCTAAACTTTCACAAAATGAATACAAATAAGAAGTTATTTCTCTCCTTGTTTCATACAAAATGGTTTGTTTATATATTGCTTGTGTCTTTCCCAGATGGTTAGAGGATTCTTTGAGGTTTCTGGATATGGCTTTATTAAAGTTTATTTTGTGATTTGGAGAATTGGATGCTCATGCTTTGCTCTGCAACTCAAATGCAATGGTGATGAATGAGTGGCTCAGACTCTGTGGCTAATACAGTTAAGCTTTTATGTTAACTTGGTTTTGATGAAATTATTTTTTATCATATCTCGATTTTTATTATTATTTTAGTTTATAAAGTAAAAGTAAAAAAGATTTAAAATGTAGATATCAAAGGAACACAATTCTTTATATTTGGTTAATGGATACATGGTCTTACAGTAAGTGACTTCTTCACTCTGTGCTGACCTGCTCTCTCATTTTGCATTCAAATCAAAAATAATAAAATGATAACTATAGAGCCAAAGAATTCAGTAATCTAAATAGTTTTATATGTCCTTAAAGACCTGGATTACCTGTTGACTTCCTATTTTCCTCCCGTTGACGCATGTGAAGCATTTCCCCTTAGCGACGGCCGGCAGCCATGATAAAGACTTGCAAATTCAGGCCACGGTGAACAAATACCCATGGCTGGAAAGTAATCTGTGGGTTCAGGGAGTTTCAGGCAAGAGGAAGACAAAACAGCCTTTGAGAGTCTTCAGGCTGCTGCTGATCAGTCGCTGATAAACTCCCCTCTGGATGATGTAACAAGCTGGGCTCCTGCGAACACAAAGGGCATGTGTGTGCGAGTGTATCAAGGTGTGCACAGGCACTCATGCCCAAATTCTGCTTCTCATGGGTGCTGTGTACGTCTGGCTCCATGCACCTGGCTTGGTTATGCACTGGAGACTGTGGAAGTCGTTTGAATAACCAGTCGCAAATCCGCCAGGGTTTTTAAAAGTCTTGTGAAGTTCCTCCTAAAACCTGAGAATAGTACGCCATTAGAGTTTAATCTTGGCTTCACGGTCTCACAGGGAGTGCTCCTCCTTTCTGACAACATGTTGTTTATTTCGGAAGAGTCGTAAAGCAACACAAACAACTAAATGATTCATTTAATTCTTGTCACCTGTTCTTTTATACATATGTGTCTCCTCTGTGAAAAGAGATTCTGAAAGTTTCAGGAAAAAAGATTCTCTCTCTTTTTGTCTATACAGTATATAATATAGAAAACCTGTCTGAAAATGAGCTGAACAGATTTTGGCCACTTTATGATGTCATAACGATTTTTGGCTTGTGTAACCATTAGCCAATCCCCAACCAAGGAAACCCCTCCTCCACCTTATCACCTGGATCTCCTCCTAGAGCACCATTGTGTTTTTTTTAGAGCATAATAGGGAAACTTTAAGAGAATAAAGGTTGATAAAGAATGGAAATATAAACATATTGTAATGAAATGGTGGTCAACACAACGACCAGGCCTCTACCTGAGGCAATGAATTAATTCCATACAGTTCTCAAAGCTGACAAACTGTAGCTTTGTAACAGTGACAAACAGGGCAGAAGTTTAGCTTAAAGAGCAAAGTGACTGATGCAGACGTGGTAAGTGAGTGGGAGCCAATCTGGACTTGGACTTTACGTCCTCCGACTGGCAGCCCTACGGATGGCTTCGGGCTACTGAATGCTAAATGGTGTAGCCTTGGCTATCCTTTGAAAGTGCGGCTCACTCCGTGTGTGGGATGCTTAGTGATCTGCCCATTCTTTTATTTATTTAAAGTGACCTTTCGACTCCCGAGCCGAGATTGCTTTGGGCAAACTGTGCTGGGTTTAAATGTTCGGGGTTGTGGGAGGGAGGCCATGGTTTGTTGCCAGGGCCCTGAGCGAACTGAGCTGAAACTCTACAATTTTAACCCCGGAATTGGGAAGTCCCAGCTGGCAGACAGCAGCAAATGAAGCATTTCAGGTTAGATGTGGTGATAGGTTTTTGTCCTCATTAAAGCAGAAATCCCTGCCACTGCCTGCTCATTTGTATTCCATCGCAATTCATTCGAGGTGGATTTTGATTTGGGGGGATTTAGATGGTGTAAGGCCACTGAAGCCAGCAGGAAAAATGAATGCGTTGTAATTTCTTCTTACGCAAAGCCCTGAAATAGTAACTTTACATGTCCTCACCCACTTTCCAACTTTGTGATTAAAGACACATCTTGGCTGAACAACGTGAGAGTATCCCTGCTGGTATAAAAGGTTGTAGAGCACATCCCATAAAACACCTATTCTTAAGCACACTTGTAGCTCAATGTGCCAATCACTTGAGCCACTCTTTAGGGATCTGTAACATAATGAGTGTCATTAAATCTACCGTGCTGATATTAAATCAGTATCAATCAAAAGGACTCATGCCGGTATCATTGCTTCAGAAAGTGCTGATGCTGCTGTGCCAGTACGATAGGATTTTGCATCCATTCAGAGATTCTCTAATTCCCTTAGGGACTATACTGCACAGTAATCCACTTAATTTACAATTACCCATGCAATCCACACTCATAGGGAATGATACATGGACTGAAGTAATCCCACTGCTGGAGCCGGCGAGCCTGGAAATCACACCATATACCCTCTATATGATCTGTTTCCCATTCTTCGTTTGTCTCCACATATACAACATGTTGTCATATATATGAAGCCCTCTCAGTTTTAGAAGCTCAAGCATGCAGACACATATTTGAAGATATATACTGTATCCTGCACATATGCCTCGCCGCGCCTGCATACTGTATGAACCTCCTCCCTGACTTTGAGGAGATGCAGGGGTAAAGCCTGGCTGTGCAGGGTGAATGTTAATGTTTTAACTCCCCTGCCAAAGATCAGAGCCCTCCTCAGCCTTTTGAACCCTAACCCACTTTTCACTGTACCAACCTCTGGTCTCGCCACGTTTGTGCTGCGGGCTGCTGGGTATTTGGTATGGAGAAAGGATTTATTGGCACAAGGATTGAGAGATTGGTCCAACACCGGTGGTTGTGATGCTTTGAGCGTCAGGGTTCTGCTCTGTAGGAAACCTACATTTGTAACGCTTATAACAAAAAATCCTTCTTTGGCTGAGAGCCCTTCTCACCAGAATGTCATGTGACTTTCTTGATATTTCTACATAGTATTGTTTTCGATTAATATTTCTGATATGAATAGCCTTTAGAAAACATAATTGTTCATAAGCCCTAGCCGTTAATAGGTTAATCGCCCGACAAAAGAGACAAATCCATGTGCGAATCAAGCGTCTGTGGTGAGTTCAGACATGTCTGTTATAACAACACGACAGAGTGCTGTTCAGCTAGTAAATTTTCGCAAGACCTACTCATCAAGTAATCACTTAACATTATTTAGATCACAAAGGTTTCAGTTTCTAATGGCAGCACCTGGAGCATAATGAAAAAATTGAGTCATAGATGGCATTACGTTACAGAAGCCTGCCGGTATATGGAGTGGTGAAATTGACTGATGTTTACCAGGTGTACTTCTTTAATGTTTATCTTGTTCACCATCTTAGTTTAGGGAGTTAGCATGCTTTGCTAATGAGCACTAAATACAAAGTTAGCAGAGGCTAATGGGAATAGCTTTGAATGTATTTGTTTTTTTGACCTGATGATGAGACAAAACGTTAACATCATTGTAAAGACTCAGGTATCTCCAGAAACATTGATCTAAAACCACTAATTTTAACCTCATGGTGGCGCGAGAGAAAAAAGTCTGGGGATCATTAGTATCAGACGGCTTTGTCCTCGGTTGACCGTAAACATTTCCTGGCAATTAAGCATTTTTTATCTCATCCTTGGGATTCATTTTCCCCAACATTTTCTAGTATTTTTCTCCATATTATATAAGGCAAATCTATCTTTAATCTTATTCTCTATCATTCTCTCCCTGTGCCCAGCTTGCGGAAGGTGCTTCATTTTCCATAGGGAGCCTCATCTGAAGCAAATGCGGCGCACGTCCAGTTTGACCCCTAGATTCCACCGGGTCCGAGCTTCAACGCTTCTGCCCATTCACTTTGAATGAGGTGACGTCACGCTTTGCCGAACTGCATTGTCAAATCATATGCCAGTACAAGCTCTAGCCAATCAAACCATGTGCTTGTGTGTCCGGGGCGGGAGATTCATGTGATTGGTTGTTGGTAGAGTTTCAGACACGCCCGCCGGCAAGCTTCAACGCACGCCGCCGTGTGGACGCTGCGTTACGGCTGTGCCGCGGCGTTCACGGCGATCGCGGCCACTCTAGTCAATGGGTGCTATTCCATCAGACGCGCCGCGTTAAGGCTAGAACGGCCCGTCCACACAGCGGCGTGCGTTGAAGCTTCAACGCTTCTGCCCATTCACTTCAAATGGGGTGACGTCACGCTTTGCCGAACTGCATTGTGGTTCCGTCGCTTCGCTTTGCTCGCATTGCTCACTTCAAAAGTTGAGCAATGTTCAACTATTGGAGCTTCGACGGAAGCGTCAGCCAATCAAATCATATGCCGGTACAAGCTCTGGCCAATCAAACCGCGTGCTTGTGTGTCCGGGGCGGGAGATTCATGTGATTGGTTGTTGGTCGAGTTTCAGACACGCCCGCCGGGAAGCTTCAACGCACGCCCCCGTGTGGACGCTGCGGAAGCGTCCCAGAAGCGTCCCAGAAGCGTCTCGGCACTGGGCTCCGCTAAAAATAGGATGCAAGTCTATTTTCAACGCGACGCGAGGCGTTGCATGGCGCCGGGCAGGAAGTGGACCGGTCAGAGCATCCAGTCAATCCCCCAAATAAACTAATTTTGCGGACCATATCTCTCTGTAGTCTTTCAAGTAGGAGGAGAAATGCCAGCGTTCTCCTCAGGTTTACAGGCACTGTGTAAATTATATAGAATAATTATGATGATGATGAATACATTTTTTTTACCACTAAAATACAGCAACACAGCTTTGATTAATGTCGTTTATAACTGGAATATTACAATTATTATTAACTTTGTCTGCACAAAGTAGCCTGTCCAGGAAATATACCCAAATCAACAAAAACTGCGAGCCGGCACGCAAGACGCTCCGCTTCTGAAACGCGCCCGGTGGGTTATGGCGCTGGAGGAGGTCGGACCAAAACCGCAGCGCAGACGGACCCGGTGGAATCCCGGTGGAATCCCGGGGTAAGCGCGCCACAGTTTCGCCGCTGTGAGGCTCCACTAGCAGCCGCCCCCCCCCCCCCCCCCCGTTGACGCTTACAACACAGAGGGCCTCATCATATAACTTTGCGTGGGGCCACAAATTGGCCAGGGGCGGCCCTGCTCCTGTCTCTGATTCACCTTTGTCTTTCAATTCTCTCACTTTACACCTCCCTCACACATTATTTGATTGGCCCTTATTTTTAGTTTCTAGTCAAAGATACGCAAATCAATCTCCTTCTTTCACTTTTTAATCACTGGCTCTTTTTCTTTGTTCCTTCTTTCTCTCTGACTTAGCCTCTCTGACCCTTTGACTCAGTCAATTGCACACTTCCTCTGCTTTGATTCACACATTTTAATTGCCCATTTCCCCATCTCCGGAATTAATGAAATCTTTATTCATACAAAGATTTATTAAGATTTAGAGGGATAAGAGGGGAATACTGAGAAGGAAACAGGAAACGAAAACGATATACTTTTGCTGAACAACAGATGTTGATAGCAATGATTACCCTATGGCCAAAAAGCTCAATCACTTTTACTAACAGGGAATAAATCTGCGAAATCGCTCGCAACAAAAGCAAATGAGAAACACATTTTTCTCCCTCTGTTCCGAGTATCATTTGCAGCCCAAAGCCTTTGAGAGAGAGGCTGTGAAGGAAACACAGCAGATCAAAGCCTTCTCCCTCACCCTCTCTCGCAGCAGTCCTTATGCAAGAAACGACAGATCTGGGTGACGAGTTGGCGGCGGAGAAAATGATGCAGGGAAAAAGGTTAGAATGACATGTGAGGACATGTTATGACTGCTGCCTTGACTTGACAGTGCAGGGTTAATTATGGATGGCCTCCTCTGTTGGCAAGGGCTGAACACTAAGTCGCAGATACGACTGAGGCCCGGCTGCCTTCTGGCTGTGTGCATTAGGCTCCTCTTATGTTTTATTACTGCTGGAGGTTGCATTGGGCTGGTGGAGTTTCACTTAGGATTTGAAACGAGCTTTCTGACAAGAACAGTTTCAGCTGATGTTTTATGGCTGACCCATTTTACTTGTGGGTTATTAGCAAAACACATCCTCTGAGGAGAGCAGATGTTTGAGCGAGCATGTTCTTGATATGGAAGGAATGTTTCTTGTCTTCAAAGATTTCTGAGCATGTGTATGCACTTGAACATAACGTTGTTAGCTTGAAGCTAATGCTATTAGCATGCCTGTGAGTTGGAATCTTATATGTAAAAGGGAATGTGAATATGACTGCTCTAATGTCTGTAATGTTTAAGTTATTTCTATGGTATTTATGTATTGGCTGTATGTGATTTCATAAATGATGCAGAAACTTAGGGCCATGAGGGGGATGGACAGGAACTAGGCTTAACGTTTTTATCAGTATCAGATTTAGAATTGATGTTTACACTCAAACGTGATTTGCTTTACTGAATAATGATGCATACATAAACAAAGCAAACGTAATTATAATGAGCAAAAATTGAAGAAAAAAATAAATAGTTTTAAAAACTATTATACAAAAGAAAAGCAAAAGTAAATATAAACATTATATCTGAGTTAAAAGTGGAAAAGCTTTGCAGTTTGAAAGTGGTAGTAGGCTATTGTGCAGTAATTGGAAAAATGGTGCGAGGAATTTTACAAATGTTCACAATGTAAAGAATGAGGAAGCGCCAAGGGTACAGAGATATAGTCACAAAAATGATGCGTTAATAAAACGCATAGTGTCCATGGGAGGAGATAAGAGTATGTACTGTATCTGTCTGAGGGGGTCTCGGGCCTTGTTAATGAGGGCAGTTGCTGTCGGGTAGAAATGTTAAAGTTGAGAAAAAGCAATTTCCCTTCTGTTCTTCATCTGATCCATTTCTGCTGTGCATGTTCAATCAATCAAAGATGACAGGCTGACATTACTGGCCCATCAGCTGAGCTGCATTGATCTGTTAAAAGTTGTCAGGCTTCTGTGGTTTGTAAATGTGTGTCTGAAGGATCTGTTGTGTTTTCACATCATTGTTGAGGCGCTGCAGATTCATACCCACTTGATTGCCCGCATGCCACAATTAGCTTGGTCAGGCCAACACGCTGCTCCGAAGTGCTTCTGCCTGAGTGTATCTATTTAAGAGACCTTGTTTTTTCAGAGGGGTATAGATTGGAATAAAGTGATGTCAGCAGGAAACAAAGGGCTGAAACATTTAGTCGATAGACTGTCCTGACCTGGCGAGGGGAAAGTTGCTCAAGCCAGAAAAGTACTGGATTTGTCTCCATTGTCGACAGTCTGAGGAGTAATTTCACTGCTGCGTCTATGTTTGGGGAAATGGGGGGTCGTTTTTGCTTTGTCATGGGGAATGTGATGATTCATGCAAAAAGAAGCCTAACATCTGGCCTCATTAATCATTTCTTTCAGGTCTGGATTTTGAGGGAATACTTTTCTCTTTTCATCATATTCTCTCTGTTTCTTTTTTCCTCTTTTTTTATCTCCCCCCATCTGCACGGCTTGTTATCTGTTGACGTTGTGGCATGCCTCATCACCCATATCGCTCCTCCCTCCTCATTTGCTCCCTAATTTGTTTAGATGGCTAGAGAAAAGAGTGGGATGAAAGTGACTAAGGTGTGGAGGAAGGGGAAAAAAGGGAGGAGAGAGTGTGGGAAGGAAACAAAAAAAGAAGAACACGGTTGTAAATCAAGTTTAAAGAAATCTGTGTAACAGTTAGGGAGTTCCTCATTACTCCCTGAGATCTGAGTGAATGCAGTGACACGTCCTCCGTAATGGCACATGCTACAGTGCCTGGGGCTAACCAACACAGTGATAAGAACAACATTTTCCATTCACTGTGATGTCAAAGCCCCCACACACCAGCCGTCAAACATTTACAGGGAACGGAAATTGCTGCTTTCTGAATAACTTCCCAAGACCGCTGTCGTGTAAACTGACATGTTTGTTAGTCTTTATTACATTTGACCGCTCAACGGGAAATCCTACTGGATGTGCTGTTCATAAAGTTGACAGAGAGAGATTTACTGTGTATAATATTAGTAGCATCAAAAGATGAAACTGGGGATCACATTGAAGAAATAAAGCAGGAACAGATCAAAAGGTCTTGTTGTATTAAACTTAAACTGTATGAACCTTGTCTGAGTGTCAGCTCAACAACATCAAAAAAACATCTCCTTCCTGACCTCAGAAGCAGTAGTTATACTCAAATGTATATATGTAAAGCTAACTCAATGCTCACATATTGGCGTTTTTCTGGGGTTAATCACAACATGTGGTGTCTCAGGGGATGGAGTTTGCTTTGTTGTCATGGAGATGCAGTAGAGCTATGTCCATGACAACTGAGCAAAGCCATCAGCTAAATAAGAGCATAAAGATGTGGTTGAAAGATCGGGGAAATAATGTGTAAGCGGACCTTGAGTTACGATTATTTACAAATCAGATTAAATGAAGTTAACAAAGTTTCTTGATGCCTTTGTTATGTGACTTGTAAAACAACATGAAGCAAATAAACCATGGAGAATAAGTCAGAGCCAAACTGACAAAGCAGCAAACCCAGCATGTTTTTAAATGTGGCAGTTTTTTTTAAATAAAAAAAACTTGCAAGTAAAAGATAACTTATTCATCTTAAGAATATGCATATTATTCTAAATAAAGTATAACTAAAGACTCGCAGTACCATCACAAGATAATTAACATCTCCTAGATACACTCAGAGAACAGAGAAATGTACTAACAGGTATGTCTTTCAAAAGACCAATTCATTAAGACTGAAGTACGGGGGCCACAGAGCAGGCTAAGTAAACAGCTGATAATGTAATAAGGTCTGATAAGGTGGTTTACACACTTCCTGCATCAGGTTTATGGCTGGAAAAACCCAAATGGTGTTACAACCGCAGTTTTCTTCCAGATGTTTGCCAGATGGTAGCATGGTATCTGAACGCATCAGTATCCATGTACAGAGTCATAGATCTTTTGATTACGTTGAGCGCTTGTACAAAACAGTCAGAGAATAGAGAATAGCATGTAGGTATTCTACAGAGAAGCTCCTCAGGATGCAAATAATACAATGTTAATTACATTGCATTTAGCTGACGCTTTTATCCAAAGCGACTTAATAATGTGCTCTCTAATTCTTTATGTTGTTAAAGTCAAATTATAGTCCACAATGATGCATTTATTTAATGGTTTCTTTGAAACGGCTTCTTCTTCTTCTTAGTTTTTAATTGTACCACATGATCTTAATTAAATGTAACGGCTGCTTGTCTACCTTGCTCTAAAGGTAGATGTTTAAAGTTTATTCTTGATCTTACTTTTCTACGTGGACATTGCTGAGTTGTTTCCTTAACTGCTGTTTTCACAAATGAACTTTGAACTTGTTTTTCTTGAACACTGCCTGCCACTGCTGTTATAATCACCAGGTCTTCATCCGTCCATTTCATTTTCATGCCCAGTGTGCAAGGTCCTCAAAATGTATATAAATAAATCAAGCTTGATGGAACGCTCCAGAGCAAAACTTGAAATGTAACTCCTCAAAGAGCAGGACAATTTCCTTCTTGAAGAGAAGTCCATTATCCTCTAGACACAGCTCAACAATTTAATAACAGTGATTCATAGCAGTCTGCAAATGTTCCCATGGAGAAGCATAGCTGATTGTATATTCACGTACTGTCGTTATTTGTTTCCACATATGACTATACCATAGGTTTCATAAAACCTGTCTGGAAAATATAAAGGAGACAAGTGCTCAGTTTATTTTCAGACACAACAACAGATGCATGTGAAGATGATACACTCTGTCTGCTGTGTGATGTTGGGGAAACTATTTCAGTTTTTCATTGTAGTACAAATTCAGAAATATGCATTAAAATGCTATATGTTGTTTATTTTTCAAGATAGACAGTAATGAATAATGCCTGAGAAAATAGGCATAATTTGTATAAAACTTCAGCAAGAATATCTTTGAGTTAAATTAGACATTTACATCAAAGCACATACACTGAAATGAAAGCAGAGCAGTGCACAAACATACAAACACACATTCGCACAAACAGGCTTGCATAAAGAGTCATACAATTCAATGATTGTGCTGAACAAAGGCCAACATCACAGTCTAAATGCACACACTGAAGCCATTAGCCATTACATAACTGCGTTGTCAGCCAAGTTAGCAGTCTAAACAAACCTCAGTTTGATATTGCAGTGCAGCACATCAACCTCTATTCAAAGGAATGCATGCCACATGTACATGGCAGTAAGAGATATCTTCAAAAACACACACACACACACACACACACACACACACACACACACACACACACACACACACACACACACACACACACACACACACACACACACACACACACACACACACACACACACACACACACACACACACACACACACACACACACACAGTCTCTGCACTGTAGTATATAAATAATGGGTTTTGTGCACTTAGATCTGTAGATTGTCAAAAAAGCAATTCACAATCCTTTTACAGTCATCTTAAAATCATGTTAGGCGGTGAGTAAAAACAAGCTTTTAAATCAAAGCAGGTTATGTCAAATGTAGTAAATCAAATGGCTCATAACCTGAGTAAAATATGAACCAAGCTCTGAACCCTCACCCTTCTAAGTGATTGACAAATCCTAGCATACTAGCATAGCAACTGTAACTAAGCAAAGCAGGTATTTCAGGGTTTGGATTTCTCGAGGCTCAAACGTTGAAAGTATTCTTTTACATTTATTTAAACCCATCTAAAATCAAGAACACAAGAGCATTATTGTAAGGAATGGATGTGTGTGTATCTTAGCTTAACTACACTCATTAGCATTTCTGGCTAATTAGCTTAGCATACTCCCCAATGTAGTAGCTAATAGCATTCTGTCCACAACTAGAACATCTACTAAAAAGTCAACACAGTCTCACGGCATTTTGTGTTATAGTCACACAATGAATCTATTGACTCGTGTTTACCAACACCGGGAGTACCGGCTAGCGGGTACTAGCGGGCCAACAACTAGGCGGAGTCGAGCTGAGTATGCTAAACTAGAGAGAATCGCTGGCAAGGGGACTACAACTACAACAAAATGAACATATTTGACCGTGATTTAATTGTATAGACACGTTTCAAAATGATGCCGAAGTAACAACATAGCCTACTGATACCGGTTAGTAAAAACCATGAATTAATGCTTTGACAAGTCTGCTGACAGACGGCAGTCGAAAAATCTTTTAAAATGCGTGTTTTCTAAATGGAGATCGGCTAAGCTAACGCAGTATATGCTCCGATCGTCCACACTCACAACAACGTATACGAGTAGGCCTATAGGCCATATTTAAATAAACCAGCGACTGCATTCGCCATGACACAACAGTCTGTGGTTTTTACTTGTTTAACTTTTGTCTAGTTTCTGAACAGCTATGAGGAGCTGTGAGCTTGAGTGCTAACAGCTAACGGCTGATGTTGTTTTTCTGTGGTTCGCATTGAAGATGACGTCACGGCTCCGCCTACACTAAGTTACTATAGTTACTGCCCCAACTACTAAACTGTAATGAAAACGTAGCATAAAGTGAGCCAGTCCTAACAAGGCCTAACAAGGCCTAACTATACCCTACTAAGCCGAGCGAGGCCCTGCAATGGAAATGCGCCAATAGACTGTATAAATGGACGTAGTGTCCGTGACGTCACCCATAGGATTCTGCATAGGAGTTGCAGAGAAGCCTAAAGTAGGCGGTGTCGGCCACTAACGGCTCGACACTAGTGACGTCAGAGTCTAACTCCCGCCTGCTCCAGCCTGATCCAAATAAGGGCAAAGAGGCGGAGCCGAGGCGCGACCTGCTGCTGAAACACAAGGCGACGCTCCAAGCTCCCGATTTAGCTGAGGCTACCAAGCTAGGCTAACATGCTCACAATCTGCAAGATAATTAGCTATTTTTTGTTATTCTAATGCTTGTCATTCACACGTTAATAAAATAAAAATAAGTACCGATACATAGAACAATTGTGGCGATGTTCAGCTTAATAAGCCTTGTTCAACATAATTTATTTAGCTAATACTACAGCGGGCTGCAGGCGAACCAAGTCCGCGTTTTGCTGCATTCCTTGATCTCCAGTTATAGCGCCGGACTCCGCCGCCGGGACGCCGTTAGCTCCTTTTCTTGCAGGCGAATAAACTGACCCCCGGCTCGATGAGCGAACTATGGATAAATCAAAGAAAATAAAAGTATCGGAGGAACACAGGATTTAATTCTGCGTGGACAGAGTTATATGTTTTCAAAGCAAACGATGCTGGTTTACCGGTATGTTTGATATGTAGAGAGAAGTTGTCAAAGGTGCTGCAGCCTTTACGTATCGAGGAACAACATGGGAGAGGAAGACAGCTGACGATCTTCAGTCATATTTTAGCCGGCCAGGCTAAAATAACTGGATGGCCTAACTGCCTGTCAGCCTTCCATCTGTGCACAAACTTATCTCGTGCCCTCATTGGTCAAGTGCGCGTTCGTGTGTGTTGGAGGAGGGGCTCTGTAAAGAAGTCTGCAGGAAGAGGCAGATTTTTTCCGGTTGTGTATTTTCAAATTCTAGCGCACTCGAGCTGGTTTCTCCATTCTTACCTACTGTTGCGTGAGACATAATTCAGCAGACTTCTCCACGTTTGCAGTCAGCCAAAGTAGTGTAAGTATGCTAACGGACAGAAAAACACACGTCCACTATCGCTCAGAGTTTGGCCTGGAGTAAGAGACGTTTATTGTTTCTGCGCATTCTCATTAGCATCACCACGTTTCAGGCACATTATGATGATGTCATACACATGAACATAAACATGACTTTGATATTATACAAATATGCTCAACACTCCCACTCAAAGACATGTTGATAACTCTCTACAGTGGTAGGCTACACAGAATCCAAATAAACAAAACAAAAGCTTCTCTAGCAGTGTTCAATTTGTATACCTGCAATTGACATTACTCTCCAAACAAATACCCTTTAAACTTGTCAAATTGTGCCTTTGTCAACGGCTTGGTTAGGACATCAGCTACCATGTCTGCAGTAGGACAATATGTAATAGATATCTTCCCCTTAGCATCAAAATGTAACTTTTGCTCACATGGAGTTGACCTTGGTTTGCACGAGTGGACCTTGGTTTGCACTCTGACATGCCAAACCTCTCTAGCATCTTTGCTATGTGTCTCTTTTGGCTCATTTTGATTTCCCCCTCACTCTGTGTAAGGTCGATACCTAGGAGGTGTTTAAGTTCCCCCAAATCTTTCATTTTAAACTTCCTCTTCAACATCTCTTTGACATCACTGAGTGAGCCGTTGTTATTGGCCGCTATAAGTAGGTCATCTACCCATATCAACAGAATAACTCTTTTTTTCTCAGACTCTTTTCTGTAGACACAATGATCAGCATCATTTTGCACAAAACCATTCTCTGTAAGATGATCATGCAGTAACTTGTTCCAGTTTCGCCCGGATTGCTTTAAACCATACAATGACTTGTTGAGTTTGCACACTAAGTGTTCTCCTGTTTTAGATTTTGCCTCAAAACCTTCGGGCTGTTCCATATACAGTGGGGGAAAAAAGTATTTAGTCAGCCACCAAATGTGCAAGTTCTCCCACTTAAAAAGATGAGAGGCCTGTAATTTTCATCCTAGGTATACCTCAACTATGAGAGACAAAATGAGAAGAAAAAATCCAGAAAATCACATTGTCGGATTTTTAAAGAATTTATTTGCAAATTATGGTGGAAAATAAGTATTTGGTCAATAACAAACAAACAAGATTTCTGGCTCACACAGACCTGTAACTTCTTCTTTAAGAGCCTCCTCTGTCCTCCACTTGTTAACTGTATTAATGGCACCTGTTTGAACTCGTTATCAGTATAAAAGACACCTGTCCACAACCTCAAACAGTCACACTCCAAACTCCACTATGGCCAAGACCAAAGAGCTGTCAAAGGACACCAGAAACAAAATTGTAGACCTGCACCAGGCTGGGAAGACTGAATCTGCAATAGGTAAGCAGCTTGGTGTGAAGAAATCAACTGTGGGAGCAATTATTAGAAAATGGAAGACATATGAGACTACTGATAATCTCCCTCGATCTGGGGCTCCACGCAAGATCTCACCCCGTGGGGTCAAAATGATCACAAGAACGATGAGCAAAAATCCCAGAACCACACGGGGGGACTTAGCCAATGACCTGCAGAGAGCTGGGACCAAAGTAACAAAGGCTACCATCATTAACACACTACGCCGCCAGGGACTCAAATCCTGCAGTGCCAGACATGTCCCCCTGCTTAAGCCAGTACATGTCCAGGCCCGTCTGAAGTTTGCTAGAGAGCATTTAGATGATCCAGAAGAGGATTGGGATAATGTCATATGGTCAGATGAAACCAAAATAGAACTTTTTGGTAAAAACTCAACTAGACGTGTTTGGAGGAGAAAGAATGCTGAGTTGCATCTAAAGAACACCATACCTACTGTGAAACATGGGGGTGGAAACATCATGCTTTTGGGCTGTTTTTCTGCAAAGGGACAAGGACGACTGATCCGTGTAAAGGAAAGAATGAATGGGGCCATGTATCGTGAGATTTTGAGTGACAACCTCCTTCCACCAGCAAGGGCATTGAAGATGAAACATGGCTGGGTCTTTTAGCATGACAATGATCCCAAACACACCGCCCGGGCAACGAAGGAGTGGCTTCGTAAGAAGCATTTCAAGGTCCTGGAGTGGCCTAGCCAGTCTCCAGATCTCAACCCCATAGAAAATCTTTGGAGGGAGTTGAAAGTCTGTGTTGCCCAGCGACAGCCCCAAAACATCACTGCTCTAGAGGAGATCTGCATGGAGGAATGGGCCAAAATACCAGCAACAGTGTGTGAAAACCTTGTGAAGACTTACAGAAAACGTTTGACCTCTGTCATTGCCAACAAAGGGTTTATAACAAAGTATTGAGATTAACTTTTGTTATTGACTAAATACTTATTTTCCACCATAATTTGCAAATAAAGTCTTTAAAAATCAGACAATGCTATTTTCTGGATTTTTTTTTTCTTCTCATTTTGTCTCTCATAGTTGAGGTATACCTAGGATGAAAATTACAGGCCTCTCTCATCTTTTTAAGTGGGAAAACTTGCACAATTGGTGGCTGACTAAATACTCTTTTTCCCCACTGTATAACTCGTAGTCTATTGGTGCATGGAGATAAGCTGTCTTCACATCCATTTGGTGTAGGATAAGACCATCCTGTATAGCCACCTGCATCAATGTACGTACAGAAGTCATATTTGCTGTCGGTGAAAAAGTTTCCTTGTAATCAATTCCCTCTACTTGCCTTTAGCTACACATCTGGCTTTAAAAATCTCAGATCCGTCTGGGCTTTCCTTTACTGCATATACCCAACGACCTCCCACTGCTTGCTTGCCCTTTGGCAGTGTGGTCAGACTGAAGGTCTCATTCTCTGTTAAAGAGTCCATCTCCTCTTTCATTGCATCACCCCACATTTTTGATTTCTTAGAGCCTACAGCCTGCATGTATGTTTTGGGTACGTCACAAGCAACCCTGTAGAAATAATCTACATTTTCACCTTCATCATTACAATCAGCCTTACACTGATACTCCGTTAAATATTCTGGAGCGTTTCTTTGTCTAGTGGGATAGCGTCGTGCACTCTCTCCCTGCTCTCTTTGAGTACCATCTGTCTGCATCTGACTAGCCTCAATATTCTCCTCACTATAGGACTGTACACCCACATTAGGCTCTCTCTGATTCTGGTTCACCATTTTTGTCCCTGCTGGTGTTGTGGGAATAGTTTCTCCATAAATGTCAAAATCCATATTATGATTTGTCTGAGTCTGACTATCTGCACTACTCTTTGTGATACATTTTTACAGCCTATGTTTCAGGACTTTCCCTGTCTCAGGATAAAATACTTGGAATGCTGGGCTATATTTGTCGTATCCTACAAAAATACCCTTTGCACATCTAGAATTTAGCTTCTTCTTATCCTGCTTATACCCGTAGCATTCAGAGCCAAATATTTTCATGTTGGACAAGTCGGGTGTTTTGCCAGTAAAAACACGGTATGGTGTCTGCTCTAGACGCTTACAGTAACACCTGTTACGTATCTGTGCTGCTGTTTGTACAGCATATGTCCATAACTGCTTTGGGAGGTTACTCTCTAATAGCATGCATCGTGACATCTCAAATAAGGTCCTCCAACCTCTCTCGGCAGTACCGTTCTGGTGAGGTGAGTATGGGGAACTTGTCTCGTGCCTTATCCCTTTCGTCCTAAGTAAAGTTTGAAACTCATGCCCGGTAAATTCAGTACCGTTGTCAAATCTTATGCACTTAATGTGTCCATATGGAGCAGTATCCGCTATGAATTTTTCAGTAGCTTTTGCTGTATCACTCTTTGCTTTGATAAAGTAGGGAAAAATCATCCCACTATAATCATCAGTAAATGCTATTGCATATCTGTACCCGTCTTTATCTGCTGGTTCTATTGGACCGCATAGGTCTGTATGTACTAGCTCTAGTACTGTCGTAGCTTTTGCATCTGCCTGCCTGTTTCTGCTTTGAGTAAATTTTCCCTGCGTACATATTTCACAGTTATGGTTAGACATGTCATGTTTCCCTTTGATCAACATACCTTTAACCACTTTCTCAACTTTAGACACATCCTCAAAATTACAATGACCAAGTATTCTATGCCATGTATGGATGTCATGACAACCATCATCAGTATTTTCATCCTCAACTGTGCTAAGGTAATATAGCCTACCATACACATCCATTTTAAACTTAGTACCATTTTGATGAATCAGCTAATCATCACCTTCCTTGAAGCGGACCTCAGCTCCGCTGGCTGTCGCTGCTTTCACGGAGAAAATGTCCTGTGGAAAAGATGGGATGTAAAGCGCTCGTTTGAGCCTCGTTTTCACTTGCCATCCCTCGCTGTCGAGCAGAACAACTTCGGCTTCTCCTCTCATCTTTGCCATCCCGGTCGTTGTCGTTCCATCTGCCAGCTCTATCACATGGTCCTCAGGTCTAAAGCTCTTATTGATTGTCTTAAACTTTGCCGGGTCATTAATCATGTGTGTCGTGGCACCACAGTCGACCATAAGACCTCTCTTATTTCCCACTTGATTTTGACGGTCACTTATTTTGGAAAAGAATGATGCACCAGTATCATCCTCCGTATCTCCGTCTGCCTTCTTCACCTGATCACGGCCCAGCCCTCTGCCTCGGCCTCTTCCTCGGTGTGGCGTGTCCCATCGTTGCTCGTCTCGCCTCGCTTGGATCTCGTTAGGGCATGTCCTAGCCATATGCCCCATCTTTCCATATGTGTAGCATTCAGTGTCGGCTAAGTCCATCTTCTTCCCTCTTCCACGTCCTTGTGTCCTCGCCCCGCTAGTCCTCATAAGGCCGTCCTCATCCGCATTCATGTCACTCGTCCTATATTTGTCAGTGCTCTCATAGATCCGCAGTTTAGCTTTGAACTCACCGAACGTTAGATGGTCGTTGGTTTGAGTGACGTGCACGACAAACGGGTTGAATGAGTCCGGTAACCCCTTCACTACCATGGCAATATGCAACCCGTCACTGATATTTTCTTCGGCCCTTCTCAAAGACGTGAATATAGTCTCCGCTCAAATAATATAATCAGTAACGGTCTAGTTGCTTGCTTTGTGGAGAGAAGAGAGTTCACAGTACAGGCTCACGACTCGTGGTTTGTCCTTTCCCGCGTAGTGCTCTCGGAGTATTGCCAACGCTTTTCTTTCATCTCGTTTCGCGTCTCTCATTATGAGTGATAAACTCTTATTATCTAGACACTGCACTAATTCAGCATATGCTTCTGCATTCTTTGTTGCGTCTTCTTCAAGTGCTTGTTCGTCGTTGTAGTCTATCGCTGGCTCTTCCAGGATAACTTCACTGAGGCCGCGCAGTTCCATGTGCGCCAAAAACCTTGTCTCCCATAACTCAAAGTTTTTCTCGTCACCGTCGAATAACAACTTAAACAACCTTTGGCCTCCTTGACTGGGCCCATAACCTGTTGCGTGAGACATAATTCAGCAGACGTCTCCACGTTTGCAGGCAGCCAAAGTAGTGTAAGTATGCTAACGGACAGAAAAACACACAACCACTATCGCTCAGAGTTTGGCCTGGAGTAAGAGCCGTTTATTGTTTCTGCGCATGCTCATTAGCATCACCACGTTTCAGGCACATTATGATGATGTCATATACATGAACATAAACATGACTTTGATATTATACAAATATGCTCAACACCTACCCTACCAGGGACGTGCACAGGTACGGGCCATGGTACAGGCTAATGTTGCCCGGGCAACGGCTGAATCAACATGGTAAGCCCACAATTATTATTGTAGCGTCTCGCTGCGGGAAACATACTTTGTCAGCGCTGTCATCTGCCGGTGCGTTAACTCAGTGTCGGATTTTGGATACTTGATTTTGAGTTGTCTCATCATGGCAGTTAGGGTATAAGGGACAAACCAGGGGACTTTACTTCCTCTTGATACCGTCGGTTATTTACAAAAAACACCTAAATATAGCCTACTTGTTGTTATTGTGCTTCTGTCTTTCTGTGTCTTTTCATCTGTGAACTCCCTCAATGGGGCCGGTCGCTCTCTGCCTCTCACGGGTGAACAGTTCAATGTCCCGCTTCATTGTAGGATTTCTGCCATGTCTCTACCACTTTAGTTTGACCATCTCTGTTATTAAGTTATGGAATACTAAATAAATAAGTAATTAGATACCTTACCGTTACTGCGCTCATAAAGAATGATAAGAATAAGAATAATGCGTATTGAACTGGTTTCATTAATTAGTGAGTTTATTTAAGCTAATTAGTTAGAAGCCCTATTTGATCAGAATGTCTGCAGAGCAGTTACAAAGGTCAAACTACATTAAAACAGGATTGTCCCCATTTTGTCTAGTTACTAACATTAGATATTTTAATGAGATATGGACCGCAAAACAAAAAATGTCCCTGGTTTTCATTTTTAAAATCAAGTCACCTAATGCAAGTAGTCGCCTTAGCTTATTTTGTTATGAGATGTGAATGACATTTCAATTTAGTTGATGTAATAATCGTTTGGTTTCTTTTACATTTAAAAACAAGTTACAATTTTCAAAAGGTCTTATGTTTTTTTTCGGGGGGAGGCCCTTTTTCCAGTTTAGAGCAATAGCCCCTCCAAATGTCTGTGCACTTCCCTGTACCATACCTTTAACTCTTTTTAGGGTGCAGCTATATGTTTTATTTATTTCAAAGTGGGCCCATTTTAATTATATTTGTTTTCCTTCAAATGTGCAGAGGACTCCCCAAGTGCTGTGTATAATTTATTTTAAAGTAGGCCTGTGTATTTAATTGTAATTATCCTTATAGGAGTTATTTGTTTCTTATTAGAGGTTAACAGTTGTATATAATGTAATAAATAGCCTAATAAATGCAAAAAAACTGTAGTTTTTGTCTGATATAACAATAAATACAACTTTATAAGCTATCAAGCCATGAAATATGTTTTGCGTCTCCAGACAAAAAAGGAGCAAAATGGCTCTTTTGGTCAAAAAGGTTGCAGACCCCTGCCATAGACTATAAAAGTCTTACCCAAGGCTGAATCATAAACTAAACTGTACAATGTATATATATACACATTTATACAGGGCCGCCCCTGGCCAACTTGGGGCCCCAAGCGACATTGTGAGATGAGGTCCCCCCCCCCCCCCAACCGACAGGAGTGAAACATTTTTTTTTGGAAGCAAAGTAGGCTACTTTGCAAATATAATTCCTGTTTATTATTATTATCAACACAGTTACTTTTTTATGCAGTGAGGTAAATGCTAAATATTCATGTATGTCGTTCAGTATGCGTTTACAGGTGAATACGTCTGCATTTCCTGCCAAATAATAGCCTCAAAAAGATTAAAATATAATTAATGCAAATAAACTACTTCTACTAATAATCATAATCAATTCAATAATATAAATACTATATTATACTATTATAATATAGTTGTAATATAGTCAAGACAAAACATGCTTATTACATGCTCAAAAACTGATATTTCTTAAATCTGTATTCAAATGTAGTTCCCTCTGTCAGCAATGTATCAACAACTACACACACATTTCTATCAGTATTTCTCTGTGTTGTGGTCGACATGATGATGACTGTTGGGAGTTAAGGGGGGAGAGGCTGAGCATCACCATGAAATGTGCAAATTTACATAAAAATGAATAAAAGGGGAAAAAATGCTCCATGTTTTTTCGGCTGTAAACTTTAACTGTTATGTAAGCCAACTAGACAGACAGTGTATCACTCTTCCTCCTGTACATTAGCAGATAAAAGGCATAACATACTTGAATGAATGGTAAATAAAGAATGCTGGAAATAACTGCATCTCCATTAGCCTATATGCTATGCAGAGACTGCCTTCTTCATGTCGTGAATTGCAGCTAATGTTTTAATATGGCAATCGGCAATTTGACTTATACAACATTCGCAAGTTGTAAATTTGACTCTTACAATAACCCACTTTCGAGTGATGCTCTAGTTTCTTCATGTTTTGTTTTGTTTCCCTCTTGCTTGCGCCGGACTGAAACTGTCCGACATCTCTTTACCTGCACTATTGGCCGTATCAAAGCCGTGATTGGTCAGATGTCGATTCATTGCAACGGTGTCGGGTTACAGACTTGTCACCTCCCTCTCACTCTCGCGGGGGGTGTGCGGAGAACTGAGCGGAGAACTGCGCACAGCAGCTGAGGCCGTCTGGGCGGGGCCCCCTGCGCAAGGCAGGGCCCCATGCAGCCTGCGTGATTGGCCTGTAGGGAGGGGCGGCCCTGCATGTATAAAGGGTTACGTCCTTAGCTGGCTAATAAGCTATATAACAAGCTAAGCTAACAAGCAAACAAACACCTGCTAACGGGGTTAACATGTATAATATTATAATTTTACTCACCGAAAAAAGCTGAGAGCAGACTTCTTGGAAGTTCTGTTATTACATTCAACCGCACAGCACGACATTTTAATTGTCTTTAACAACATTCCCTAAAAGGCACAATCACCACGAACACGGCTAAAGGGTCAAGTACAGTTACTACAACTAGCTAACGTTGTAGCCTATTAGAGTGGACAAGTTGCTGTTAGCTGACAGTGAGGCACGTACCTGTCCATCAAAGTGACCACGCCCTAATTTATGCACAAACTTTAAGACCTAATATAAATAAAAGGGTCGCGTTATAAAACAATTCACTCAACAATCCATAACCCTGAAGGTGGAATCTAACTATATCCCGAATAATTTATTGCATCCAGGGGTAGAAACATGTTTATTTCTGCTGTAAAGTTGGGCATTTTAACATGGGGGTCTATGGAAATTGCTCCTTTCTGCAGTCATCACCTATCGGCCAATAGATGATCTGCAGTTTGTGGCACTTCCTTATTGGCCTCCCGGCTCTGCCCCAGAGTTTGCCGCTTGGTAACACAGAACGATTTTAAAAGCAAAGTAAATAATAACAAATTAGAAGGAAAAAGAGATTTAAAAAAATACAGATTTCAGTATTCTGACACGGAATGATTTTAGAAGCAATGTATTTCTATTGGTAGTATGTTTCGTGCCTGCACAAATAATAACAACTTAGAAGGAAAAAAAAAAGATTTCAGTATTCTGAGGCTCTGAGCCCCATTTCTTTTCCTTACAGACCGCAGAAAAACTCAGACATTATACAATTTAAAATAAAAGGGTTAGGCTTAGGGTAAGATATTGAGTAAGAAAATGTTTTTATGAACCACACAGCTTCTGGTCTTCCAAGACCCGACAAAAAGACGTGGTGCAGGCACGAAACATAATACCAATAGAAATACATTGCTTTTAAAATCGTTCTGTGTCAGACGAAATAAATGCAAAAATCGTATTGGTGAACACGAATCAATAGATTAAATTAATTTCGTGACTATAACACAAAATGCCGTGAGACTGGGTTGAAAGAGTATATCCCAACCGCAGAGTTCCCGTTAGAATATTTTTTCGCCGGTCAACATGTCCGTTAAAGTTTAAATCTTCCGGACTAAATGAGAAAAGTGCCGGTCAAATGTCTTCTTTGTTATTTATTGTGCTTTAAAACAAATTGATATGATTCGATATTAAACAAACTAATTATAGTAGATTAACTACATTATTCAAAAGTGAACAGTAACTTACAATAACACGGGAATAATAAACGGAGCGCTCTCTCCCTGTGTTAGACATTAGAATTGACTATTCTTGTCTGTCACATAAGTGGCACAAGTTGCGCAACTGTGGTATTGCGCTAAACGGAAATTATTTTGAACAGAAACTTTGACCGGAGAGATTTAGATTTGCCGGTCTTCAGCATATTTTACCGGTCGTAGTCAGGTAATTACCGGCTAACGGGAACTCTGCCCAACCATGAGGGAGCCAGTCCTGGATGATATCAGAGTTTATTGCAAGTCTGTCCTTTACCTTATCCATGTGAGGAAATTCATATTTCTGCCATGCCAGCCAGTATCACCGGAGATATTATTACAGTTGCCATACACAATGGCTAATCCATATCCTATTAGGCTTCACTAACATTAAATGTTCGGAAATAACAAAAAAACTGCAGTCAGATCAATCCCATTAACATAACTAGGACTTTTTCCATCTGCAATGCAATGCAAGAACTTGACTAACTTATGGCGGGGAAAATGTAGTCAGCCTGAAGCTACATTTTAAACCGACTGAGATCTGCAAGAAACAGCTGCCATTTCAGCCTGTAACAATGATACTCCCTGGCTTTAATTTAGAATCATCTTTAAGTTTACCTCTCTTTGAGAATAATCACAAAGGTTTTGAAGTTGTTCCGCATCATGACGTTGCTTGCCAGGACCAACATTAACTAAGTGGAGCTGGGCTTGGAGAATGTTCAATTGAGAATACAAGGTTGCAACTTGCACTGATAGCCAAGGTGAAATCCCTGATATCCCTGAAGAGCCAGTCATAGTGTTCTTCGTTTTCTAATTGCGTGATGAAGGATGAGTTTGGCCAACGGTACTGGACACTGCTCAAAAAAAAAGAAATTGGCTCGCAACCTCTGACTGACAGCTTGCTCATCAGGGCCCAGTGAAGCAGAAGCACATTGATCTACCCAACATTAATTTCACATGAAAATTGTCCGGTACACTATCTGCTGAAGACACAAGGTTACTGATATCCTACCTGCAGCTGTTTCCTCTGTTCTACTGCAGACTAAAGGAGGGGGTCTTCCCACTGTAAATCACCTGGCAGTGGCCCCTCGTAAACCTTTGAGAAACTGGGACTCTTCCAAACCTGAACATTTAGAGTTGCCTTTAATCAAAATGCCAGCTGAAAATAGGGGAGAGGAAGAGGGGAAACCAACAGATAATAAAGAAAGATGAAAGAAGCGAGAGTAGACAAAGTAAAGAAGAGGCGGCAGTAAAGTTTGAAATATCTCCCACCAGTCAGGCCTCAATGTGACACAGACGAAGTGAGAAATGTTATTGCAGTATAGAGAGTAAATTACTTTACCAGGTTTTCTTCTCTTTTTTTTCATAAAGCACTACCTAAACCCATATTAACATGGCTCAGTGAATTGAGTAGTGGTGTATCAAGTAAGCGTAGTAATGCCATGCTTTAAATGACTATACTAAACTAAAACCCATATTTAATTAAAAGGAGTGAAATGGTATTAATGTGTCATGAGTAAAATATTAACTTTGCAGAAAATCTCTTACCTGGTTGTTTTGTTTGATTGTGTCCTAAAAACCTTGCTAAAAGATCTGCAAGTAAGGATTTTTCATTTTATTTTTGTTCAACTTGTAACAAAATAAATTCCTTGAAAGTGTGTTTGTAGCTACAAACATAAGTGAAAGGGCAAGTTGCTACAACTGAATATATTTTTGTTTTTAATTACTTCACTTAAAAAAAAGAGAAAATGAAAGAGTCAATTCATTACCAAAATGATTCAATAAGCAGATTTTGTACAATTAACAAGGAATCAAAATTTTCAAACGGATTACTTTAAATGCCAAATCAGATTCATGCATAACTCAATTCTGAAATGTAGGGCGGTACAATAGTGTTGCAGAAAGAAAAGAAAGTAAAGTAGAAACAACTACATTTTGTCAATCCTATATGTATATAAATATATTTGAATCATGCCACTCCAGAGCAGTGTTGGTAACGCCGTTATTTTTGGCAGTAACTAGTACTCTAACGCATTACTTTTTAAATTCAGTAACTCAGTTACCGTTACTACATGGTGCGTTACTCCGTTTTAAAAAATATATTTTTTATATAGTCTCGGCTCCCAGACGTTGGTGAGCGGCGCCAACAGCGAGGCGAACAGAGATGAGAACTGTACTTAAGTACAGTAGGCCTACTTGAGTAAATGTACTTAGATACTTCCTGTGTCAAATCCAGAGACGCGCTGTGGGCGTGTTTGTGTTTACCAACAAGACTATCGTGGCGGCGGCGGAGCTCAAGTCGAGTTTCTCCGCCTGGAGATATTCTCACTATTTCAATTTTGTCGAGCACAAAGAAAATAACGTTTTAGTTAAATGTAAATTTTGTCTTGGCGGGTCAAAGATCCTATCTACTGCCCAAAACAGCAATTCAAATCTGTTGAAACATCTGCAGAAACAACATGCTGGGATGAAGCTAGTAGCTAAGACCACAGACCCAGACTCATCCGACGCCACTCCACCTCCACCTAAGCAACAGCGGCTGGATTTTAACCGGGGGACTGCTAGCCAGGGAAAAGTTGATAAAGCCATTGCACGGTATGTTGTAGAACACATGCAGGCTATTTCTACTATTTCTATTGCTATTTCTTGATCAACAGATTGTTTTATTCTCCAATGCAATAACAGTACTGAAATGAAGGCTATAAGGGCATTAATGGGAGCCCTTTCTTTAAGTAACTAATGCGTTAATGTTCACAGTAACACATTAGTTACTTTTTGGTGTAAGTAATCAGTAAAGTAACTGAGTTACTTTTGAAATGAAGTAACTAGTAATGGTAACTTGTTACTGGTTTTCAGTAACTGCTCCAGAGTATCCAAACTGTGGACACTAATGACTCTAAATCATTCTGATGATTACTGCAATAGAAAAAAGGGGGTGAGCTATAAACTGAAGCATGGTTTGACCTCTCCTCCTGGTTCTCTCTTTTGAAAAATGCTCAATGATTAAGAGTTCTAGGGAATATATAAAACGCCCAGCCTTTCTAATAAACCTCTTCATCCTGTTCCCATCATTGGCAGTAAAACTGTTACCGTTACAATACAACAGAAAGAAACAGTCACAACGGAACTCTTACTTAAAGGAAGGCTCCAGTCATTAGATAGTTAATAAAAACTTCAGTATTTAGTGAAACATTCTTTTTAAACCATACCCTGAAGAAATGAGCGATATTCCCCGGTAAATAATGATTTTATGGCTCTTTTTGATCAAAACCTGTATATTCCGTCAGGCAGCTGCCATTTTGGCCATTTTCAGTAGTCACATGATCCGAAAAACTAGGTCGTGACGTCATCTATGCGTTCACTTTATAAACACGACAGCTCATTCGACGAAAACATGGCGGAGTATTTGAGTTGGGACTTGTCAGCCGAGGAAGAATTTTGAGCAATGTGGAGAGATTGGATGGGGGAATTCAGCCATACAGGTTCGAGCCAAGTGGCCAGAACCGTCAGGAATCCAGGGACAGTGACGATGAGGATGAACAGCATGGTGATCTTGCTGGAGACGATCCCTTTACTCGTGCAATTGATTTCGGGGGGCGAGTAGGGAGACCTGTACATGAATGGTGTACTTGCGATCGGTGTGTAGCCATGGACAATCCTCTTATGAACATATGTTGTCATGAGCTTGAAGAGCTTGAAAATAAACTGTTCACAGACGACTTGGATTGTATATGTTTACACAGGGAATTCGACACTGTGGTGTTAGAAAAAGCTGTATTGAGAACAGCACTGGTTGCCATGAAGGATGTGAAACGCACCTCTTTGGTTGAACCAATAAATGAAAGGCGGGTAAATTTGACGGGTACAGCCCTTTCTTCTAGCATTATATACTTTACAATTATTATTATTATTATTATTATTATTATTATTATTATTATTAATGGACATATAAACTAAAGACATTTTATTTGGTTAGGAAGTTCTGGATTAAAGATTGAATCGACTTTATCAAAAGTTTTATAATGACGTTTATATTCTAGGAGGAAATTATTTTCATCCTCAATCTCATGGCAATGTTTGCACAACCTGTCATTTACAGGAGTATTTGTGTATCGACCATATTCAATAAGAAGTTTATGGTTGTTAATTCTAAAGCGTGTCAAATGGATTCTGTCTACAATTGCATGGCAAGGACATGAAGGACAATGACAGATCATTTTCAAAACCAAAACTTTACTAAGTATAGCCATGATAAAAGAAATCAAAAAGCATATCTACAGAATGCACTCTTTATAGAACAATGTAGGCTAGGAGTCCTAACACAGGGCTGCCAACATTTGAGTTCAGCTTGGAGTGAGATTTTTTTTGGTGAACCGAAAAAAGAAACGTTCATGTGTACAGTGTTACAAATGTATTGAACATGGACAGGGTTTCCTATTAATGTACCGGGCGCTACAGTGGAATACGCACATACACAGTGTACCAGCAACTCTTACAATCAAGTGCTATTTTATAAGTGGGGGGGGGGGGGGTCCTCATCTCCTCTAGGGGGTTCCGGGGGCATGCTCCCCTGGGAAGATTTTTTTTTTTTAAATATTGAAGTTAAATGCATCAACCTGGTGCACTTTGAGAGCAAAATGAATTTATGGTAAACAGATTTTCTTTTTCTTTATCGATATTTTACAAATCACTCACCTTTTAAACTGTATTCTTGTTTCACTGTCATAGTATTTCATAACTGTTTTTCATTTATTCTCATAAATGGTGACCAAAACTAATGAGACCCACTGAGATAACTAGACTAAAGTATCTAAACAGAGTCCCTTACCTCACTGAGCTGTAGTTATCTCTCAGTCTGACAGGAGAGAGCTCTCCCTCTCATTGTTTGAGAAATCCGTTAGCGCAGCTAGCTAACCAGATGCTAACAACAACAATGCAAATAGTGAGTTTGGTAGAAATATACTGTATAATAGTAAAGTTATTTAAAATGATGCCATATTTATTTAAGATTTACATTATAAATATTCCCCAAAATTATTCAAAAGCATATTCTTCCAAACTCTCTGCTGTAGTATGACCACCAGGAGACTATTGATGTGTGTGGTGAGTTTGGTAGTAATACGCTGTATAATAGTGATTGAATATTATTGTATTCTCTTTTTTCGGAGTTGCACTTTGCAGACGGTCCCTGAGCACTCGTTCTTTCTCCGGCTGCGGATAGAGACCAATGTAATGTGTCCAGCTCAGAGGACGGTGCGTATTGGCTTTTTTTTTAATCAAAATGTGATTGTAGTTCGTTGTCCACCTTACCACGGTACTTAGGAGACGTCATTTGTGTCTGAATAACGTTTTCATGAGTTATTGATCCGTGAAATCAAAATCTTCCAATATCGTTCCAACTTTACTGAACTAAGCCAGAAGACCGTCTCATTTCGTAGACCGCTCGGTTTGCTTTTCCTTCACTTTATTTTTATATTTATATATATTTGTTTTGGACGAAAACTTAGCGTGAGGAAAGGCAAGTGTGGCGTGAGTGCGTGAGATATGGGTTAATTGTGTGACTCTCAAGCTCAATGCGTGAGTGTTGTCAGCCCTGTCTGACATAATAATGGTACAATGTAGTTGAATAAATTCCATAGTAGTTAATCAATCAAATAAAGAAAGCATTCCGGAGCATTCACGGAGCACACGTGCATGTGCACACGGAGCATTCCGTGGATTGTTCCTATCCGAATTGTGGCAATGTTTCGCGATAAAATGAGGCATATTTCAATAGAATTGTGAGAGTAACTAGAATAAACAACATGAACAAAGCACATACGTCAATTTGTCCTCGACACCAAACGCATAGTTCACGTCACTTCAGGTAAAATAAGTCATGTGACTCGTCAAAATGGTGCCGCCCACAGGGTTGATGTTATTTCGGTAATTAATCAGCTTAAAATCACTGATAATGTCATCGTAGTAAAAAAAAAAAAGAAAAGACTGACAGAGACTGGTCTGTTTTATCGGATGATAATTATTTAAAAATGTGTGTCATGAGGATTCCCTCCCTTTAAAAAAGAAACTATGCAAATTGTGGTTATTTTATGACGTCTCTGTCGAAATAAGATCCAAGTCAGGGATTTGAACACGCATGAGATCTGAGTTTAGTTTTAAAAGATGTTTATAGAGTGTGGAGCAATACTTTTCAGAGATAGAGGACAGAGATAGGAAAGCAAGATGTTCAACAGTGAAATAAACACAAGAACTAGAGAGCATTTTTGGGACAGCTGGTTTGTAAGACCTTCTCTTAGAAAGATGTTTAATGATCTATGTGTGTCTGCATGTATCCATATCTACCTTGAATATTAGACATGCCCTTTTATCTCCATTACATGTGCCAATACATGTCCTCAGAAATATCTGCAACTCTTGTGTTTGTCTTTCTTCTCACACCAACCCCCCCCCCCCCCCCCCCCACCCCCGCTCCCCCCCCCCCTCCTCCTTGCCTTAGTCTGCTCTGAGTTCGAGCTTGCCTGAGAAGCTTGGCAAGTATCGTTGTAATACATACCATCTACCAACGGCCCTGCAAACTAACATTTCAAGGATTTCCAAGCTTATTAACTCCTGAGAAATTGTCTAAATTCAAGTAATGTGAGGCAGACATGGCTTTCAGTCAAATCATGTCCGGACATGCGGGAGATTGAAAACCAGATAATTAAATATCTCATAGCATGAGCCCCCCCAGTGTAAGGAAATCGTAAGGTGTGTGAAATGTGGAACAAATTATTTTACCTCCACTGGGAGTACATTTGAAAAAAACAAAAAAACAAGGAGCGACACCACAGATGACCCCATTAAAAAAATAACGTCAACAATTAAAATGTCACCATGAAACTACCACAGGTGAGTTTATATTTCTGAAATTGTATTTTTTATATATGCAAATGATGAATGAATATTATAACTTTTTGTGAATTTAGAAGAACATTTAAAGGTGAAGATAATGTAGGCAACACGGAAGAAGATTAGGGCCACATGAAAAATGTGAAACTTTAAAGTCAGATTCTTTTTTAAAAGTCAGAATTCTGACTATTTTCTCAGAACAAAAGAGTTTCAAGTCAACACATTTTTTTTGGCCCTTATCCTCTTCCGTACAATATAGACAACTAAGTTTGAACTTTTTAATTAGATTCACATAAAAAACTGTGAAAATTAAACATTCACTGAGACTCAACGATTCAGTAATGAGGTCAGAGTCTGGTATTGATAAACTGATGTTAATCGATATAGGCCGATACTCAAGCTGTATCCCAATTCAGCGGCCGCATCCTCCTGAGGATGCATTCGTAGACCGCATACGTCGCTTCTGCCGAACGAAGGCTGTCCCAATAAAAAAAAAAAGACAAGACTCCTCCGAATGCGGCCCACGAATGCGGCCTTCTTTTCCCAGATTTGATGTATCCTCCGAGGTCTACCATATCCCAGGATGCAATGGAAGACGGTGACAAATTAGTTTTTTTTAAAGAAAATGGCTTCCAGCGCACCGGCAACGGCTGAAGCTTCGGCAGGAGCTGGATTTGTTTTTAAATGTAAGTATAGGATTTCAACTCACCCAAATATTAAACGACATAAAGCAGTAAACCGATTTAACTTTTTTATTTAAAGATTTGTTTTGATAGGGAGCAAGGAGCAGACTGCTCAATTTATACAAATGCGTGGGGAGATTGAATCCCTCGTCACCGGGGCCAAATTCTCCGCAAACATTGCTTGGAGGTAAGGCACAATATCCAGTTTGTATCGTTCTTATTTTATTTATCATCCCTCAGTCCATTCTAATAAGACAACTAGTATATGGGGCAATACCTTATTTTCTTTGTATTTGTGTAAGGATCTCATCATGCCAGGAGAGCAGGGAGAACCTTAATAGGCTTTTTTCTCTCCTAGAAAAATTAGCAGATAAATAAATAAAAATAAGTAATGAGCAATATGAAACTTACAATTTATTTTGGTGCTGCATGCTGCTGCTGGACCTGGGTGGGCTGCCACAATTAGGACCCTGGTGTCCTCTGATGGTGGGTGGGGCTTCATTTGGGGCGGTCTCCAGAGTGTTGGGGATGCTTCTCTCCACTGTACATCGGATTGTCGATTAGGGCTAGGGTTCGCAGGGCGGACGCAAATGACATGTCACTAAGATGTTTTCAGCAGCAGATAAGAACAAAGATGTATATACATATTGCACAAGGTTATTTTATCACAGCTCTGCAATTGTTTTACATACCTTTACACATAATCGTGTTCACCAGGAACCTCCACTAGGGCAGACACCTCCGCAGACAGTTGGTCCCGCCAAGGAGCACCACTGACTGCCTCCAACACATTCTCCCACTCATCCTCCGCTACATCCTCAACAATGTTCTCTTCTGGGGTACATGATGTCGCCGTCCCCAATGCAGATGCTGTGGAGGGCGGCATATGCTGTTATGACCTGACATTTTTAAATTGGCAGAAATATATAAGTGTATATATATATACACTGTATATATATATATATATGTTTACCTCCTAAAAAAGATAATCTACTCTTCAGTATTATTAAAATGTCCTAATGAGTGATTACTTCCTTGAGGAACAAAGGTGTGGTGCACCTCCAGCGCTTGCAGGAATATGCTCCTAAATCTGGTTTTCATCATCCCGAAGGCACACTCGATGATGGAGCGCGCCCGGGAGTGATGGCTGTTGAAGCGCTGGGGTCCCACACCTTGCAGCGGCCGTTTGTAGGGAGTGATGATGGGGAGTGGATGTTGGAGGCAGGGGTACCCCCTCGTCTGCGAGGATATAGTGCCCTGGAGGAGGGTAGAGTGCCTGCCGATAGAGTGGGCTGTGGCGGAGCACTCTAGAGCCGTGGACTGACCCAGGCCAGACCACGTACATGTCGATAAAGTGGCCCTGATGGTCACAAACAGCCTGCAGCAAAATGTAGCTGAACAGTTTCCTGTTTTTAAAGCAGAGACCATCAGGGTCGCTTGGTGGCACGATGCGGACATGGCAGCCGTTGATTGCTCCAGCAGCTTTTCTGAAGACTCTGTGTTTGGCCAGCCCTGCGAACCCACGCGACACAGCCTCCAGGTCTTCTTCTGTCCTGGGGAGGTGGATGACCTGGTGGCGAATGGCCACCACCTCCTCAGTCACTCAATCCGAAGTACAGTGGATCTAGGCATCCCAAAAACTCTGGAGACCACCCTGCATGATGCCCCACTTGCCAGCCAGAACAGGAACACCAAGGTCTCGATTGTGGCCCCCCAGCCATGTTTCCTATCCTGACCCAGGAGGTCCAGCAGCACGTTCAGGGAGTCCCTGCTCAGCCTGAAATCAGGGCGTGTGTCCTGGTCATTAAAAAACTTGTCCAGGACAGGGACGCTTAAATTGATCCTGCAATACAGGGGCCTTGGGTGGTAAGACAAGGCAAGGGAAGTGCTAGTGACTTATCCGACCGGCCCACATCGTCCGACCGGCCCACTTCAGTACCGGCCCATCGGGGCATGCTCCCCCGGGAAGATTTTTTTTTAAATATTGGAGTTAAAAGCATCAATCTGGTGCACTTTGAGAGCAAAATTAAGAGATCTATGAATACCTCTCAACACCCATATGAAACAGAACTGTAAACAGATTTACTTTTTCTTTATGGATATTTTACAAATCACTCTCCTTTCAAACTGTATTCTTGTTTTACTGTCATATAGTATTTCATAACTATATTGATCATATGAAGTTGTGCCTCGGAAATAATTGTTTACATAAATGGTTACCAAACCGTTTGAGACCCACTGAGATAACAACAACAATGCCAGGTACTGTGCGCAGGCTCTCTCTCTCTTTCTCGCTCGGAGCCGCGCCCCGGTGCTCTCCGGCGGCAGCACTACATCCCTGAGTGCAGGCATATTGTCATTCAAGAGAGAATACGATGCGTATGCCTACTTCTTTTGAAAAACATGTTTTTCTTTTAGCCGATTTACCTCGTTAACGTAGCCTAAATAACTTTCATGGGAGCTCAGACCCCTCCCATTGGCTCCCACATAACTCTAACCCTGGTGGAGAGTCTATCAAACCGGCCCACACCTGTCACCTGTAAAACATGAACAACAGGGTGTCGCTGTCCAGGTTGCTATGCGACATTGCTACGAACCGCGGGTGTCAGGTGACGCAAAAAGGAAGTCCTCCGTAAACCAGACCGTCTCATTTCGTAGGCCGCTCGGTTTGCTGTTCTTTCACTTTATTTATATACATTTATTTTGGACGAAAACTTAGCGTGAGGAAAGGCATGTGTGGCGTGAGTACGTGAGATATGTGTTAATTGCGTAACTCTCACGCTCAATGCGTGAGTGTTGGCCGCTCTGTTTTTTATATAATATATATTATCATATGATAATATATAAGTATCATTACCTGGAAATGGTCTTCCATTAAGCGGAAATAGATGGTGCGCCTGCCCCAAAATTGGCGATCGGAGCATCCCTACTTAAAACCTCCAGACCCAAGTGCTGTACAGAGAGATACAGTACATAAAATATAAAATCACGCAGCTCAGCTTACAAAACATAAAATAAGTATAAAATCACAAAGGTACAAACACAAAACAAACCAGAATAAACGTAACAATTACAAAAATAAAAACAAAAACAGCCATATAGTAAAAACAATAGACCATGACAATAGACTTAAATAGCATGGATTTTGCCATAAAACAGCAGGCCTGTGCAGTCATCATCATGACATTATTTCTGCCAAAAGCCAAATTCCGCTTCACCAGCTGGGACATGTAAGAGTCCAAAAGAGAGTCGATAAGGAGATTCCACAAAGCCAGTAACTTTTATATAGCAGACAATGGCCTTTTTAAGAGTCACTTTTTTATAGAGGTTTTTTATATCTGACATTGCTGTTTCTTAACGTCAGTAACACTAAAAAAGACACAATCTACAATATAAAGTCATAAGAGCAATTTAGAGACTTTAAAAGGCTTGTAACATTCAGAGCTTTAAATCTTTATGTGCATCCCAGTTACACTGGTTGCAATGTCATGTGACATCTTATGGCAGGAAATCTTAGTTAAGTAGGCTACATTAGCATGCTTACAATTTTCAAAAGATTACAAAAAACAGCTGAGGCTGATGGGAATTTCACAAGCGCTGCAAGCAGCAGGAATGCAGAGTATTCAGGAATCACCCATGTATTTTACAGTTAATGCTCAGGGGGATATGGATGTTTCAAAAATAGTGTAGTCACCCACAAATTACTTGAGAGCCATTTGAACTAATTGTGAATTACTCTTGCCAGCGTCATCTAGGCATTGCAAACACGAGCTGATAAAAAAATGGTTAAAAGTGGATTGTTGGTGAAGCTGAGGCGGGCATTTAGTGATTTTTTTTTTCTGTCTGTTTTCCTGTCTGTCTGCCCCCCAAACAAAAAGTGGTGACACTGAAAACAGATTGACTGGGCAGCAGACCCTAGTTGTCTACATCTTTCCACTTTAATAATAAAAAACCCGTCTTCATATCTAGAGCAAGTAAATATTTTTGGACCTGGAGCCAGGTGCAACATCACCCCACTGTGTCTCTCAGTAAGTTAACTAAAAGTAAACATATATATTGCAGGCGCATCAAGGTTTTGCCTCCTAATGGTTAAGCAGGTACAACCTGACCTACATGCAGTAAATAGAGCGGTTCTGTGCATCAGTAATTAATCAACGTGAGTCCTAACAAAGTGCTGCTGTCCCGGGTACTTAGATAAGGGAAGGCACAAGCAATTATGAAAGGAGCTGTTTGCATCGTGCCAGCCTTTTAGTCCCACTGAGGATGTTTTAGTTTGTGTGAAGTGGGAGGGCGCTCACCTTTCTCTGTGCATTACAGCTCAACGGCAAGATAAAGAGACAAACATAATTCTTCATCTCTACATGTCTGTCTTCCTGTCCGTCTTGATATCTATGAGCCAGAAGATCAATCTATCACACCTGCCAGTCACCAGCCTACCTACCTGCTCAACTTCAACTACAGATTTCGGGCCCTGAAATTAATGAATTCCCACTAACTGCACTTCACATTTACTTTTTTATGTGTTGTTTGTTTTTGGTTAATCTTTCACTTTGCTGGTTTTTAGAATTGACACGCAATGGTGCATTTGCACAAATGTTGTCAATATGTATGAAGGTTATTCACAGTAAATGCATGGGTGGGTGTGTAAAAAATGAATGCCATTTTGAATGCATGAATGTCGTTTTATATCATCAAGAGGGGACGGCCTGAAATGTTGAACTAATTTTTTGCCCCAGCTGTTTTCATTCCATTTTCACTACAGATTAATATTGAGGGACTCTGTCAAAACATATCAGAGCGATAATGTATTTTGTGGTACAATGTACTCTGTTGCCTGGTGAAGCACTTCGGTCCATGTTGAGGGACATGTTGGTGTTATTACTCTCACACTGGATGTATGGGTGGGAAGATCAGAGGTCTTTTCTGAGCACACTGCCACTTTCTTTTTTCTGCTTGTTTCTCCTCTTTTTCCCTAAATGTTCTCAATTTTCACTCCGTAAAGAAACGGTGATGTATTTTGCTTCACTGCTGATTTAAAAAGACAATTCCGACATTTTAGCATTGTATACCTATTACATTTTTGGACAGTTTAAAAAAAGGTATTTATAATTAAATGCATTATTCTTCCATGCCAAAACCTCGCAGCTGCATTAGCCATAATGCAAATTTACTGCCGAGAGTTTGGTCCGAGATTCAGGTGTGATATGCTTGTCGTGGCTAATGTAGCCCCAAGCTGCTAGCCTTTAGCAGAGAAGAGTAGCAATGTTGAGAGTTTGGTGTATATATTAGATTTAGCTTTAGTCTTTAGACGAAAATGCTGATTCATTTTACTCTGATTAAAATTAACTAAAGCTGACTCATGTGACATCCCTTGAGGCCAGCTTCAAAATGAAAAAGCCTTCATACACCTTTTTGTCACATATACAGGAGTACTCTAAACATACTTTTCTATTTCATTTAAAAAAGGTTTCAGCCCTGGAGTCAACACCGTTTGAAACTATATAAATAATAAGTGTTCCGATGAGAACTGAGTGGTAAAGTGGAAAAGGTGATCAGATCATGAGTCAGTTTTTTATCTATTTTAAACCGTTGCTGGGTAGCAAGCCGTTACAGAGTACACTGACAAATGAGGCGAATCGGACAGTCAGCATAAAAAAACTGGAAAGGTTCCACCTCACCTCCGCAGGTCCTCGTTTTACTCCCATTAGCCTCCCTCCCTCGACGGCTTGCGGCAGTCTCCGACCTCCATGACTCCAGCCTCCTGCTTTCCAAAAATCATGTCCTCATTTTCATCTCCCTGGAGCCCGGAGCCACAACCTGGGAAACTGGAACCTACAAGGTACTACTGTATGTTTTCTCTGTGGGTCGGTGACACAGTGCTTCAATTAAACTAACTTCAACATTAAGAGAGTAAGAAATCCAAACTTTTTTAAATTCAAAGCAATTAAATGAACAACATATTACATATAACATTCATCTGTGCCTTTCCTGTTTAAGGACATTCAGCATTTTTTCCATCACTGTAATGGGAAAATGTCCTTTAATTAAAGCAAATGGTATAGTTAATTTCTATCCTTATCTGTGCACTTATTCACCACCCACTGACATAGAAATATGGGAGCAATTTAAAAGCTGGGTTTAGGTTTAACTCTGGGATGAAAAATTAGGAACACTAGCAGATTAAACATTTTTAATGGACATAAATGATATGCTAATCATGAAGAGCTCCAACTGATCCCAGGCAAGTTGAACCTAAAAAGGTTGCTAAACTTCAATTATGAATTATGAATAAGGTTTAATTTGTCTGGGCTTTGAGAAACCACTTATTTAAATCTTCAAACCTCTCCAGACAAGAATTTCTATAAAGGACGATTCTGCAAAATCCTAAAGTTACAAAATGTTTAACATCCAATGCCAACACCTTAAAATCTTCGTATATACAATATCTGCACAATGTGATGTATTGTTAAGGTTGCGGGTTAAGGTATGATTGGACCTGCAATAACCATGTTTTTGACCATTTTGGGGCAGCAAAAATAGTTGAATATGAAAGCCATGTTGGTACAACGTCAAACAAACTTCTGTATTAAGGGATTACTGGTACTTTAAAAAAGTGTCCACTCAGCTTCAGCAACTTCCAGTCTAATTTTGCACAAAACACAAAACTATACATTACATGTTACTTGTTAGACACTTTTAATCAAAGCGGCTTACATACTCAATACTGTGGACAATCCCCACAGGAGCAATTTGGGGTGAAGTGTCTTGCCCAGGGACACAACGACACAACATGACTGCAGTGGGGTGCTCCCTTGATCCGAACACCAACGCTCTAGCCACTGCGCCACACGCCTATACTCAGCATACACCCTTTGATGGACTGACATTTCATCCCATCTTTTGTTTGCCCCCCATCCCATCCTTTATGTCCTCCTGCTGTGTAAATGTGTTTGTCTGTGTTAGCATCGCTGTGTGTTTGGGAGTTCTGTCGAGGTTGGCACCCAGGTCCCAGCTGTCGCAGTAGAGTGAATTTTCGCCAAGCCGGAAGCCCAGGGGGCACAGAGGAGCCAGAGGCTGCCAGCTGGCCCACCAATCTCTCCCCCCGCCCTTTGATGACACACACACGATTCCCACTATCTCAGAGCCAAAAACTCCTCCATTGACCTCTGAAACTCCCCCGCTTCCCCCTCCTTAATACACACATTTAGACACACTCAGAGTGGGCACACGCCCAAGTCTTGGCAAGTCGGATCTGTAAAGGCGGCAGGAGTGTCAACAACATCACGGTGCTGCTACATAATCCTCATCGCCCCCCCGAGCACGGCATCGCAGACACACAGCCTCAATCAATAAATCAGTGCTCTCGCTCAACATGTCTTAAGGAAAAAAAGATTGGAGGCGTGGAGCGTTCTGCTGGGACAGAAAGTGATGTCATCTCTAAATTTGGTGGACTATTTATAATGGAAATGCTGGATCATAACGGCAGAGATTAAGAGGCCAATTTTGAGATAAATGTGAGAGTCTAATGTTCAAGAGAGGATGTAGGCCAATGAGACAATCAAGACATTTAGCCGTGGCTGAAGGATAAGAGAGTGACTTTTGTTTCTCAAATGTTGTTTATCCACTGTTTGGTTACCATAGATCTTAAACTGCCCATTCATACTGAAACGGTTATTGTTCAGCGTTATTCCAGCCTACGCATAATGGTAATTTCCATCCAAGCCAATCAACTGTGATGGCTCCACAGTGCTGGTTCTTAAACACAGAAGAATACTTGTCATCTTGGGTTATTGTGCCGGCTGGTACTTAGAAACCTCAATGTGTCTCACTGCGTTTGTTTGGTGTGAGTTTGTCCTCAGAGGTGTGGACAGGATGTCAGCTCCTCTGTTGCTTTGGCTGTGAGGAACCAATACCAGTTTTTCCCTGTGTATGAATGGAAGTGGTCACAGTGGCTTTATACTGGTACACCCTCACACACGCAAAAACACAATCATGCACATCTCGTACCTACATGTTCACAGACACAATCTCAAGTATGCACTCATGATGGACAGACAGATATGCTTACCTTGTACACACTCGCTGCATGCCGGGAACAACTTAAGAAATGACAAAGTTTATATTGATCAAATAAAATGATGTGCTGCAAATAACGTTCAAATATAAAATAAAACACATGGAGAAAGTGATGCAGAATGCAAGACTTCCTTGTCTCTGCCAATAAACACTGAGTCATTTGATTTATTTCCACATCTTCTAGAGCACAATAGAACATCTGTATGATGGTCACGGTATAATTTTCAGAGCTAATTACGATACAACATGACTAATGCCGGGTTCAGACTACACAATATTGTGCTCTGTGATGATGGTCACTGTGTCTGATATTAGGCAATTAAAGAGTCATAACATCTTGCCGTATCTTGGCAAAGAGACATGGCAGACTTCGAGACCAAGAACATGAAGGGTAATCCATTCAATAGTACAGCAGAGCGAATACAGCAACATTCAGACAGATAGTATGAGAAACTAAATTGAAATTACATGTCCCATTTAAGCAAAGGAAACTTGATTAAGGATCCTGAAATACTATGCTCAAAATATGACTACTAAATAACTCTGACTGCAAGTGCAGAGGAGAGTGTGGGGGAGTCCGTTGTTGAAGATTATTACTTTAAAAGATACTAGCATTGTATTACACTGATCAACAACCACATATTCTTTACCAAACATGACAAATAGAAAGAGGACTTTCCTGTTATGGGTTGGGACTCAACATGTTTTCTAAATCTCCTAACTTTACAGACTTACTACATTCTTTATTAGATTAAAACATATGTAGTATAATCCCAATAAAACCACGACTGTTAAAACAAATTAAAGCAAATGCCTGATGGTTACATTTGCGTAATACTGTTTGAGAATGATTGCATAATCCTGGGATTTTTCTTAATCAAAAGATCTATGGTTAACCAGAACCCACATACAATGTTGCACAACAAGGTGGGACAAGGAGTGTTTTTGTTTGTTCAAACCACACATCTCTATATTGCAGCTGTCATGAATTTGGCATAAAATATGTAATGAAGTGGTACAACCCTCTCTGGGAATAGAACACATTGTAAAACAGTAAATGAATGTCTAATAAACTGGATTAAACATGTTCCTTGTATCAGTTTGTATGGGTTAAGGGTCGGTGACCGTAAATGCCCCATTTCCATTGATCATCAACTTGTCGGGCAAATATGACCTGGGACAAACAGACTGTTTCTGTATCAAAACAAATTCTGGTATACGGGAGCAATTTAGGGAACTGATGTTAATAATTCACCGGGGCAGTGGAAATAACCATCAAATATCTATCGTCCAGGTTTTGGAAAATGGAGAGCGAAATGCCTCTAAATGAGTAGTGACTCATACACACAGTGGATCAAAGTGAGGAGGCCATCAAACAGGCCTGTACTTTGCACCCTTAGGGAAACTAGCCCCAACACACGTTTTACTGTCTCATGTTGGCGCAAAAGTGAAAGCAAGAATAGTGGATTTCTCACCAAAGGCAGCATGTTACATCATTTCTTCTGTTTGTTTTTTTGTCATTTCTTTCTTTGTTTTTCTACATGATATGATTCCACAGTGAAGCCATCTAGCCAGCCACTCTAAAAACCTGACAGATCAAGGCCCAGCAGTGTGAAATGTGTCGGCCATTTTGGCTCCGTCGGAGCTGGTGGCATGCAGAGCAACTGCTCATTAGAAGGCGAGTGTGACAGAGAATCTCTCCCCCCTCCACCAGACGGGTTCGACTTTCTCACCCAAACATAAAAAAGGAGGGGAGAGGCAGATGGCGTAGATAGAAAGAGGAGAGAGAAGGAGCGGGGGGAAGGCTGGAGGGAGAGTGAAAGTGAAAAGAGAGGAGGGATAGAGCGCGGGAGAGGGCAGAAGAGAGGGGAAACGTGCCGGCGGATATCATTAAGGTCGGGCACAGGGCTGTTTAATGAGCGAGCTCACAGCACCCCTTCATCCTCAGTGGCGCCTGCTGGCTGGAGGCCCCCAGGTTCTGGCTCCCCAGTTCCATCACTGACAAACGCAGAAAGGGGGGGGATTGAGGGTGGAGATTCATTTCTCTAACTACCTGTGGAGCAAAGCAGCACATTAGCACAGACACATGCACAGGCTCAACTAAAAACAAAACAAGAAATATTCACTCTGGATCTCACTCTCGCACACACACACACACACACACACACACACACACACACACACACACACACACACACACACACACACACACACACACACACACACACACACACACACACACACACACACACACACACACACACACACACACACACACACACACACACACACACACACACACACAGCCTCAGGGTAGAAAATGTTTATGCTTTTCTTTTTCTCTCTCTCCAGTCAGAGGTAGGCTATAATTGACTCTGCCTGACCCATAAACATAGTGGTAATAACCCCGGCTTCCCCTTGATGTTGAGCACTGGAGCACACAGCTGTGCGAGGTGCTACGAAAAGTCACAGGGCAGCAGGCGTCTGCTAGCTCGTAGCATCCCTGCTGTCACCTTTTAAGCTGCGACTGCGCTGCCGCCATGGGAGGCTGACCACAAAACATCCCCCCGTCAAAGAAGAGCCATTTCTCATTTTAATACATCAGTTTTAAAAGAGGGGCGAGAGATTAAGGCTGAGAGGCAAAAATGAAATAGGCAGGGAATTATTAAGGAAGAATAGCTGTTAAGATAAAGAATAAAAAGCCATGTTAGCGCATCACAGGAAATACATAAATAGATATCAGGCTTAACAAAGATGTGACACCTTCTTTAATTGGTTGCTCTGATGAGAATAGCACTTCATATTATCTCCCCATGAAGCTGTGGTCTGTCTGCCAATGCAAGGGAAAAGGAACTGCTCTGTGCTTATTATACAATTATGACCTTAATGAATGTCTTGTGATTAGCTAGATTTGTTTTACTGAGCAACAAACCATGTGAAAACAACAAAACGCAACAAGGATTTGATCCTACTAATAAGGATTGCCTCTGTATCCAACCCTTTACATAGCTTACTCCTCTAACAAAAACTGATGTCAAACAAATGAATGGAAATAGATTTTTTTGAATTTTCACTAAAGGGTGCAAAAATTGGGGTTGAAAATTGGCTGCAACAATAATTAACATTTGCTCATCTTTTTTTAGTGTTTACTTTAAACTAGTCCGCTGTTGTATGAAATTACATTACCTTTAAAAAATGAATCTATATATTTATTACTTATTTTTAAATGTTAGGCTTTTATCTCTACATGCAAGTATACATGACATGTTATCTTATTTGTCTGACTCCTTGGTTATACTATAAAACACATACCACTTGTGCCTAATACTGTACATCCATGGTCTGCCAGAAGATGGGTACAAGACAATTCATAACGTTTTTACCAACCTAGACCCGCCAGCTTTAGTATTCTGTATTGAGTCCTCCTTTACCCGATGAGATTCAAATTGTGTTAAATAATACAAATGATTCTTTGTTTTGACGTACAAACTGCTTGTTATGGCTGGAAACGAGGTTGCCATTAGTGATAGGTGCCGTAAAAAAAAAACTGGACTGAAAGACACAAACATTTGAAGGAGCGGAGGGAAACTGCTGACTGTGCACATTATCTGTAGGGATTGTGACGAGTTAACCATCTCACTTAACACAAAATCATTTGACACCAAGTTTATTTAAAAGTGTTGATTTGTGCGCACAAACTTTACCTTTAAATAACCTGCATTTTAAGGTATAAACATGACTTTAGAATAAAGCTGAACTGAATAAAAAGGTTTCACATGGAGTCTTCCCATTTTTTGACCCGTTATTTACTTCTGTACACTGGCTGTCAAATTCAATAGATTATGTAGCTTTCTTTTTTGATCTGAAAAAGACCCCTTTAAACTTTGAAAGGTTGCAGTAAATCAGTGGAACGGAAGTGCGCATTATCCTCTGCAATGCTGACACTGGTCATGGCGAGGCTGGTAAGATAAACCCCATAAAAAGTGTCTGTTTGAGATGAGAGCAGAGCAGGCGGCACAGAGAGGGGACTGGGAGTTCACGACCGGATGGATGTCAGCTTGATCTTTACTGAGTCAAAACACAGCGAAGGTTGATAAGAAGGCTTAACCTCCTCAGGAGCCGATACTCTCCCGACGCCCACTTAAATGTGTGCACACTTTGGCAAAGATATGGTATGTACATGTAAGAGGCAGATTGACGCTTACAGATACTGACACATGTAGAGATAATGACGATCCTCGGCGTAAAAAGCAACATCAGTTGCTTTGAAAGGTTTTTGTATCAGTCATATTGACAGGATCAGTGAAAACAAGAGGAAGGGAGAGAGAGAGAGAGAGAGAGAGAGAGAGAGAGAGAGAGAGCGAGAGAGAAAGCGAGGAGATGGAGGGGGAGGAGTGGGAGGGATATAGATGAAAGATGAGAAGGACGAAAAACAAAGATCAAAAAGAAAAAGGAAAAAGGTTGAATACAAGTTGAAATATGAAAGCGGGAGAATAAAACAGGGGAATATGGGAAGGGGGTAAAGCAAAAAAAACTATTTTGACATAAACCACCAGTTGAAAACAACACGTTGATAAATCAAACAAGATAAGAAATGGGGAGATAAGGCACAGGGAAAGACAAGGAGTGTGAGAAAACTGAATTTACTTTGAAAAGTGGCAAAGATTCACTACTACAGACGGCTTCTTGCGCTTTCTCCCTACGACTAAGAAACATGAAAGAAAACAGATGTGATAACCCTTTCTGCTCTGTGACGTTGGATACAGTGTCAAGTACTTTGTACCAGAAACACACACTCACATATATGAACGCTCACGGTGTGTGGCCAAAGCCCCCTATTTGAGTACCAGTGCTCATCCTGACACTCCAAAGGGGCTCAGCGTGTGCACAGTCTCAGATGTTTAATTCATAAAGCCGCCTGCTTGTGCTCAACATGAATGTGTGACGAAGGAGGATGGGAATGCATAGCGTTGTGCGCAACAGTCAGGCTTGAGCATGATGCAGAGACAGAAGAGAGGGAGGCTACATAAATAGAGAAAAAGAGAAAGATATCGCCAATGAATGAAGAATAAGAAAGTGGTGTAGGAGTGCCCACCACAGCCACATAGAAAACAAGGTATAGAAACAGACACGGCTGAAAACTATGAAGCAATAAAATGACACCAGAGAATGGATGAGAAAATTATATTTAAGAAACAGATGCTGGCTCACACAGAATAAGTGATGGATAGAAGTGGAGCAGTAAAAGTGAAGGAGAGGAAAGAGGGACACAGAAAAGTGAGAAAACATTGGAGGGGATTTTGCAGACACACAAATAAAAAAAACTCATGCAGGCAGGCGGTAAGAGCCCAGAGTGCTGAGTGTGTGTGTTGCAGGGCTCAGGAGAGGCAGGCAGGGGACTGAGTGCTAGCGATTTTCTGTCATATCTCTCTTTCTCTTCATCCCTCACGCCTGTTATCCACCTCCCCATGCTACCTCAACCCCACCCTCCAGCACGTGTAGCAGGAATACTACGGCTTGTCTAGCCTTTGCTGGCATCAATTTCACTGTGGGATTAATCATTATTACACCTTGGTATAATTAGTTTCTCAGAATTAAGAACACGTTTCTTATGCAACCAGTTCCCTCCTGTCATTAAAAGTACACGTTGAAAGCCGTCTCCTTCTTTATTGCACTTTTGTTTTACTCTGTATATTTTCAAACGAGCAGAGTATTCCAAAAGTGTAACCTTATCTGCTCTTTAGTAAATGGTAAATGGACTGTACTTATATAGCGCTTTATCCAGTCTTTAAGACCCCTCAAAGCACTTTACATACTACATGTCATTCACCCATTCACACCCATTCATACAGAGCAGTGTACCTTACTCTAGGACCTAACATTCACACACCGTTGGCCATGCCATCGGGAGCAACTCAGGGTTAAGTATCTTGCCCAAGGATACATCGACATGTTGACTGCATGGGCTGGGATCGAACCCTCAACCTTCTGGTTGAAAGACGACCACACTCCCTCACAGCCACAGTCCTACTATATAAAACATGGCTTTTTTCATTGTTAATAAATCATTTAATAAAGCCCAAATCAGTCAAATGCTATCTACAGTATGACAACAGCTTTTAGTTTTCCAGGGTGTGGAATTCCTTTGACTTGTACATCTGCCTCTAGCAGACTTGCCCTTTTAGCTAGCTCTTGTGTTATAACTCATCTAGCCTATACATTATTAAAACATAAATGATTGAAGGAACTTTTCAACACCTTGGGAAATACAGTTATTTACTTCCTTTCCCTGGGATGGGAACACTGATACCACTCTGTCTGTTGGTTCAATATGAAGCTAGAGCCAACATGAGGGTAGCTTAGCTTAGCATAAAGACTGGAAACTCCCTGTTTCCAGTCTTTATGCTAAGCTAAGCTAGCCTCACAGGCTCTAGGCTTGTTTGAGACAAGCGAGACCTGGGCAGTTGCGATCAACGTCTTGCTAGTGGGTTGCATGATGGTTAGTTAGGCGAGCCGCAACGCGTCTCAAACAAGCCTTCTGTCTGTGCCTCAAGCTCGTCAAAGTGTCACTGTTTGTGGCCCAAAATCTTTCCGCCCTTAAACCCTCAGTAAAAAATGCCTTATACCTACAGTTTTTTTTTGTTGCCAGGATAGCCATTTTCCTAATTTCGTGTTAAGGCTAAGCTAAACTGACTCAGGCTACATTGAACTGAAAAATAAGGAACTGTTATTCATCCTCTCAGGTAAGATTATTTTCTTAAATTGTAAATGACTCTTTTATATTAATTTCATTTAACCTTAAGGAATAGGCTATTTGAAACAAAAATAAAGTCTGAGGCAAAGACGGGGTTGAGTATTTGTCTCGAGCCTTGTTTGAAGTCTTTATAATTGACATGATTTTCATTTACATTGAAATCTAGCTTTCAGGGCTATTGCTGCCGTCTATGAAAAAGTGGAAAATAAACAGCAACATTTAACCTTTGTAAATGACTACTCACTATGAATACTCACAGGCAGTAATCTTTAGTTGTAATCTACAGCGTCTCCTGCAGGGTCCAGAGGCCTGATGGAGGCAGCCAAAACTGCAACGTCACACCTCTTCAGCCACAACATCTGTCACAGGTAATCACTTTTGCATACTCGGCCTTCCACAAGTGAGTAGATGTGTGTGTGTGCGCGCACACGCGCACACACCCCCCCACACACACCCCCCCCCCCCCCCCCCACACACACACACACACACACACACACACACACACACACACACACACACAAGTTGCAACATCCTAAAGGGCCAATCGCACACAAAGAATAAACAGAGAACAATGTATACATGAAGATTAATCTTTATTATATATACTCATCATGATATCAATATCATCATTAATATCCATCATTAGGCACCTTATACAGTATGCAGCTACATTGGGAGTAAAGTCTTGGTCTGCATGCCTGTTGGTTACAAAAACAAACATGCTGTCAACACGGCAGAAAAAAAGGTAGATTTCCTATCTTCGGTTTGGATTGTTTTAACGTTGTTGCTTACATGTTTGCTTCTAGTTTGTTTTTGCATAACTATTGTGAAACTTGTGAGCGGCTGACTGAGAATTTGATGAGAAATATACATGTATATAGTGTCACCATGGATGCTTGTGTACTGTATGTAGGTCTCAGTTTGTGTTTGTCTAACGTGCGTCCCAGCATGTTTGAAAGTTGTTTTGCAATGTGTGTGAAAGTTAGCCTGCCATTTTCTTGTGTATCTGTGTATCAGCGTCCACGTGTGCATGCCAAACCTAGAAACTATGGGCTCAACCAGTTCAGGCAAGTCAGTGGACATCTTGGCAGTTGCCAAATCTCGAGCTGGTTATACCTGGATACAAGTGCCAGAAACAATGTAATCTTTTTTTTTTCCTATGCCCATGGAGAATTCCCTTGCTCCCTGCCTGCATGAAGGGAGCCAGCACACTCAGATTAACAATAAATAATCAATATTTGACTGCATACATCCAGGGTTGTTAAAGTGCTGCAGCCTGGGATCACCAAAACACACTGCTACATTTGTTATTTATTGGAGAGCAATTTTAGGCCTTGACCCAAAGTTTAGACTAGCTGCATGAAATGTGTTAAATGTGATTTCAAAGAGGCTTTGAGAGAATACGTTTGGACACCAACACTTTCAATAATCCTTTACAACCACACTGAAGCTTAGAATGGCAAATGAGTGAGAACACAGTCACAGTACTTTCTTTACAGGGCCACAATCAAAAATATGATGAAATTCAATGCAAGCGGTTGGTATCTGTAAGATCACAAGAAGTCAGCCTTGTGGGCTTTTCCAACAAGATTTTCGGAATGCATGGACCTTGAATTTGTCAGGCTCTTATGTGCACAATTGTAATACTTCTGACCAAATCCAGACAAAGTTTTGAGTTAAATATAAAGAAGTTTTTCATTTTGGATATTTGTAATTTCTTTCATTGATTTAAATGTGAAGATAAATACTAAATATCTTTCGCTGTAGATAGCAGTAGATTAGCTTAGTTTATGGATACAACTATACCTGGCTTTGTCTAAAACAGGGGTTTTCAAACCACACTGTGGAAGGTGAGCCTCACCTCAGAGAACATAAGAACAGCCGCGCCCCCCCTCCCAGTTATTATTGCTATTATTATTATTATTGTTGTTGCTATAATGCAGGGGTATTCAATTGCATTTCAAAGAGGTCCAGTAAGGGAACATTTAATTAAATGCTCTGTTTTCGCTGTCTACCTTTCTCCTTTTTGAGCAAGCCATTTGAAATTACTCCGACTGTTTCTTTCTTCTTGTCTCATCTCTGTGTGTTTGAATCTCTATGGTTTGAATCTATCGTGCTGACTCACTGACTGCACCGATTTGATTGGCTGAGTAGCGTCACCTCCTTTAAACATTAAACAACAACTTTTTATCTTTACGTTACCTTTACATTTTCCACATCGTGGATAAATCCTTATGCTCCCGGCAACACACTGAACTTTAACTTTGCCTCCTTATTACTCACCCCTACTTAAGTGGGAACAATGAGTCTGCGTCTTTGATGCGCACAGGCGGATGATGCGGGGATGCAATGTAGACAGGAATAAAAGCAGATCATCCTCTGGCTGCAGCCTTGACCGGTATTTGCTTTTGATCAAAGTAAGTATTATTATAAATAACGGCCCGCTGACGACCAGCCGTTCTGTGATTCTCCAGAACACACAGATGGCCAGTCCGCCCCTGCCAGGACCGGTCCATGAAAATACTAGCTTCAAATAATGGTGCTCATACTTCCTCCGTTTTTTGCCAGACGCTGTCTCCTCTCTCACTTTAGGTAACTTCACAAAAAATCAATCCATGTTGCCGCTTGCATAAGGTTAGCTGAAGTTCACTAGGTAGATTTCACTGTTTCTCGTAATTTGTTTCTCACGCTTTGAAAACCGCTGGTCTAAAAATATCAATATACATCTTCTCCCAACGTTTTTTTATCGCATTAGGGATGAAAAATGTGAGGCAAATTGTATTACCTCTAAGCCATTGTTTATTTTATGCTAAGCTTCTCAAGACTGCTGGTTGTAGCTTTATATTTAATGAATACAAATAAAAGTGGTTTCTTGGTGGCTAGAAAGTGAATAAAGAGGGTTTAAAAAGTTGTATTTTCCTTTTTGATTGGATTTCGTCAGAGATATTAGAACAAAAGGGCATGATGTTTTGTTAGCTGTTCCCCATTTTTCCAGTTTTGATGCTAAATTAAGCTAAGCTAACAGGCTGTTGGCTTTGGATTCAAATACTAAAATTCCAAAGTCTTCTTTTAACACCAATAAAAGGTCATATATAATTGTTTACAATTTCATCGTCAATTACAAATCATCATATTAATGAAAATAATAACATTAGTCAGGGGCTCCTGCTAAAGGTCATTAGCATACATTAAGCCAGGTCACAAACTAACCAATCTTTTACGACTGCGAACCATTTCTTCCAGGTCACAAATTGACAGCTTCCAATCTGAAATCGACGGTTGGAGATATACCAATTTAACAGAATCTTCAGCCCCCCCCCCCCTCCTTTCTCTTCTGGCCTTGACAGACACAGACATGGCATCTCCAGCCAACCATTAAATAGCCACTTGTGTTTTAGCCTGAACAACTCCATGCCACTGTCACCACACACACACACACACACACACACACACACACACACACACACACACACACACACACACACACACACACACACACACACACACACACACACACACACACACACACACACACACACACACACACACACACACACACACACACACACACACACACACACACTTTTGTAATCCTGGAGGACCGAATGCATGTCCGAAGAACTGATCAATACCATTCAATCTGCTCACGGGTCCTTGCTGCATTAGGCTACAGCTGCTATCCAAACAATGACACAGAGGGGCCAGTGTACAAATGGAATACCATTACAACCCAATGGCTCTTGGGGGCTGTTGCTGACCCCCTTTTTCCCTCCTGGCTATTTTTGCTACACTGATTGACAGCTCCCATCCAGGAAGAGAAAATATGTTGTAACCATGACAACAACTCATGCTACACCGGCGTGGATGTGTGCTTTTGATGATTATCACATTTCAGCATCAAATATTGAGAGGTCGTTATAACGGCTTCAGGATTATATGTATTTACAGTCATATAAAATAAATTGATGATGGTCCGGGTAACAGCTGTTTTGTATGGCGACAGACACATGTGCTTTTAAGTGCAGTTAAAATACCAATAATATCAACAGTGAGTGGCCATTATTCACATTGACAGCAAAGATTTTGAGTTTTTCAACAGAGATAAATAGAATACATTGTATTTTTCTAATAGACTGACAGACAACATTTTTATGATGAGCTTTTGTGCACAGCACGTCTCCTTTCTAGACTATTTTCAATACATCTCATCTAAAAATAGTTCCAGCTGTAAGATGGAAAGCAGACAAAGCAATAAAAGAGTCAGCAAACAGAGGGGAGGATATGAAAAAGCTTCTTCTTTTGTTATCTGTGATGTGTCTTTCTTCTCTTTCTCTCTTCATTAGCAGTACAGAGTTTCAAGTCGAAACATCTCGAAGCCCTTCAGCTGTGCCTGTTTCTTTTTTCTCCTTTCAGCCACTCCCTTTCTCCCGGTTTACCTACTAACACAGTGCTTTTAGGGACACCAATGGAATTTCCTTCAGTTCATCCCATTTTTTGCTTCATCTCCTTCAGATTGCTTTCACAACAATGGCGTGCATTTCTGAGGAGCCAACTTAACCGTACCTAATGTGATGCCAGGTTCAGTGTTTATTCCCCAACTGTTTGTTTTCACAGTGAAGTTTCTCTCAGGGATAATGTCTACCCTAAGTGATCCACAATATATATAGAAGGAAAAAAGTGGGCAGCAATACGGATACTTCACCAGGACATCTTTTACAGAACCTATGCACAGAATGAGTGCACAAAAACACACAATGGTTGTATTAATTGGTCACCCGTTTACAATTGTGGGTCGACAAGAGATGAAGAGGAAGAATTAGGGATGGAGAGGAGTATTGTTGTGTATAGTCATTAAGTTGCAACTACTGAAAGTTCTCAGTAAGGCAGAAGCTCAGCACAAGCACAAATAGTACTCATGGAAAGAAATACACACTTAGGTACAATGAAGGACCTAAGATAACACGAACAGTAGATAGACTAAGTTTGCATGTAGGAGTGGATTGCAGAGATTATCTCGTGTAACAAGGCTTTAAGGAAAGCCAGTCAAAGCAAATGTTAAATCTTGGGTTTGAATTGTTGTTGGAAGGGTTGGGTGAGTGTATCTTGAGGAAAAGGGAGTGATTCTGAGAGGAGTGTGGGAGTTATAGCGTGAGAGGGCTCGTGAAGCTCTTTCTGGAAAGGTCAGAAATGAATGGAGACGGGACGCCTGCAATGGAAACTATTGGTCAGATTCCAGGAAGCTGTAAGGAGTATTTGGACTGCGAGTCAGAACTTGTGGAAGCTTCTCAGGAGTGTCTTGGAAGAAGAGTTTTTTTCCCCAGATCGGATAAAGATGAAGACAAGGTGATAAGAGAGCTGAGATTGTCCCTGGATGAAGTCTGGCGATCACATATTGGGCAGACGTTCTGGGGCCAAGGCGGTGGATGTCCTTGTTCTCTTTTTTTGACTGGGTAGTCGTCCTCTGTCAGTTTATGGTGAAGATGGAGTGCACTCCAGAGAAGCTGCAGAAGAAGAATACAGGACATTAATGAGAGAAAATAACAGAAAGGAGAGTTGGGGGCTTTGAAACTGAGAAACAATGCTCCTGAAAGACAGAGAAAGAGGTTGAGAAAAATCAGAAATGGCAAGAAAGAGAAAAATAAGATCGAAACAGGAGCGCAAAAAGAGAAACAATGAAAGCCATCACGGAGAGAGCAGGGAGGAAGGGGGGGAGCAAAACCCCAACCGAGCCGAGTGACGTAGATGAGAGGAAATTAAGAAGTTGAGATCAAACAGGAAAAGAAAGAGAAAGGGCCGAGATAACAAGCATGGGCACAGTGAGGCATAAAAATGGATCAGGGGGATCGAATTAGAAAAATAGAAGAGAGAGGGGAGATAAGAGAGACAGGATAAAAGGGAGAAGGAGGGAGGGAGAGGATGAAAAAAAATGGAGGGAACATAATTATAAAATGTCAGAAAAAAAAAATCAATGCAGGGAGCATCCTTGTGCTTGCAAGCGCCGTACAGAGGGACAACATTGTGTCACACACACACACACACACACACACACACACACACACACACACACACACACACACACACACACACACACACACACACACACACACACACACACACCCATTTGTGTGTGTTGGTGTGTGGATTCAGTGTTTGATGGCAGAAAACAGATTTTATATATTATTCCTTCAAGACTACACAAGGGGAGAATTCATTTGGAGGTTTTGAAACTTGATTCAGTAAAAGTCCAGAATTTTGAACAGTAGAGCAGAAGAACTATCAGCTCAAATGTGCTTATGGTGTCAAAGTGAATATTTCTGAACAAAAATGGCACCTGTGAGGGAAAGGGACAAACGATTTCCTCTCAGGTCAATGGAGTTTAAAGTTCGGTATGGATCGTTGTCACCCCAAAAAGAAAGTTTAAAAATGGTGATATCTTGAGTTTTTTTACCATCCATCCAACCTGACCTGATGATGTTGTGGGGCAAATGCTGAATTATTATTATAAAAAAATAGATAGATAATATAAATAACCATAATACAGGAATACTTGAAATACATCAATGTGCATATGGACGATACTTAAACACTGCTTGGCTATTATAAAACACACACACAATCGGTCATGTAAATTCAACCATGTAATGTTAATCATCAGTATTGACTAACACCGGAATGCAATAAGCTACTTCTGTTCAAGAGCGTGTAAACACCATGTACGTACACACACACACACACACACACACACACACACACACACACACACACACACACACACACACACACACACACACACACACACACACACACACACACACACACACACACACACACACACACACACACACACACACACACACACACACACACACACACACACACACACACACACACACACACACAGTTAACAGTATTAGTGCCAGGGCTTATCAGTGCAGAGGGACCACACACACCACAAAGGGCTGAAATTCATTACAGACGTAGGTGGGCCTTGACAAGCTGTCAGCGTGTTCGAAAGATTCCTCAAATCCCCCTCCCCTGTCTCCGGAGTACGCTGAGAATACTCAGAGCCCTGCTTTCTGCTTACTCACACACGTTATGCGCGCGCACACACACACACTCGTGCACACAGGAATGTCTCCAGGTCTACATCTTCATTTCAAGGACAGTTTGTATTGTTATTACACCATCATAGCAACACAGGAAACTCTGTTCTGAGTCTTAATTTCATGGGTACTTTACATTCGCCTCTCTCCATCACACACATTATTCAGAGGCACTGCTGAACAGAGAGTGGGGCTAGAGGTGCAGTTCAATTGCATACTTTGTGTTTCTAATTTCACTATGCTTCTATTTGCTGCCACACACATAAACTCTGTGTCCCTTACACACACGCAAACACATAAAGACACATAATTACCATGCTCCACACCTCAATACAAAGGATAGTTTGCAGTTATGGGTGTGGTTTGGATGATCAAAGAGATGATTGTTTCCATAAAACAATGCAAAACAATAAAAGTGTTAGTGCTTCCACAACATTTATGCAAACATATTTTCCAAGCTGTAGAAAAATATGAATATGATTATCCTTCAGCTAGCACTGTTTCATTTTTCAAGGACGGAAAAAGGGCAAATTGCTCTCGAAAACGCTTTTCTTTAACATAATTACTATAATCTGCCAAACCTAAATTAAACAGGCCAGAGTTTGAATGCCTCCCTGACATGAGTGTGGTATCTGTGTGTGTGTGTGTGTGTGTGTTCCAGTGTGACAGAGAATTACAATTTCAGCATGCTTCTGTGGTGTGTAATTGCACGTGTGTGTTTGAATGAGAGGCAGAGAACACTTGTTTTTCCCCCAGTTATTAAACTAACCAATTACAAGGCCCACTCATCACGTCACAAACAAAGGGAGAGTTGATCTATTATTAATGCACTTCTTCAGCAGTGTAATTCACACAAGGATTCAGTCTCATTGCCATACGATCACACGAGTGGTTGCACAACACCCCCCCCCCCCACACCCACACCCACACACACACACACACACACACACACACACCTTCTTTATACTTCTTTCTCCCTCCTCCTCTCTTTCCATGCATTTCTAATCAGACCTGTCCTTCTTGTTTAATCTGAGCACACCTTTGCGTGCAGATGCCTCTTCCACCTTCTCATCTCTGCTGTGTGTGCCACATGTCTTTCAGTAAAAATACGGAGGAAGACGTGTATATGCCCAGATTCTGTCCATGCATGTGCCTGCTGAGGATCCCGGACAAAGTAACTGCTGACAACCTTTACATGTGTTTTTAACGGATAATGTCTGCCATATATATTTTACTTCTAGTCATCAAATGCCAAAGCAACATGCTGCTAAGACCTGCTTGTACAGCCAAAGCCGTACTGTGAGAACATATGATTGGTGTCTGTATTAGTATGGGAGTTGATGACGATAAGAAATAAGGCTTTCATTGGAAACCTTCCTGTATTGGAAAAAGAACACAGGACACAATGAAAACCCTGGCCTTGAAAATTGGACGATGAAGACGGTCAACACAGACTTATCTTAAAAAGTTATCTACCTAGAATGTGGCTTGACAATATTTACTCTTGTTTGCGAGGCAGAAAGTCCTAATTTGTATATGTGGTAATTCTCTGTTAACAAGGAAGTCTGTTAGCCCTAGCTGCCAGAAACAGAGTTCACGCACAGAAAAACAGACACGCCTCATGACCACTAATCACCACCAACAAGTCAGAAATGTACAAAATAGATTATCAGAAAAAAAAACATTACTCAGTCAGCCAACACTCCTTCAGCACAACAGCTCCCAGACTTTTTGGTTTGTCGTTTTTAATAATGAAGAATAAGTATTGTTCCAGGTTATAGCCTGAGTGAGGAAAAGTGTTTTAAGCAGTTTAAGAAAGATTGAAGAGGTGAAAGATGCAAAAAATAAAAAGATTGTTGACTTCATGAATGGTACATCTTAGGGGAAGATTGTGGTTATGGGAAAAGCACCTTTTCTTAAGGTTTTCTTGTACTGAATATTGGCATCGGACATACTTTGTGAGATGTGGAATCACTCAACATGCACATAGGGCTATTGGGATGGATGTACAGATGCAAAGTCAACCTATTTCAAAAGTATTAAGCATGAGCCTCAACATTTGACAGAGCAATAAAGGCAAGAATGAAAATATAACCCATAAATTGACACCAGATACACAATCTTACTGGCAATGATCGCCTTGTTTCATGAAGGTTAACTTCACCAAGCTAATCGCCTCATGGAAGAACGCTTGTTATCGATTCATAGATTGATTTATGTATAGTCTACTGTCCGTCTGGTTCAAAAGCGTCCAGCAGGGGTTGTTGAAACTGAGGGGTAATTGAGTACAGATACATCACAAATTAATCTAAATGAAAGGTCGATGACTTATGATGGGACACTGATGCAAAAAGCACACATTACATATGTCGAGTTCTGAGTCTCTGTGGTGTTCAGATAAGGTTCAGAGTGCCTCGTCTCCCAGCGTGTGTTCAAAATAGGTCATCTTATTCTGCGGATCCGAGCGAGCGCGCCTGCTTCTTCTCCTGCCCTGATTTCAACAACTGATGGGAAGTTTTTCCCCCTCTCGCTCTCTCCATCTATCTCTTTAAAGCCTGCGCCTCTCATCAACGTAATCCTGTGAGGTTAAGTAAATAAGTTTATTTTATGCATAGCAAGAGACGGAGGAATGGGGTTTCTGAAAGTGCTTGAATTTTGCTATTCCAGTTGTGTGTTAAGTTGGGTTTGTTTGCGACTGTGCCTTTTCCAGTGGCACCTGCCAACACATACCCTGACACACACACACACACACACACACACACACACACACACACACACACACACACACACACACACACACACACACACACACACACACACACACACACACACACACACACACACACACACACACACACACACACACACACACACACACACACACACACACACACACACACACACACACACACACACACACACACACACACACACACACACACACACACACACACCTTGCCTCCATGCCTTAGCTTCGTTTAGTTGCTCAGCAGGGGACCCTCAAACCGAGCTCGGTAACATTTCTTTACTGAGCTGCTCTATCATGCAGGACATTTCTCCAGACACTGAGCTGTCACGGCCTTCAGGGCTTTGAGATGGCGATGCAAAGGAGAAAAAAGCGGAACAGTAAAACAAGGCACTCATTTATTGCGGCGCATATATGCTGATGTCAGCATGTTTCTACAGTGCGTTCTTGTTTGCAAGTCGTGGGTGAAAGCTCAGTTTACACAAGTGGACATTTCAGGAGAGAAGCCTTCAGATGGTTCATTGTCTTAAATTACAATGCTGACTTTACTGATGCAATTTGCTCAAGGATTTAGGAATATTTAGTGGTGGTTAATGGTTTCAAAACATGGCAAGAGTATTTTTTCATGATAAATCATGAGGAAAAGCTACGGAATTTTATATTTCAGCTCTTACTTGCTGTTAACTATTCTAAGGGAGTGCTTGTTCTTCCTCTGTCTGTGTCTGTGTATTCTCTTGTTCCGATTAACGCAGCCAAATGTTTTCTTGTTTTGTGTCTATATCTACGCCGGGATCCGGAGTCGAGGCTGATCCTCTTGCTGTGGTCCTGTGTCGTGGATCCTCTATCCTGAGTTCTGAATTAAGTGGTGGACTTCGGGTCGCGGCTAAACCTGTCTCTGCGGTCCTGCCTGGGTTTCGTCATGCTGCCCCCCTGAAGGCTCCCACAGGATTGTAGTTGACATCTTCGTAGATTCATCTTCTTATTTCAGACACATGCACACTAACATTTGGTCCACCAAATAAAATGTATTATCTCTTAGATTTACACACGGCATCTATTGCACGTCTGTCCGTCCTGGGAGAGGGATCCCTCCTCTGTTGCTCTCCCTGAGGTTTCTCCCATTTTCCCTTTAAAACTGTGGGTTTTCTCTGGAAGTTGTTCCTTGTACGATGTGAGGGTCTAAGGATAGAGGGTGTCGTTTTTCTCATACTGATATTCTGAACAATCTGTGCTGTTGTATTTGCTGTAAAGTGTCTCTACTGCAGGCTATTTTTATTATATGTACAGTACTTTGGCTCGACCAAAAATCGTTTATAAATGTGCTATATAAATAAAACTTGTTTTGATTTGTTAACAGAAAAAAGTTGTAGAAATACTGATTGACATTAGAAAATAAAGGAATTGGTCAAACTTTTAGCATATATACATATTTGCTTTCTTTTAGAGAGGTTGAATCTGCACCATGTTTTTTACATTAAAGGTGGGGTAGGTAATTTTGGAGAAACCAGCTCGAGTGCGCTAAAATTTGAAAATACAGAACTGGAAAAAATCTGCCACTTCCTTACAGAGCCCCTCCTCCAACACACACGAACGCGCACATGACCAATGAGGGCACGAGATAAGTTTGTGCACAGATGGAAGGCTGACAGGCAGGTAGGCCATCCAGTCATCCGGCTAAAATGATTGGTCATGCTTTTTACAGTACGGCTTCCACAGATGACATTTTTTTATGGATTTTTTGTCAAAGCACTTCAGATATTCATTGCTATCGGGATGTTAAGAGCATTCCATGGAATATAACAAAAAGTGTATCTCAAGCCGGTTTGTCAAACTTACCTACCCCACCTTTAATGTGTTAAAGGTCACCTATTATGCAAAATCCACTTTTTCATGTCTTTTATACATAAACATGTGTCCGTTCTGTGTAAAGAGATTCTGAAAGTTTCAGGAAAAAAGATTCGCTCTCTTTTTGTCCTGATCCATTTTTATAAAAACCTGTCCACTTTATAATGTAACAATTTTTTGGCTTGTGTAACCATTAGCCAATAACCAACCAAGGTAACCCCCCCCCCCCCCACACACACACCTTATCACCTGAATCTCCTCCTAGAGCACCATTGTGTTCTTTTTAACCAAATATCTCTCAGAGGGGCGTGGGGAGTGGCTCCTTATTTTCATCTAAAGTAACAGACACAGAATCAGCACTTTTGAAACAGGGCTGAAACAGAGGGGTTTATGGGATGCTACAATGATCTGTTTGGTATTTGGAGCCAAAGACCTATAATATATTGATAAAAACAGTATAATAGGAGACCTTTAATAATGAACTGGTAGGTGGTAATTGTGACCTTTTTAAGCCTCTATTTAATCTTTTTGCTCAGCTAAGCTAACGGGATCACTGATTTCATATTAACTGCAAAGATTTGAGAGTGGTTAAACTTGTTTATTTTTTGGCAAGAAAGCGGAATAATGAATTTTCCGTAATTCTGTAATTTATACTTGTAAGAGATTGGTGGGCACTGCATCATTGTTTGTGTATTCTATGCTAGCTTTGGGTGATGATGGTATAAAACGAAGTCTGAGAATGTAATCTTATTTTAGTCAAAAAAAAAACGATTAAACTGTTTAGTAAAAACAGCTGACATTAAGATATTTAGTCAATTTTACTCATCAGATTCAATGTCAATCAAGATTAGCCAAAATATCACCTCCTTTCCTTGCTACCAAGCGCTGTTGTTTGCATTGTTCTTTAGTAAGTTACTCTAAGTCCTATTTTTTTAATATTTCATCGTCTAATTTTTTCATCAACAATATTGCATGATATACATACTGTAGAAACCTTGCTCAATGATGTCTGTCTCGTCATCCTCTTGCTGACAAACTGTTTCAGTCATAGGTTTTGCTAACAACATTATTTTAAATGATTTAGATGCAACCCTAGGTATTTCAATATAGCATTTAAATATATCATGTTATACTGTATATCCATATTGCCAACCCCTAGGCTACGCTTTTTTTAATTCTCAACTGTATTACATTGCATTTAGCTGACGCTTTTATCCAAAGCGACTTACAATAAGTACATTCGACCAAGAAGATACAAACTTGAAGAAAACAGAATCATATAAGTACATCAGGTTTCATAGAGCTAAAACATTTCAAGTGCTACTCAGCTTTAGATAAGCCAGTCCTTTATTAGTATATAAGTGCTTTGTTAGTCATTCTATCGCTCGAAGTGGAGTCGAAAGAGATGACTTTTTAGTCTTCGCCGGAAGATGTGCAAGCTTTCTGCTGTCCTGATGTCAATGGGGAGCTCATTCCACCATTTTGGAGCCAGGATAGCAAACTCACGATTTTTTGCTGATGGCTGTGATAACACATCGGGGAATAAAGTGAGAGAGGATGGAGTGACACAGAGCCAAGAGACACAGTAAAAGAAGACAAGGTAAAGACATGTGGACATGCACGCTGAGTGAAAACACTCTGAACTGCCCTGTACTGCTGACACTGATAAATACCTGAGGAGTGGTACACAGTCGAGAGCCTGGCTACTTCCTCATTAACCTTGTGAAACCACAGCCAGTTCAGGTGATAAACGACATCTCATTATGTGCTATTAAACACAAAAGGTTCTCCCATAAGAAACCGTGACTTCTTAAACGTTCCCTCTGCCTGACAACATTCTCCCTTAGGGACCTAGAAAAAAACCTTCTATGAAAGATTTCTTTGCAAGTTACAGAATGACCCACTGTGGCCTAATATCCTCTGACTGCTGCTTCTTTGCGTGCCACTTACATGTTTCCCCTCCCTGTCTCGTTCAAAGTCTGTTATTGTTTATTACAATATAACTCAGTGGAGTCCCAGTAGAAGGCTCAGTGATAAGCAAAATACTCTGACACAGAAAGGAGGCTTTTACCATGTGAAAGGCAGGGAAGAAAAGAAGGAGAAAACGAAGAGAGGAAATGGATAAAGCGAGAAAAGATAAAGGGGCTGGGATTGGAGGATGTGTTTATGAGAGGAGAGGGAGAGAGGGGAGAGAGACAGGGGTGGGCGGGAGGGGGAGATAAAGGCAGAGCTGTATTCCCTGATGTGGTGTCTGTGTGTTGGCTCTTCACAGCTCCTGCTCCAAGGATTACTGCATTTACACTTCAGCTTAAAAATAGCCCCCGTGATAATTTATTTAGCTGGAGCACGCCATCCGGCATTGTGTTCCCAGAGAATTGTTATTTTTCCCTGTCTATGAGATTCTTCCACTCCCTCACTTTCAGACCATATTCTCTTTATATATTTTTCTCTTAATCTTTCTCTCCCTAAGAAACTCGCCTCCTCTATAATAATCACAAACATACAAGTGGCTATTTTTACATGCACAAACCTGACTACTGGGTATATTCTTGTCATAATCATATGACTGCCAAGTTGGTTACATGACCCTGAATACACCATAACAAAAATGTTTTGTTGTGAAACAGGTGATCATTTCTTGGATTTGCGCAGACGTCTGGGCTTAACTTTGCATCATATAAAAAAATAAAAATAGTAATCTGGGACCAAATATATTGAACTCGGTGTATGTTTACAGCGTAGACCAAAGGCACAAAGATGTGGTCCACTCTTTTTGTTAATATTTATAAGCCTGTTTGTATGTTTAGTTATTTTAAAACGTGAAACTGGGCACAATGCATAAGGCTGATCTCCACTCCCACAGTTAACCGCATTTCATGAATCAATCTTCAATCCTTTCATTTAAATATAGAATATGTATGATAAAGAGCACTTGACCAAACAATTGCTATTTCATACATTTATCAACATTTAATAGTGGGTTTGAGTTGATTTTTTTACTTGGACTCAACCCTTATTCTCCAACACATCCATCAGAATAAATATATTCAAGGATATAAAAAGCATAAGAGAAAATACTTCTGTCTGTTATACATGACTGATTATGGTAGCTCATACCCTATTTACCACCGTGTTATCATCAGTAGTATCTCATCATCGTTGATCTCTAGAATAGTTTATAACACAAAGAAGAATTCACAATGAAGGATAAGTTGAAAATAACCATGGCCGGGAAATAAAGAATGTCCTTTCATTGGCATCTTATATGCTGCTGTGTAGTGTGCAATAACAAGATTATATTAATTATATTAGCTAATTACCAACACAAATGATGTCTCCATTACATTATATAAGACTCAGCTCGCTCTCTTTATAAATACCCGTTTGTGTGTGTGGGGTAGTGAGGTACATTTGGCTCATGGTTACTTAGCATCACAGTATATTTTTATCCTTATTCCTAAGTGTGTTATCAAAGTTAAATGTGTGGTTCCTTGAACATTATCCATGCAATGTAACCATCGCTAACAGACAGATTGAAATGAGCATTTACCACAAAATTCCTGATTCTACTTCATATTCCTAAGCCAATGATGTACCGCTCAAGTGAAGAAAGCAAGTCTTTTACCACAGTGTTATCCAATTTGCCCTTGGGATATGATCGTGGAGTGTTCTTTGAGCGTACTTGGAGAAGACGAGCCCCCTCAAGACGCTCAGCTGATACGGTGGCCTATCAAGAGTGGGACAGGGCATGTTCAAAGTCAACAGCACTTAAACATAAGATACGAGAGGCCTTCAAAGAGCGGAGAAAAATAGGTTGCTATTTTGGAACGGAGAGCTTCAGTAGCTGAGGTTAAAGGGGATCATCAGTCTTCGTGGCACAGCGAATCTCATTTTCCGCTGAAATATGATTACTCGACAGCAGCGAGGACTGCAGTGATGTCGCAGGGAAGTGGGGCTCGCAAAAAGGAAGGGGTCTCAATGTATTCCACTCAGCGGTTTCCCTTTTCCAACAGGAACCCTGAGAGCTGTTAGTGAATAATGAATACCTCACAGGGCTCCATTGGTCCGGAAACACTGACAACTCTAGATTCCCTTTGTTAGTGTAAAAAGTCGAAGGACATTTATCATTTGTTAGCATTTGAAATTCTTTGATTTAAAAAAAAATGTTGCCCTTGATTCTGAAAAGAGAGCAACAATGGCAGGTGACTCATTTCTAGCAAGCAACCTATTGAATATCTGATTATTTCAAGTCGTATAGCTAATCAAGCTAGACAATCAAGCTAACATTAGATTCTTGGGTTGCTTGAAAACACAGTCTGAGATTAATTGTGTTAGCTGACTTGAATGAGATGAATGATATCATTAAAAAGTGTTTGGATTATGCACTTGATGGCTTTGTTGATGGTCTGAATAAGTATCACAAATGTGCTTTTTCCATCTAGAGAGACATTTGCCAAGTTGTATTAGGTTAATAGGACTTTAAATAACACTGAAGAACAGGTGTAGGCTATAGGTGGTAAGTTTGTTAGCCTGATATGCAAAATGTTGCAGCTTTAGCAGTTGAACACACATTTAATCCGTTCTTTACACCTTGTTTCTCTTAACAATGTTCTTAATGTTTGGAAAGAACATGACCCTTCATGAACCAACATGTGGACAATTGAAAAGCTTGCAGGCTAATTGGCGTCAGAAAGGCCAGCCGAACAAGTTGTACTAGAAATAGATGAGTAATGTATTATACTGCACTAATTATATTTTTAAAGTGAGAAGAACATGAGAGCTGGGAATGGGGTGGGCATTCCCTTCTTATGTGGGAAAGCTTTGAAATAGACAAAGGGCATGATGCAAAGGTTGGCTAATTTTGGTTGAGCCACAGAGTGACTCAATCTAAGCCAATTATACTCGTAGATACTCGTACAGTAGGAGAAACAAATGTATCTGGGTTGTTTTAAAGCATGAAATATCCGTTACTGCACATTTTGCATGCATATTGTTGTTTAACCATCTTTTATTTAATGTGATCACAAACCTTTACATGGAAAAGAGCTGTCACTTTTACAAAACAATAAAATGAATTGCAAACTGATGAAATAGAAAACGCTAGACATTTTCTTTGTGTTTTCCTCAATTTCCATTTAATCTAACTCATGCATCTGTTCTGTCCCCGAAGGGCACCATTTGCACTGAGGGCAACATATTCAGTGACAAATTAAAGAAGCAGCTCTCAGAATTGAGAGGCACTTTTGCAAAGGTGCAGTCTTATAATATACGTTCTCTCTGTGTAGGGGATGTACTGTATTAAAGTAGGAACGACGCCCTCACATTTCTCTTTGGGGAGACACTGCGTACATTCAGCAAATAAACCTGGGTGAGACGCCTTCCTTTCAGCGACATAAACAATCAACACGAAGAGAACATTTCATTTTCTTCTCTACTGAAAACTTTTGGAAAACACTTTAATTCCCTTTGAGTGGCTCTGGGATTTCAAGTTTAAACTAATTTGCTTGTCTGGTAATTAAATAAGAAATCAATTCTGCAAACAATTAGTTCCGCCGGTGCATGCAAGCTATTAGTACTTGTTCAAGGGTTTGCGAGTGTTTTTTTGTGTGTGTACAATCTCCTTTGTAAGCATACAGTACACGGGTTCAGGCACATTTCTTACTGTGTTTGTAACGTGGGTGTTGTGAGAAGGATTACTTTTCTTTGAGAATGTTTGCAACGTTTTTTTTTATGAGAAGCAGAAAGTGTAGAAACACCCCAACACATCCTGGTTTTAGTTTGGAGCGATGTCTTACATAAAGTAAGAATAACACAGAAACATTAGTTGACAATTACATACATGAGCAGAATTGAGATTCTGAAGTCCCAAAGACATACATAAAAGCAGTTAAAAAACATTTAGTTTAGAAATTCCACATACTTGTACAAACATACTTCTTATAAAAAACAAAGCTAAGGACCTGCATCTGCAGTGTCGTCAAACATTCAGTCTTGATTTGCTTCGTAAGTTGAATATTGTGAAAAATGTGAATTTTGCAGAGAGAAAATTATATTTATTTTTCTTGGGATTAATGAACATTTGATAACTTAAATCAGATTAAACTTATTTGGTATCTCATGTATGGAAATGTCTTACCTTGGATAAACTCACTGTCTGTAATGTTCAATGGTTTCTGAGAATGAGTATGTGCGAGGTACATTTTGCCTTAGCCACTCTCACTCAAACTGCCTTATCTGACTCTGCTTTGGCTTTCAATAGATTTCCCACAATGCATTTAAACAACCCCCAGACAACAGGAGTGAACTTCTTGCATTCAATTTGTGTGGGAGGAGAGTGCAATACAGATAATGATAGCAACAGCATAGTAACTGCTATAGAGTGAGCGTCGCCGGGCAAAAAAGAGGAGCATTATTATTACTCACACAACAGACATGGTGTTCTGTGGCCGCAGTGCCACAAGATATGTTCTTGTTGACAGTAGAATCTGTGTTCACTCTGTATGACTGTTGAATGTCAGCACAAAACGCTACAAAAGTGCTTTTGCTCTCAACACTGCAACAATCTATATTTGTTATATAAATAATGAAAAAAGACTGTGTAAAGTAAAAGAGGGCATTTGTAATGACAAAAATCTCATCATATAATCTGAGTCTGATGCGGTTTCCTTCAGCTGGAAGAAACGTTTTCGCATCTTTCAACTTATTGTGTAGTTTTACAGCCCAAGACTTCACTGTTTTGGTTCACTCAGATTCTCATTAGTGCCTTTCCAAAGAAAAAGATAGAAAAAACGTCCTCTCTTCACTGGGTTAGGATCTGCCCAGCACCGAACACCAGACAGGCAGTGACGAGCAGGTGAACATAGCGAAGCTTTTAACAGCTCATAATACATATTTGCCTCTCACAAATTGGAAACCAAAAACGGGCTAAAAATAAGAATGAAAATCTGATTTACATTGGAAAAGTGACTCCAAATTAACATTTAATAGATGTATAAAAAGCCAGATTTTTGCTGGCAAATTTGTCATTCAATGAATAATATCATAATATTAATAAAAAAGTAATAATTCAGCATTCAGTGATGTCATTCATCACAGTGGAACACAGCACATATTCCAATTAACACAAGGGTTGTATATTGATAGCAAAAACAAATCAGTTTCTTATCAGTAAACTACCCTATATTTAAAAAAAACAAAAACATTTAAGTATATATTTAAAAAATATATGAATTTGAAGTCAAATGCCCAAAGGCCTACTGACTGGAGTGTGTGAGGCATCCAAATCAGGTAGGAAAACCATGGGAAACAATGGCAAAACACGGCCTTTAGCTAACTTTTCATCTTTTAATATTATAATTCTGCAATATCTGCCAGAATCTGAAACTTGATACCCCCACCGGAGGTAAGAGTTGGTTTTCATATAGCTGGTACAGTCTCCATATGCTGACTGAACATCTTCCTTTCAATCCCTCACACCCTCGCCCTCTTCAAAGTAAACCACTTGCAGTGATCGTGTATTCTGTGCACACCGCCGGCCTCTGCTGACTCTGTAGCATTAAACGTGTATTTACCAGCTGGGGGAGTGAATACATGACGAGGCTCCTGAATTCCCAGCAGGGCCATACCTGCCACCGCTACACCACATCGCCCTTGAGCTAGACACCTTAACCTTAGCAGAGCACACAGTCAAGCACGCATTGCATCAACCCGGCTGTGCGTAAATGGCTATATTGTTAGTGTGGGGGGTGTGTAGGTCCCAGTGGATACAGAGGGGGGCATCTGCAGGCAATGCAGGAGTCATATAATGAATATTAATCAACATATGTGCTATAGATCTAGGCAAAAGACTCTAGAGAGTGAAGTCAAGTATTACCTTGGGGGATCTACCATATACATTCATAAGCCATCAACCCCGCCATATCTGCTGCTGAAACAAGGCCCCGTGTCCCAGCATGCCCTCCAGTCAGAGCACAGCGGTTCAAGCTTTATGTGTGTGCACGTGTGTTCGATTCATACGCACATTACACCGCTTGTGATAACAGTGTTGCTACAGTGCGACAGGATAGCGATGCTCTCTCTGTGTGTCTTTGCCGTGGAACACTCATCTGTAGATAACACGCTCTACCTGTAGGTTTATAATACTACTGGGTCAACAACAGACATTGGATCTCAGAGGGTGGTTAATGTGGAGCAGAGAGTGTGTCTGGCTCTCTGCTGGTAAGCATCAGCATTGTTTGCCACATGCATTAGGCACACTCTAGCTGAAGATGTGCAGAAAAGTATCCATTTGGAGATTGTGTTCAGACACATGACACGCTTCAGATGTGATCTTTTTGGATTGCCACTTGATGAGCTTCAATATTAGGAGGGCCATTTATAATCAAGCTCTTTTTTTAATCAAAGAGCAGTTGTTTCTGTACTAGCCTGGTATCAAACCTGTGAATGCTGCCTACATACAGACTTGTTTGATGCAGATTATGGATGATGTTTTTAAAGCAATTTGGTTAGGAAGAATTTTGCAATTTATAATTCCTCTTATGTTAGTGTTTTATACATTATTTTTTTCCAAAATTGTGAAAATAATGTAAATCACAATTTTGATACGTCCGATTTGGCTTCTTCAACAGTCTGAAATTTGAAAATATTCACATTAAACACATGATTAATAATTGATTAATTGTTTCAAAGATAGTACATTTCTGTTAATCAACTGAATAATGGTCTAATTATTTCAATGTTAAGATTCCATCAGAGCTCAGCTCACCAAACCATCTTTTGCATGAGATAAGATAGAGTTTAGAGAAGTATATCAGTGGAACTAATTATTGAAAAGTCAGTATATGGAAAGAATTGCACATGTTCAAATGTCCTGGATGAACCCATAACCTAAAAAAGCATTTGACCTATTAAATGTGGACTACCTTTAAAATTGGGTTAGTGGGAGGCTGCAGAAGTTGTCCTCTACAGACTAAAGTGGGACTGTAGTAGACAGATTACTGTGGTGAGTACAGTCAGTGTTACATACAGTGGGCAAAAAGTATTTAGTCAGCCACCAATTGTGCAAGTTCTCCCACTTAAAAAGATGAGGCCTGTAATTTTCATAGGTATACCTCAACTATGAGAGACAAAATGAGAACAAAAAAATCCAGAAAATCACATTGTCTGATCTTTAAAGAATTTATTTGCAAATTATGGTGGAAAATAAGTATTTGGTCAATAACAAAAGTTCATTTCAATACTTTGTTATATACCCTTTGTTGGCAATGACAGAGGTCAAACGTTTTCTGTAAGTCTTCACAAGGTTTTCACACACTGTTGCTGGTATTTTGGCCCATTCCTCCATGCAGATCTCCTCTAGAGCAGTGATGTTTTGGGGCTGTTGCTGGGCAACACAGACTTTCAACTCCCTCCAAAGATTTTCTATGGGGTTGAGATCTGGAGACTGGCAAGTCCACTCCAGGACCTTGAAATGCTTCTTACGAAGCCACTCCTTCGTTGCCCGGGCGGTGTGTTTGGGATCATTGTCATACTGAAAGACCCAGCCACGTTTCATCTTCAATGCCCTTGCTGATGGAAGAAGGTTGTCACTCAAAATCTCACAATACATGGCCCCATTCATTCTTTCCTTTACACGGATCAGTCGTCCTGGTCCCTTTGCAGAAAAACAGCCCCAAAGCATGATGTTTCCACCCCCATGTTTCACAGTAGCTATGGTGTTCTTTGGATGCAACTCAGCATTCTTTCTCCTCCAAACACGTCTAGTTGAGTTTTTACCAAAAAGTTCTATTTTGGTTTCATCTGACCATATGACATTCTCCCAATCCTCTTCTGGATCATCTAAATACTCTCTAGCAAACATCAGACGGGCCTGGACATTTACTGGCTTAAGCAGGGGGACACGTCTGGCACTGCAGGATTTGAGTCCCTGGCGGCGTAGTGTGTTACTGATGGTAGCCTTTGTTACTTTGGTCCCAGCTCTCTGCAGGTCATTGACTAGGTCCCCCCGTGTGGTTCTGGGATTTTTGCTCACCGTTCTTGTGATCATTTTGACCCCACAGGGTGAGATCTTGCGTGGAGCCCCAGATCGAGGGAGATTATCAGTGGTCTTGTATGTCTTCCATTTTCTAATAATTGCTCCCACAGTTGATTTCTTCACACCAAGCTGCTTAGCTATTGCAGATTCAGTCTTCCCAGCCTGGTGCACATCTACAATTTTGTTTCTGGTGTCCTTTGACAGCTCTTTGGTCTTGGCCATAGTGGAGTTTGGAGTGTGACTGTTTGAGGTTGTGGACAGGTGTCTTTTATACTGATAACGAGTTCAAACAGGTGCCATTAATACAGTTAACAAGTGGAGGACAGAGGAGGCTCTTAAAGAAGAAGTTACAGGTCTCTGAGAGCCAGAAATCTTGTTTGTTTGTGGGTGACCAAATACTTATTTTCCACCATAATTTGCAAATAAAGTCTTTAAAAATCAGACAATGCTATTTTCTCGATTTTCTTTTTCTTCTCATTCTGTCTCTCATAGTTGAGGTATACCTAGGATGAAAATGACAGGCCTCTCATCTTTTTAAGTGGGAGAACTTGCACATTTGGTGGCTGACTAAATACTTTTTTGCCCCACTGTAAGTACACTACACACAGACTGGACTAAAGTGCTCCAGCACAGTTCTAGCTGCTTTTGCATTGAAGAGCAAGGCTCGACTAGATAGTTGTGATATTCATCTGTTTTCCATGCGACAATAGGCTATTTTGTCTAAATAGATAACTGCAGTCATTTTGTACGGTGCAGTCTACTGGTGTAGGAGTAAAACGGGCTACAGTTGTCAAGGAACTTTAAGGCAATGTGATTATTTATTTAAACCAAGACTGGTCTGTTTGGGAAGTGAAAGTGAAGAGAGGGAACATTTGCTCAAATGATGACTAATCGTCAAACGCCCCCCAAATAAACGTGTCACCTGTTTTCACCGCCTACTTGACACTGAGTAATCACACAGTGAGAGACATCTGCCATGTTACTGGATGGTAGCATTGCCTCCTACACCAACCCCAGCCAATTGGGGAGGGGAAAGCTGCCTGCCACAGGATGTACTCAGGGATTAGTACTGACCCCCTTTATCGCTGCAGGAAGCATCTGATGTTGCAGAAGGCTTTTTGGGCAAACAATTGAACAGTGTTTCCAGAGATATCAATCATCAATTCTTATTCCAAAGTATTAAGGGGAACGATAAGGAACTGTTAGTGTTTCTTGTCTTTATTTTGAATGTTATTGTTGAAAAATGTCAAGTATAAGCCCTCGCGGCCATACAGAAACACCTGCTGGGCCCATATCATTTACTAACTGTTTGCCAAGAAGAAAGAGGAGGAAAAAGAGAGAGGACTTCGGAAGGAAAAACAACATCAGGACCAAGAAGAAGTGCAAACACACTGATACAGATGGAAACAAGGGACGCAGGAAGGACTGAGACACATGGGGAGGGATGTGAAAGAAAGTATGGATGGATAAAGAAGCGCTGTATATCATTTCAAAATGAGTTAAAGGGGACCTATCATGCAAAATGCACTTTTGTACGTCTTTCATACATGAATATGTGTCCCCGGTGTGTCAGGGAACTCACCAAGTGTCAGAAAACACAACCCTCTCTATTTTCCTCCATACCCAAATCTCTAAAAACGGGGCTGCAACGGATCTGATACAGATTTGAAAATAGTGTGACTTCAGTGACGAGAAGCTCCGCCTATATGGCTAACTCTCCACCAATCAGGGGAATGAGAGGTTGCCGTGGCATGGTAACAGCATGGTAACATGACGCTCGTAACACGGCCCCCTCCTTTGTAGGGGGGCGTGGTCAGCTGCAGGGCATGCAAAGACAGGGTGGAGGAGAGGAAAATAGAGCAAAATTAGGCATGGCTAAAATGCATGATCTGTTTGGTATTTTGAAAAAAAAAACGTATAAATATACCTTATAGGTATGGCCCTACAATATATTATTCAAATATAGCATGATAGGTCTCCTTTAAGCTAATGTGTGCTCCAGATGGTTAGTGTAAAATTAAGCAACAAACAGATCACAAAAAAGGAATCAAAGAAAAGTGTTACAGCGTCTATGTAGTGGAAATGTCTCCTCAACCTGCTAGTACTCTATGTAGGTTAAAATAAACACTGCATAATTTACAAGTGCTATTTGACCCAGGTTTGCAGGAGAGGAAGCTGTATCAATTAGATGAGATGAAACTCAGGTAGGCTGGATATGAGCCAGTTCTCTAATGAAGGGCTATTATATATCCTTCTGTTAACAACCCTGGCTTCTCAGAGTGGAAGGGGCGAATCTAGGGAAAGCTGACTGAAGTACTGACAGAAATGCAAATCAGTTTTTTCCTCAAGTACCCACTGTATGATAATCACTCCCTCTACTAGAAATGAGGTGCTATCAGAAGACTTGAGGATGCCTAATTGCTAACCTGAGGGGGAAGATAACCAAATGACAGGGGCCAGGAGCAGAAGAGTGTAAGAAGACAGAAAAGAAGCAGGTTACAGAATAAATGGTTATTCTATTTTACTCCTTAGCAATTCCTAAGCATTAACTGGATTTCTTTTGGTACATTGGGGTAACGGAATACATTTTGAACACAATGTTGAAATAAATCACCTAGAAAGAGTCGCATTTTGTCATGTAGCTAGCCACTTGATACACATTTATCAAATTCTCACTCTTAATTAAGCTTTTCTTTGATCTCCAACAACTTCTGAGAAAGATAAATGGCTCTTAAGAAGTTCCGTTTGTCGCTACGTTCATTAACTTTGCATATCGGAGCTTGGTGATTATTGGATAAAAGGTTAACTATAGTAGTGGAACCGAAGCAAAATCATAAAGTGGCTGGTTGTAAGAAGAAAACAATGAAAAGAAAGTAGATTCTGTAGATTTGTCACAGCGGATTACTAATTCGACCCATTGCTAATACAACTATAATGATAAGTGAAACTTTCATTTGTATTCATTTTACTTTTTGCTATTATGTTGCTATGATAAGCAAAAAAAATACCGACTTGCAGTTTGTGAAATGCTGTAGTGTTTTCTGAAATGCTGTAGTGTTTTCTGAAATGCTGTTGTGTTTTCTGAAATGCTGTTGTGTTTTCTGAAATGCTGTAATGTTTTCTGAAATGCTGTTGTGTTTTCTGAAATGCTGTAATGTTTTCTGAAATGCTGTTGTGTTTTCTGAAATGCTGTAGCGTTTTTTGAAATGCTGTAATGTTTTCTGAAATGCTGTAGCGTTTTTTGAAATGCTGTAGCGTTTTCTGAAATGCTGTAGCGTTTTCTGAAATGCTGTAGTGTTTTCTGAAATGCTGTAGTGTTTTCTGAAATGCTGTAGTGTTTTCTGAAATGCTGTAGTGTTTTCTGAAATGCTGTAGTGTTTTCTGAAATGCTGTAATGTTTTCTGAAATGCTGTAGTGTTTTCTGAAATGCTGTAATGTTTTCTGAAATGCTGTAATGTTTTCTGAAATGCTGTTGTGTTTTCTGAAATGCTGTTGTGTTTTCTGAAATGCTGTAATGTTTTCTGAAATGCTGTTGTGTTTTCTGAAATGCTGTTGTGTTTTCTGAAATGCTGTAATGTTTTCTGAAATGCTGTTGTGTTTTCTGAAATGCTGTAGTGTTTTTTGAAATGCTGTAGTGTTTTCCTAAATGCTGTAGTGTTTTTTGAAATGCTGTAGCGTTTTCCTAAATGCTGTAGTGTTTTCCTAAATGCTGTAGTGTTTTCTGAAATGCTGTAGCGTTTTTTGAAATGCTGTAATGTTTTCTGAAATGCTGTAGTGTTTTCTGAAATGCTGTAGTGTTTTCTGAAATGCTGTAGCGTTTTCTGAAATGCTGTAGTGTTTTCTGAAATGCTGTAGCGTTTTTTGAAATGCTGTAATGTTTTCTGAAATGCTGTAATGTTTTCTGAAATGCTGTAGCGTTTTTTGAAATGATGTAATGTTTTCTGAAATGCTGCTGTGTTTTCTGACGGCTCACCACTGTGCCTCAGTATATTCCGCTAAGGTGTAGAGGGGAAGTGAGTAAACAGACTAAATTACCTTTGAGAATTTTAATCAGTGTGTTGAGGAATTATGATTTAATTAAATATCTCAAACAAGCAAATCTAATTTGAATGTTATAAGGTGCTTTAATGCTGCTGTCGTTTACAATTGCACTTTGTATTTTGCATTGGCAATTAGTGAAAACAGAAAAGTTGTTCATTTAGGCAAGGACCCTATATGCAATCATGCACCTATCCATGGCACAGTGTGTGTGTGAGTATGTGTGTGTGTGTGTGTGTGTGTGTGTGTGTGTGTGTTTGAGTATGTGTGTGTGACTGCGAGCCATGAGGCAGTATATGGAAGGCAGCAAGCTAACAACGTATGCTTGAATGACTCTTTAAATTAATCATCTGTCTCAGGAAGAGACACAAGGTACTTTAGCAAAATCCACTCGGCCTGCTCTAGGCAGAGACAGACGTAAAGACGATTGTGTGCTAAACCCACCGCCGTTAACAAAAAGGATTTCATTCTTCATTACCGGTGGAGGGGAAAATGAGTTTGTCTTCATGGATCAGCAGCCGCAAAGGCAAGCAGGTAGTACTACCTTCGAACCTCACTTTGACAACCAAATACAGCAGAACGGCTACAGAAATCAAACCGAATAAAATACCAATCTCACAGAGCACAAGGCCATGGCTGACGAGCTAACTGTGTATCAACTTGTTAGTCAGTTAGGGGGAGTTGATGGACAAATAAGGATTACAGCCATCGCCTCTTTATTCTCTTGTTCTGTTTAAGACTGCACTCATGTGATTGATGGCTGAATGCAGGCCTTAATTCGTAGGAGGTGAAAAGATGGGAGTTACAATGCCTGACAAAACGAGAACAAAAGAAGAAGAGATTCAGATAGAAGACGGGAGGAGATGTGTCAATCCATTGTTGGGCCTAGCAAGACATACAGAACATTGAAGCTTGGTCGAATACATCAGTATGTATGTGGTGTTGGTGAAGAGTTCAAGAGTATGTCTTGTAGTCAATGTGTTGACTCCAATCTTAAATGTCACCATCCATCCAACAGAATATGGAACAACACTTATTACACAGCGAGCAATCAATGCTAAATTATATACAATTATTTTTCGGGGACGATACCTTCAAATATCGTTTTTTTAGGCAATTTCATAGGAGAATTTCAATAACGCACAACCCTTATCTCTATGTATATGCATAGTCTGCATTAGCAGAAGAATAGAATGGACTAGATAAGGACTAGTTTACATTTGCAAGAGCTTCCCCTAAGGTTTTGTGTACTTTCTATCTCATTAAGGGCTTTTCCCTGCTAAAGATGGACATGTTTTATCTCGGTAGTAGATAAAGGTATTATGACTCTAGTCTAAATGAAGACATTAACTTGTCAAAAGGAGACAAGGTTTGGCTTATAACTCCCCATTTAGCGTTATCAATTGGCATCTCCCCTCTCAGGCCTTCATTTTCTCCTAAAACCCTATCGAATTCTGTTTGTATCTGTTTTATTTGTTCTATGTCCTATGTATATATATATATTCAGTTTGCACTGTTGGATGAGCCTGTGACTTAAGTTTGTCATTGCCCTATCTACACTGTAGCTAATGTGCACAAGACAATAAAGCCTTGAATCTTGTACTATCTTCCCCCTTTCCCCAACACTTGTTCCTCCTAATTCTCCCAGTTGTTGATTTTCACTAACACTCCAACTATGTCTTCATCATACTTTTCCATTTACTTCCCCCCCGGTTTCCTTTTTTTCCACCTCAAGCTTACCCCTTCCCTCCCCGGGGTCTCCATTGTGGTTAAGATGAGTAGCTGGCAGGTAATTACTGTCACAGCCGTAAGATCTTAATCAAGGTGTAGATGTGATAGAGTCACAAGTCTCTGTGACCGTTTAAGGATAATTTACGGCACACTTCTCACTACACCACAGCAGAAGAACTGTAAACACTTGTAAGGGGTATGCGCGCACACACACACACACACACACACACACACACACACACACACACACACACACACACACACACACACACACACACACACACACACACACACACACACACACACACACACACACACACACACACACACACACACACACACACACACACACACACACACACACACACACACACACACACACACACACACACACACACACACACACACACACACACACACACACACACACCACTCTGCTCAAACCTGCAATTACACAAGGAGCCACTTCAGGCAATTTGGAAGCAACGGAGATAAACTAAGGTGCTTACATCATCAATACCGTGCCGCACTTGCGGGGAAAAAGACGAAAGGAAATTAGTGTCGTTTGTCACATGTCAAGATTAAGAAACGCTGACGTGAGTAAACTCCGTCTTTTATGTGATACCGATGGAGTCCTTCTTTGGGTGTATTTGTGGCACGTTATCATGTGTAACCAGTGAAGTGGGGGAATACTCAAGAGGATTTATGGTGAGCAAAAGAAACCATGGGATTGGGTTTGTTTCACATCACAGCTCAGCAAAGAGAGAATAGAGAGAAAAGCATTTTAGTAACTTCTTCTCTGTGCAGCAGCGTGGAAAACGAGACCAGACAAACTGCGGATTAGTGTACGTTCAGCAGTACTTCACCTGAGAGGCTCTACAAACAACACTGCCACAGACATCAAGGATGTGCTATAAAATGTTTTCTGCTTAGCTGCAACGTATGAAGCCATTAAACTTCAGCTGATTGAACAAAGCTTTGAATGTCTTGCTTTCCATCCCTCTCAGCACTGGAAACACACATTGTTCCTATGTACCGGACTGTCACCCTCCCCGTTTGATATGCACATGAAGTGATTAATGTGCATTGTGCAACCTACTTTCTTGAAGTTCATTGTTGACCTGGGAAACATCATTTAACAGAACGATTTCACCTGAATGCCTGTTATGGAGCCTTTTGATTATATCACATGATCTTCATCAGCAGGTGGTTTTACAGAATTGTAATCCTTTTTTTCCAAAGCACTTGGAAGCCAACATGAGTGAGAGTCCTTGAAGTGCTCGGAAAACTAAATGGGAAACTGAACATCAATAAATCCAAGATAAATGAGCAACTTCACATCATGTAACCTGATGGAAAGCTCTAAAAATGCTACTAGAAGGCCCTAGAGGTAAGTGTTTTCTGAAATACTTCTTTATTATGGTCTCTTTTCTGTTCATTAGTCTTCATCCGTGCCTTATAAAAATACACGGTGACTGTTGTTGGCAAATCAACAAGGCCTGTAATTTGGCCTGCAATAGCTGATTATTTAAAGCGGGTTGGAAACAAGCAGCGAACACAACATTGATATTATTATCACAAGTTGACTTTAGCAAACAGTTGCAATCATAAGTCCATTCTCTGCACATCTTTTCCTCTACATATTCATTATATCCCCTTAAATATTATTGAAGATATGCGCCCTTGTACTGTCATTCTCGTATTATGTAAGCATTAATAATATAAAAAAAGTAATTTAGCATGCTCTTTTGCTAGTCAGTACAAACAAGGACACAGAAATATGTAAACTATATAAACCCTAAGCTGATGATCACTTTCCCTTTAAAGAAAAACGCTCTATAACGGCAGTTTATTAGACTTGCAGGGCTGTAAACATTAAGATTTAGTTTATGACCTCAGGAGGGAAATAGACTCAGTGCTGCTGCCATGTAAGAGTCATACAGGCTCTCAGCTTAAGTACATTTATCCCCCAGGAGGCAGTGAGCTGATGTTGCACGACAGCGACATTCTGTACACTCTGAGGAATAAGCTAGTCAAAATGAGATGCCACTATGATTAATAACCATAAACATATATGCACGCATTGGACTTGAGGTGACAATATGGATGCCGTGAGTCGAACAATGACACAGTTTAGTCATTTCTGTTCCGAAGGTGCGGCCAATGCGCATCGAGCGGTAGCCATATTCTACGAAATGTAATTTTCAGCGTACAGTCTATAGGTATTCCTAGAGTACCAATAAATATGCAGACCAAAACAAAACTGCAATCAGAGCAGATTCAGAAATGTGTGCTTGCAAATGTGTGCATCTATTTGCAGGCCATTGAGTGAGTGTGAGAGAGTGTGTGTGTGTGTGTGTGTGTGTGTGTGTGTGTGTGTGTGTGTGTGTGTGTGTGTGTGTGTGTGTGTGTGTGTGTGTGTGTGTGCGCCTGCCTCCTTCACTATACTATTTTCCATCAGGCTGTGTGCTGTCAGGCGGTGTTGTATAATGTGGAACTATTCGATCAGTCACTGGGAATAGAGTGTGTGTCTGCAGAATGGCAGACGGCCACCACTCGTCTCCCAGGAGCCAGTTCACTTTAATTGAAGCTCCACTGAAACACAAGCCCGGGCAGTGCAGTAGCTCACACAACACTGTTATCTCCAGCATCTCTGTCTCCCATAGAAAAGGAATTAGAGCGACAGCCACTGGCCTGAAGAGCTGCAATGTGACAACCACACACACAAAAGACAAAGATGTACACACACATACACTCATGTTCGTAACAAATAAACACAGACACAAAACGGCACATACACTCGCTAGCACACACACAAAACTGATAGAGTGGCTGTGGCTCTCATCAACCAAGAAATCTCATATTGGTCTGTTTTATATTGACCTGAGCTACAACGAAGAGGAGAACAAGACAGAAAGGGCGTGAGAGAAAGAGACAATTGAAAATGGGAGGATCAATGGAAGGAGAGTGAGTGATGAGAATGGGAGAGAGGGGGTAACTTTTTGGGGAGAAACAAGGAGAGGCACGTTGAGGAAGGTATAGACATGAAGAGAAAAAGGAGAAGAGGGCGGGTTTGTGGACATAAAATTAATAGTTACCCTCTCTGTAGTTTTCACTCTACCTCCGTGTTCTAACCCGGGTTAAGGCAGAAGGTTAAGAGCTAATCATTGTTTAAGGCAGTCATGAAAGCTTGATAATTTCATACACAGCGTAAATGACTGAATAAATAAAGCAGCCTCCTCTCAGGAAGAAGGTAGAGAGGCCTTCTATTTCTGGGCCAAAAATGGGATGTTTAGGTGATCGTGTTTTAATCTGATGGATCATTTGATCTGTTTTAGCCAGATAATACGATGCCAAATTGTTCTTGTTGACTCAAACAGCAGTAGGTGGTCGTAGGACAAGACGAAGAAGGCTATATCTCAGCTTTTCTAGCCCTCAGGTGCATAAACTACAGGTCATCAACTTCTTTTTTAAATACTCAGGTAATTATCGGATATTGCTATTGGCTGGAGAAAAATCCACATTGTGGAGCCTATAAATTCTCACTTAATGGTCCCGAAAAGAATCCGATTTCCAATCCTCTTACAATGAGTTGTTCACTCTTCACATGCTTACACTGTGCAGCAAAATATCAGGAGCTCTAATGTGGCAGAGTCAACAGGATATTATTATTGAGACATTAATATGAGTACATTTAAAGTGGAGAGGAACATTAATCAGCAACAATTTCGATCACTGGCAATTGATTTATTTACAAGATGCCAACAAGGCTCCTATTACAGTTTCTCAAATGTGCTCGTATGCTCCTCTCTTTTACATAATTCTAAATTGAATATGTTTTTATTTTTGGGTGTTTGCCAAACAAAACAAGCGATGAGAAAGGCAACATGGGGATTCTGGGAATAGTGATGAGCTTTTTAAATACTTTTTTTGAGATTGAAACTACACTAAAGGATTAATTATTTAAAGAGCCTGTGACAGCCTCCCAACAACTGTTGTGCAATGAAATATTGGGCTACTAGTAATCTCGAACCGTCAGCTTTAAAAAGAGGGTGCGATACCGTTCCGATAAATATCAATAATTTCGAACATCGAAGCCGGAAGTGACGTCAATGCGGGAATGCTTCACTGTGCGGCGAGAGAGCCAAACAAGGACAAAGTGTGTCGTCATGCGTAGAAATTGTGAATTAGTGAGTTTAGGCACGTTAATAACGTTTTAATGAAGTTGATTACAGTATATTCATATTTGTCAGTGCTTTCATGTCAATTCGGCGAACATAAACATAAATGATCGTGGTGAAGATGATGATTAAATTAGGATTAAAAATCGGTAGTGAGAGCTGCTGAATTTCCTCCCGTCGGATGTGATATAAAAACAAATCGATTATTTTTGTAGTTGTAAACTCAAGTGGATGAAACTACATTTATTAGTGCTTTCAGTTCAGTAACGGTTTCAAGGGGACAATATTTACTAAAATTGATGGGTTTGGATGATGCGTGAAACCCGTGTCACAGGCTCTTTAAACCATAAACAATACTTGTTATTTATTGAAATAAATCATATTAATATCCCGTGATTTGATAAAGACAATGTGCATTAATTGTTTTCCACCGATGACAACAGTATCTTAAAAACATTTCAGAAGGTCAGTGTGCTTTTAGTAGACAAGGTCCAGCTGATTTGCAATGCCTTTTGATCTCACTCTACCGAATGCAATACAAAGAAGCATGGCATCATTCATTATGAATTAGCCTCCAAACCCTCTGGCATTTCCCTGGTTCCACACCGTGATCTGCGCTTATGCAAGCCAAGGTCATATGATACCAAGCTGTAGTAACATTTCGATGGCTTGCTTCACCGCCTCCCCACCAATTTAAAAATTCACATAGTTCCGCTAATATATTCACACCATTAAGGAATGCATAATGGGCAGCAGGACACTGTTTAGCATTCAGTAAACACCTGCTTGGCCCCCAAATCATATTTCATATTTCTCGTTGTCAGCAACTCTTCGCGAGAATGGTGTGGGAGTTGTGGCGTAGAGTGGGGTGGGAGGCACAAGGGGGCTATTTATATTCTGCTAATCCTCCAGTACACTGCTGCAGAGGGTAATGGGGGTTAACAGGACTTTCACTTAAACACACCCTGAGCTCCCCGCTCTCAGGGAGTTTCTCAGAGGCCAGAGGAAGGTGCGCCTCGAGATACAAACCTGTACATCGATCGGCTCACCAGAGAAAGCTTTCACTCTCTGATGGGGTTATAAAGGTGGGGATGGGTGGGGTGGGGTAAGGGGGGGTCGGATTGGGAGGAGTGAAGCTCATGACTAAAGTTGCAGTGTTGGCAAAAGTGCACATGCTGAGCTTTATAAGTGAGTGCATGAGTAAAGGAAATAGAGGATACAAAAACATAGACACACTCTGTGGCACAATTGCAGTGGGGGGAGATACTAGTTATATTACCTCAGAGCTAAAGTACCAGAAAATGATACCCCAGGTCTAAACTTAAGTGTGACTTTCTTCTCCAGAAAATCAACAGCATCAGGCGTTTCAGGAAATGCCCCCAAACTACATATGTTTACATTCAAGTGAAAAGCCCTCTAGCGCAGGGATACTTGCTTTGCCCTCAAGGCTACTTTTGCAAAATGACAGGATACCAAGGACCAGTTAATAAACATATAAAAGGACATTCAGGGCATTTGGGGGGTGAATTAGGAAATGGTCAAGGGCTACCTTGCACTGTAGTAGTGATACTCAACTTTAATGAGATACAGACAAGTGCCACTGCTCCAGCAGCTTTAAACCTTGACCGTCTGTAAGCATTGCTTTTTCACATCAGAACACTGTTATTGGTCTCATTTAATTGAAGTACTTCTAGCCTACTTAAAACTACCAAGAAGTAAAAATAATAAAGTAAAGTAGCTGCATTCAGCTCCACCTCAACTAGATACAGCCTTAAACTGCTGCTGACATGGATCATTAATAATAATCCAATCATGAAAATCTGCATACAAGACAAAAACGTAGCACTTTGAGGAGTAAAGTAGATCAAGAATGCCTAAATTCAACAACCTTTATTGTTAGTATTTCTACATTGTGATATTTTACCTCAGCAAAGGCTCTGGCCCTTCTCCCACACCCACTCACTGTGCTCTTAAGGGGGGGGGGGGGGGGGGGGGGTTGATAACCGAGATCACCATAGTAAGGGCATTTTATCAGATATTTGAGCGATCTGCAAACTAAATCCTTACCAATCAATTTCTTCACTAGTGTCTTTGTAAAGGTGTGTAGTAAGATGTATTAAAAAGTTGAAGTTCAAATCCAGTATGTTTTTTCGTAACAACTGCTCAAAGTTGAGGTACCGAATAACGATTTTCGAAAAATCTAAAATGTTCAGTTTGGCCTTGGGTACCTTGTGAGGGGTCAAACTAGGGTTTTTCATGATTCCGAGTTGATTGCAATCATTTATTTTTCACTAAAATCATTCCTTTGGGAAAAAAAGCCCCCCCCCCCCACCCCATTTTTGATTATTTTACTATTTGCCCTATTAGGACTTATTATTGTTTAGTGGTAGCTGCTAGTTGGTTGGCATTCAGAGTGAGGATGTTTAGAGTTAACATGCTGAAGCCATTTTCAACCTCCATTTGATCATGGACAGACTGCTTTTTACGCCTGATCACACACAACTATCAGATGTAAGTATTATCTACATTTTTAACTTGAAATATTTCATGTCACTACTTTGGTAATGAAATGTAACAAACTGTACAAGTTGTCAACTTTTCTCACTTTTTAGCTGTGTAACAGTAGGCGCAATAACATGGTACGCTAGCTAACGTTAAATCCATGATGTATTACTCCATGATTAGTTGTCAACTTTGCTTACTTGTTAGCTGTGTAACAGTAGGCGCAGCAACATGGTTAGCTAGCTAACGTTAAATCCATGATGTATTACTCCATGATTGTATCCAACTAGGCAACTACCATGATGTATTACACATCTCAAACTGAATCTTATGATCATTTTATTCTTCTTGAATGCTAGCTTTCTAGCCCATTAGGTTACAGTGGTGTATTGTCTCTGACAGGGTCTTTTGTGTTTAACGTTACTGTGAAGCAGATCTTCTATTTTCCTTTGCAATAATATCTATTACAATGTTAATCATCTACTGTACATGAGATTGTCTTTAATGTCACAAAATAATGATATTATGACTGAATAATACAATGTTTATTCTACTTTGTAGGACATATTAGTCTAGCAGTATGGATGAAGACTCGACTCCACCTTTGCTAAATTGTTTCATCTGTGGAAGCCCGGAGACACCAGCTCAGAGGCTGATACAGCCAACTCCTAAAGGCAACCCTACTTTTTTGGAACAAGCACAAGTAGTTGAAAATGCTAAGATTTAACATAGGAAGACTCAGGTACCACAAAAAGTGTAAAGATGATTTATACAACAGGTTTCTTGAAGTCACCAAGAACTCAAGCCAAACATTAAAGGCAGAGAAAGAGGCAGCTAAGAAGAAGAGAAGACGCACTTGCACTGACTTCAGTGCAGCTTCTGCATGCAGTTCTCCAAGTTCACGGTCCGTTCAGCTTCTGTACAAGAATGTATGCATTCTTTGCAACCAACCTGCACAGATCTACAAAACTCGTCCAGAGGAAGCTAGAAAGAGATACAGAGTGCCAGATAATTTGACTGCAGATAGACTGAAGGCAAGCTTGCGGAAGATAGCATAGAGTCACGGGGATGACTGGGGCACTGAAGTTGTTGGACGTCTGGAAGGGATCAATGACCTTGTGGCAGAAGAAACCCTGTACCATTTGCGCTGCAAAACTCTTTTTGAGACAGGTGGCCATTACTCCAAGACTGAAGATAGAGGACAAAGGAAGAGAGGACAAAAGAAAATTGATGAGGAACGAGAGGCTGTTTTTGTTGAATTCTGTGATTGGTTAGACTCAGAACTCGAGCATGGGGTGATGACTCTTGACCAAGTCCACGAAAAGCTACAGCAGTTTGATCCGTCACCAGATAAGAGCCTCACTTATTCAAAGTATTGGCTAAAGAAGAAACTCCAAGATAAATACCATGACACCTTGTATTTCACATCACAGGAGAGAAGGGCAGATGTGCTCTGCCTCAAAGATGACAGACAACATTCTGCGAGAGCATCATGCTAATCTTGAGCATGGAGATGAGAAGACTCAGATCATAAAGACTGCACTAAAGTTCGTATGCAACGACATCGCCATGGTCGATCTAGACCCAAAGTCATACCCCACAGCACACAGTATGACTGACATCAGGAGTCAGCTGGCTCTTGTTCCTGAGAGTCTTCAGATGTTTCTGAGGCCAATAGTGAAGACCGACGAAAGAGTAGCCATTTGGGGGCAGAACTTCATAAAGGCCTGTCGGCCTCGATCAGGAGTTTTGCCATACCAGATGGGGCTTGCCATACAACTTGATCATAGATTTGGGTCAAAATGGATGCTGAACAAGTTACACCAGCTTGGATACACAGAGTCATATTCCGAGACACAAAACTACAAATACTGCTTCCTTAATGACAGGAATGGAGATGGCATCCAAGATATTTCTGATACTCTTTATACCATTGTGGAAGAAACTGATGAGCAGATCGATGATGAGGTTGCGGTTGATTCTGCACTTGAGGATCTATCATTTATGACAGCCAGTGGAAGTGAAACTAGCCATGACAATTGGGTGGTCATGGAGGCCATGGAGGTTGGGGAAACAACCAATGTATTCACTCAGTTTGTCGGAGACAATATAGATTTAAACAATGTCTCTATTCAGGGAAACACTCCTTTCCATTCAATGTGTTGGATCAAAGTCACCTCTCCGGCACCATCTTTGCCAGATCCCCAGACGACAGCAGCTGTCCACACAGTGAAGTTTAAGGGACTTGACAAAGCTAAGATCCTCAGAGGAGCTGAAGTGAAGATTCTTCCATTCAGCAACAGAACAAGGACAGGGATAAACACCATCACATTTCTTCCCATTACTGAGCTTGCCTCTTCTGTGACACAAGACCAGCTACTCCTCACTCCGGGCGATACACTCTGGGCAGCAGGGTGGGTGATCAAAGCCAAGGATTCTGAGTTCCCACACTCCAACTGGAATGGCTGGATGAAGAGTATCCATGCAGACGATGTCAAGCAGCGCACACAGATCGACTTCCTGACCCTAATGACCTCAACACCATCTTCACCACTCTCAAAGAGTGCACGCGGCTCTCTGCAGACAGAGTCACTACAGTGACATTCGATCTTCCGATCTGGCTGAAGGCTGTGGACATCATAAAACAGACAAATCTACCTATCATTCCGAGGTTGGGTGGATTTCACCTGCTGAAGTCCTACCTTGGATCCATTGGAAACATCATGGAGGATTCTGGACTACTGGAGCTGATCCAGCTGATCTATCCAGGGAGTACGACAGCCAACCACATCCTGGATGGAGGATGTTTTGACAAGGCAATCCGTGCTCACCTCCTCATCGATGCAGCCATCTATCAGCACATCATGAAACATGCCTTCACCGAGGAGGAACTCGGTGAAATGAGGACTTTCATGGAGAAGGTAGCTGATGGGAAGATGGGAGCCGGACACACAGATCCAGTAGTGGGACTGTTTGAACAGCGGTTTGAAGAAACCTTCAAAAGACTTGCTGAAGGAGGAAGAAAGCCTGCTCTCTGGGTGCAGTACCACTACATGGTAGATGTGATCAAGGTCTTCATCAGAACTGAGCGGCTTGCAGATCACAACGGCCACCTGTGCTGCATTGTTAGCAGGATGTTGGACATCTTTGCGGCTGCAGGGCATCATCAATATGCCAAGGGTGCACGGCTGTACTGTCAACTCATGAAGCAACTTGAAACTTTGCCTGCTTACAAGGAGAAATTCGAAAGTTTCACTGCCCATGGAAACCATGTTGTCCGTTACTCCAGCCATGATTGGTCCGGCACCTGGTGTGACATCTGTATCGAGCAGACATTGATGAAGTCAGCCAAGTCAGAAGGTGGACTGAGCAGAGGGAGGATGAGACACAGTGATTCTGGTCACAAGTGCTGGGTGCTCACCCTTAATCACTTCTCCAATGTCAACCAGCGCATGGAGGAAAGTGTCAAGAAACATGCTCCGCTCCACAGAGACCTTGGCAAAACACAGATGAAGAGAGATGCTGAAGCAATTGACCTTGCCCTCCAATGGTTTGAGGAGAACAACCCATTCGACCCCGATCGAGACAAGGAGTTGCTTGTGTCTTTCTCAACAGGATTCAGGAGCACAGGAGATGACCCAGTCAATGCTGAGAGAGCAGCAGAAATAGGGAGAGAGATGCAGATCAAGCTGGATGGACAGTCAGTGACATCGACCATGGAAGTGAAGTCAAAAGTACAAGCCCTGTCACCACTCAGAAAGATTCCCAAGATCAACGAGAAGAAGATACACCTTGACTCACTCAAGTTGTTCAACCGACTGATCATTTTTGCCCAACGGGATATGACAGTTGAGACAAGCTTGGCGTATGAGCTGACTCCCTTCCCATTGTCCCTCTTCAGCAATAAAGATCATAAAATGAACAAGGCAGGCTTTTCCAAGACTAGCCTGAAGGAGTTAACTGATCCGCTTGACCTCACTAACCAATCCTGCTCCACTCTTGTAGTTGATGGCGGATGGCTTCTCTACATGGTAAAGTGGGAACAAGGTCAGACTTGGCAGGAGATTGCCAACAGTTACTTGATCTACGTACAGTGTCTTGGCCGCCGCTCTCAGAAGACCATTGTGGTCTTTGATGGCTACAGCCGATCACCAAAAGATCGTGACCACATCCGGCGCACTAAGAAGTCATGCTGTGATCTCCAGATTCGACCGGATATGATACACCGGACACCAAGAGCAAAGTTCCTGGACAACACCAATAACAATAGTGAGCTAATCCACCTCCTCTCTTCAACATTCAGAAAACATAACATCACAGTGGAGCATTGTGACAATGATGCTGACACTTTGATTGTGAGAGAGGCATTGGCCACTGCTACAGATGACTCTGTTGAGGTTAGTAGCATTTGTGTAGGTAGCCTATTTTGGAAACAAAAGTATTCACTCTTGAGTATTCAAACTTGAATAGTTTTATCTGGTTTTGTATAGTGCAACACGCTTTGCATATCTTGTTCTATTTTCAGGTGCGGGCAGAAGATGCAGATGTGCTGGTGATGCTAGTACACCATATTCCAAGCACCAACCATCCACTCTTCTTCACAACATCAAAGGGCTCTTATGATGTCAGAAGGATCCGTGAAGCTCTCTCTGAAAGAGAGAGATGCTACCTGCTCTTTTGTCACGCCTTCACTGGTTGTGATACGGTTTCTGCAATAGCTGGCAATGGGAAAACAACCTTATTTGACAGGTAATAATAATATATATATTTTTCTATTTCACTTTATATTTGAAACAAATCTCAAAGTGCATTTTTTTTGCAGGTTCTGTGCAGGGGACATTGATGAACACATGGACATCTTCCTTGACACACAAGCTACTAAGGATGCAGTGATACAGGCTGGTACTACCATCTTCCAGTACATTTACCATGCACCAGGTACTGCTTTGGGTGAAATTCGACACAACATGTTCTCACGGAAGGCAGCGGCAGGGCTGATCAAACCAGAAACTCTACCTCCAACAGAGGGTGCAGCTGCACAGCATTCTCTCCGTGCCTACCTACAAACCCAGGACTGGATCCTTCTGCAGAGTATGTCTCTGAACCCCAGTGACTATGGATGGACATTAGGTGTACATGGCTATGAGCCAGTCCCAACACTAGACCCCATGGCTCCTGAGGAGCTACTGCAGTTCACAAGCTGCAACTGTAACGGAGATTGCAGCAACCGGCGGTGCAGCTGCAAGAGGAATGGCGTTAAGTGCATCTCAGCATCTGGAGTCTGTAAAGGAATTTCATGCAAGAATTGTGGTCATGATGGTGGTGAGTCTGGAGAAGACTCAGAGATTGACTCCTGAAGTGATCAGCACTTGTAACTACTTATAACTACAAATAAAGCTACTTTTGAATTTAAATGTAAGAGTGGGCGTGGCCTTTTTTCAACCAAGGAATGATTTTAGTGAAAAATACATGATTGCAATATTCCAGAATCATGAAAAACCCTAGTTTGACCCCTCACAAGTTACCCAAGGCCAAACAGAACATTTTTGATTTTTCGAAAATCGGTATTCGGTACCTCAACTTTGAGCAGTTGTTACGAAAAAACATACAGGATTTTAACTTCAACTTTTTAATACATCTTACTACACACCTTTACAAACACATTAGTGAAGGAATTGATTAGTAAGGATTTAGTTAGCAGATTTTCATATATTTCCCTTACTACCAGACCATCCTCCGATGAAATCCACAGATACTCGCTCCGCCCCCTTACTGTGTATCGCTCACTGATTGGATGATGCAGTGCATGCACTGATCTGATGCTTCTTGACATGAGAGCCGTTTCCCAGCGGAGTGAAGAAAATACATGAAACTCACGAGAGTCACTCCTCAGGCTACAGTATACTGTGTTTTGTTTCAATTCATGTATCATTTAGTTACAAATATGTGATATGTCTGAACAACAAAGTGGTGGCGCTTTTTTCGTTTATACATTTTAAGAATGCCGTTTATCTTTTTTGATCTGTCACACCTACAAGCATGTTAAGATTTGTTTCCAATTGACTGATTATTCACAGCTCCACATGCATGTATTTCCATTGCATTGCAAAAAGTGGGGCACTGTTTTCTGTGATATACAGTGATTTGTACACTGAATAAACATTACTTTGCCAGAGACTAAAACCCAAGATATATTCAAATGAAGTGCTGCTTCTGCATTTGGTTTACTAAATTATTGATTCTGAATGTATAGTACGTCCTCGCCCTAATCATATATTAGTCTTACATTTGCAAATTCCATTTACTGATCATGCAGTACCTTTACATTAAGAATTCATCGAGTGGGAAAAGATTTGACCCGAGGCTTTCAGTGGAGCCACAAGGGCCATAAAGAGAATATTATCTCAGAGAGAACATGAAGTACCAGCACTGTCACTAATGCCATCGCCCTAAAATCCTAGATCATTTTTACAGACACTGCATTCCTATTTTCAGCGCAGGGGGAATTCTTATCGACTCGTTAAGGTGGTTACGATGGGTACACTGCAAAATATCATGTTAATATCCATGTTAAAGAGATGCTTCGCTAAAATGTAATTGAACTGGTAAAAGAAAGACAGGAAAGCAGCTAAAAATGTCAAGTAAGTATTGTTATTTTTTCAATATCACACATTCAATTATTTTTGTTTCCTGACTTTAATTACACATATTTCTTGCACATTAGTAAATATTTTAGAGCTTTTAATAGTTGCTAGATAATCTGTTGACACTTTTATAGATGATATTGTAAAAAATTAATTTAATTTTAATTTAAAAACAATACTGCTGCATTAGTCATTTTATTAACCTATATACAAAACAAATGAAGAAGAAGATTAGGGAGAACAGCCTTTAAATCCATGGTGTCTAGCGCATGTGAGAGGGGGGCCCACTGAGCGTGATTAGGCCATCTCCATTCAAAGGAAGAACAAATATTTAGGGCCCCATGTCGGAACATTCACTCTGCTGAAGTGTGCTGGAACCAAACAGAGAAACCCTGACTGTTAGACGCTATTCTCTTGGAGGCCACACTCACCTCCCTGGGGAGTGAAAAGAGCATTTTCTCACAAACCATGAATCAATAGGCTGCATCTGAACATCTTTCGCTAGTACATTTATTTCCAGACTGCGCACATTTCTGTCCTTTATTTGGTGGGAATGCTGATACAGCAACTATCTGTTATGCTACGCACAAAATTCTTTATTATTCCGCCGGGTTATTTTCCACCTCTTCTTCTGCCACATCGCAGAAACTCCGTTCAAACATCAAAACGTTCAGCTCGGTCGGGAATCGATAGCTATTACTTTTATCATTCATAACTTTCAAAATTCCAGAGATACATCCCATAATTCATCCCATTTTTAACATGGAAGTCAATGGAGAAAATCTTCAGACTTGAAAAATCTTCATGCAACTTTAACTGCTAACTGCTCCTTCATACTTTCACTCAGAAACCTCATTCCAACTTTAAAATGTTACACATCTTTCTGACAGTATTCGTGTAAACACAACTTTTAAATCTGATTCTTACTTTTAGAGATATTAAACATTGTTCACACCTTGGTAAAGAGGCCTTCTTCAGATCTTAGAGTGCGTGATGTCACAGCTAGAGTGGAGGACAGATTTCATTTTGCCTTCAAATTTTCTTTTAAACCTGCCATAATTCCCAAACCCTACATTCCTGAGCCATCATTTTTCATGAGAAACTTAGGAAAACATCGCGTAGCTTGAAAAATAAAAAAAGATTAAGTAAAAAAATTAAAGAAAATGCCTCTTGAGGGCATGAAGTGACAAAAACGTTCAACATGTCTCCATTAAACCCCATTGTAAGTTCAGCCTCACCTTTCCCCACCACAGCAGCCGCACACCTTTAGTTAATCTGCCAAAAAGGCCACATTATTAACCTGAAAGTACACAAAAAGTACACTTCAGATGCTCAAGTCCCTTGACATGCTTCACGCTTTGAAATGTCACCGATATCTGTTACGATTCTTCAACAAAACGTTCACACGTAAGAGGTTTATCTCTCATTCAGAACAATGAAAATGCTCTCCTCTTACCGATTACTGCACATCACCATGGAAACCTTTGATCTCTGGACACGTCGTTAGCTCAAATATAAACACCTGTGTCATGGAACACGATGATGTCATAACTCCAACTGACATGCTCAGAGCAGCAGACTTCAGATAATGGTTAATGGTCCTGCCCTGAACAGCTCTATGTCAATTATGGGGTGTCGTGTCATCAATATGCCGTTTTCCATGGCAGATGATGTCGCTATACATTAACTATACATTTTGAAAAGGTTCAAAAAGTGCTCAAACTTCACATGTGTGCTAACAGTCCAGCCTTGAAGACATCTACGTGACAATTTTGAGATGTCATCAAATGCCGTTGGCATTGCGACAGATCATTCACCATCAAGTTAGTTCAAAAGTTTGCAGTTCAAATATTCTGCTGCTTTTCCAAGCCGTTTTACTTTTTTTTTTTCTTCTCTTATCACACATTCAAGCCCACAGTGTTCATGTATCATTTCAATCTAAATTATTCACTTTCTTCTTACACATTACATTTCAGCATAGCAGTTTAGCGTCAGCTTTTCAGCATAAAGCATTCCCACTAGAAATTTCTTCAGGAATTGCATTCTCTAGTTTGCCATTTAACCCAGCTGAATATCTGCCATCAACAAGAATGAAAGTATGAATGAACTGGCAGCTTTCATTTATTATATTAACTGATGGTAATGTTTGGTTTGTTATGCCTTTTTCTTATTTCACTGATACTTGTTTTTCAAGGAAAATATAGCAACCACTTTGAAAACCTAAGAGATATTAATGTAGACGGTGGAAGCAAGGAGAGGCATATGCGTGTCTTGATCCCTGCCGAGTCGACGCACAACTGTTGATTGGTGTCAGTGCCAACAAACTTTTTAGGAGCAATGCGCTCATGGTATAGATGTGGCGCAAATATCTTAATTCCTGCTCTTTTCCCTCCCCCTATCCTAAGGGAGTGCATGTACGTAGACACGTGCCTCTCCATCTCTGTTCCCTACTTCTTACTTACTACCCTTTTCCCTCCCCTTATCCTAAGGGAGAGCATGTACGTAGACACGTTGTGCCTCTCCACCTCTGTTCCCTAATTCTTACTTACTACCCTTTTCCCTCAACCTATCCTAAGGGAGTACATGTACGTAGACACGTTGTGCCTCTCCACCTCTGTTCCCTACTTCTTACTTGCTACCCCTTATCCCTCAACCTATCCTAGGGGAGTCCATATACGTAGACACGTTAGTTTAGCTGCTATAGGCTTAGACTGTCGGGGGACACCTTACTTCTCCATTCTGTCTGTCTGTACCTGTGTACTCTCATGTTCCGAATAACCCAGCTTCCCCCAAATGTATTTTTTGCGTCCATATCTACGCAGGGATCCTGAGTCGTGGCTGATCCTGTTGCTGTGGTCGTGTGTCCTGGATCCTCTATCCTGAGTTCTGGATTTGAGTCCTGGATTTTGAGTCGTGGCTGAACCTGTCTCTGCGGTCCTGCCTGACTCATCATACTACTTCCCTGATGGCTCCCACAAGATTGTTGACATCCTCATGGATTCATCTTCTTATTATAGACACATGCATTTCCAAACATTTGGTCTACCTACGCTGTAAAATGTATTGTCTCTTCGATTTACACACGGCATCTATTGCACGTCTGTCCGTCCTGGGAGAGGGATCCCTCCTCTGTTGCTCTCCCTGAGGTTTCTCCCATGTTCCCCTTTAAACTGTGGGTTTTCTCTGGAAGTTTTTCCTTGTACGATGTGAGGGTCAAAGGACAGAGGGTGTCGTATTGTCATACTGATATTCTGTACAAACTGTGAAGACCACTGAGACAAATGTAACATTTGTGATATTGGGCTATATAAATAAACATTGATTGATTGATTAATAAAAAAGAAAATATTTCAGCAAATGAGCGTTCACTAATAAGCCTTTGACCCAATATCCCAATGGAGGCTGATTTATTAACCATAGCTTAGCAACCGTAACTAGGGATGGGATTATTAAGCTTTCTATATGTGCTAAAATATTTTAAAGGGTTTGTGGATTTTTGGCTCTCCTAAAACGAAAAACAAGTGTAAAGAAAGAATAAACAATATTTGTATTTCCTCGGCAGTGTTGGGTGTAACGCGTTACAAAAGTAACGGAGTTACAGTAATATATTACATTACTTCGTTAGAGCAAAAAGTAACGCATTACTAATGAAATGTGGGTAATACATTACCCGTTACAATGCTCAGTAACGCATTTACAACACATTTTAACCCGAAATTAAATGTTGCTTTATTTTTTAAGAATGTACTAACATAGCGAGACATTCCGACACCAGACAAATTGTGCGGGTAGATTAGTAAACCTGGTGTGTTTACCCTACAGGCTTCGCGTCGGGATCTTCGGGGCAGTTGAATGTTATGCACCCTCTATTCAAAAAAGAGAACGGAGCGAAAAATACAAAGAAAAAATGGTGTCAGGTGCGCGTGACCTGCTCCGCTGCGCATGCATAATTTCCAAAGTGCTAACACAGCAGTGACACAAATCTGTGGATAATCATTTATACGAAAATGGTTAAAGCAACCATCACTAAACGCCAGCAACACTGCATCTACTGCAGACAGTAGCAACAGGTCAGATGGGGACATCACGTTACCCTCCGTTGTGGACACTAGCTTACTCCCGCCTGACTCGCCGCCCTCGCCCCCGGAGCAGCAGTCTTTGTCGCCCGAAACTACGCCGCCCCTCTGCGGCCCGCAGGTGCCATGATATCACGGCAAAACAGAGCTTGCCCAGGTATATCTAAACAAGTACCCGCCAGTACAGTGGGGTTAGGCGGTCATTTTGCAGCTCGTGGTATAAAAACAGACAATGGCTAGAATATTCATGTGAAAATAGTGCCATATTCTGCCGTGCCTGTTGAAATGTTGGGTCAAAAATAATGCATACAATAGCAGATGCCTTCACCACGAATGGCTACAAAAATATCTCATATCCCAAGCTGATCAACGAGCTGATGTTGCAGCTGAAATGTTCTCCAGGTCACAAAGTCAACCTCACATGATGATGTGATACCAGTTTTCAAGCACAGTAAATATTCTCTTCCCAGAGTATATGATGGGACCAAAGTGATGATTTAGTACATGGGTTTAATAATACTTTTGCCTTTCAATGTTTGCCATTTCAAACCATGAGCTCGTTCAAATAATATTTGCCTTGATTTACAATATGTTCTCATTTCTTTTATCAGTACAGCTTTGAAGCTTTAAACTTTTGTGCTTTTCTTTGCCATAGTCCACTTTGGACTATATGAAATATTTCAGGATTGCATTTTTAACTCACTTGAAATGTTCTCACTTGCTTGGTTTCAAAACATAGCAAATGCCATAATCTGTTCATTGGGGACCATCAATACTATTTTTCATTGCTGTTGCCGGCCACTATTGCTCATGCAAACCTACTACTGCTGCGCCCTCTGTAATCTCAGAGGCATTTTGTTCTGGAACCGGGCCTGTACACGGCCATATACTAAACAAAATGCAGAGCCCATTCCGTGCCCTGTTATTGTTTACTTCCTCTCTGCCTTCTTCTGGTGATTTATCTGACGTCCAGCGCTCCGTCTTTTAACCTCTTTTCCTTTCTTTTTCTTGATCCTCCTTAGCAACCTTCATTATAGTCCTTGACAGTGGTCTGTACTGTATTAACAACGTGTCACGTGTGAATAATTTACAATCAGAATCGAGTATTTAACTAAGCCGTGTAATACAAGTTGTCAGTAGCCTTAAGGGCCTACACAGTTGTTATGCTATACCACATTGCCCTTCACTGGATGTATAATGAGCTGCACTAAGCTATCAGCATTTAAAATACCTAGCCATTCTTTTGCGGTTATTTAGGTGAAAAACTAAAGTAGTGTAACTCATTACATTTCAGAGACAGTAATATTGTAATGTAACTTATTACTTTCAAAAGACAGTAATAAGTAATATGTAATATATTACATTTTGGAAGAAACTTGCCCAACACTGTTCCTCGGTAGGCCAAAATCATTAGCATGTTTGGCTAACTAGCTTACAGTAAACTAGAGTATTTTTAAATGCCAAAGTTCGCATTCACCTATCAACATACTACGATTGTTGTCAGTAGTTTACATTTAAAATAAACTAGCACATTCACAGTTTAGTATTTACCCACTGTGTGATAGTCCTTATGCTATGACAGTTTAGGCCAGGGGTCGGCGACCCCTAGCACGCGTGCCAATGCTGGCACGCGGCACCGTAACCAGTGGCACACTAGGAATAAGTGGAATAAGTGTGCAAAAATATTTAAATTGTATTTTCGGATCCTGAACGAGATCGCCGCCAGAGCGGCAGATGGAACCCATGCACGTAACGCAGCCCCACTCTCTTTAACTCCAGGTGATTTTCTGCCGCTTTCCTCTGTGGTGCAGTGCTGATCGTTTCACCACAGAGGAAAGCACTTCACTAATTGCTAGACCCTCCAGAAAAACGCGGGCAAAAATCCTTGATTATGCGGGCTAAAATCCTTGATTATGCGGGCTAAAATACTTGATTATGCGATTAAACATGCGGGGTTTTTATGTGATTTTATGCGGTGAAATTGCGGGAAGTTGCAAAATATGCGGAAAGTTGCGAAATATGCTAAATATGCGGGAAAAAAGAATAATTTTTTTATTTTTATTATTTATTCTCTCTCACACACAACCTGCCACTAACGTTAAACCCCTTTACTATTCAATTAAACAAATTCAATGTTTATTTATTGTAAAAACAATTGGGCTATTTTAATCTCACACACACACAAACACCCCCCCCCCCCCACACACACACACACACACACACACACTTCTCCGCCTCATTCTGATTTCATTTACTCGTTCGTTATCTGACCAGCTTCAATCTTGTAGGCTACTCACTTCGTTTCTTGTAGCCCTCGAAAGGGTTTTGGAGGTTGATGCCTCGTGCGTTGTTTGGCTTTCTTGTCCGCAGCAGCAGAAAGCCTTTTCGAATGTTTGAATGAATCAAAGTGGGTCGTCACCGTCGATTTTCTCTTATGCTCCAACACACAGTTGCACGGGGTGCAGAATAGTTTCCCCCCACTTTTTAACCCGGTCTTTAGTAGAAATGTTCGTCGGTAAATGAGATGGATTAGATTTTTTCATCTTGGTGTTTTCTCTATCGTGTGAGCTCCACATGTTCACTCTATACAGTGTTGTTTACATTCTGTGATGCGCGAGCTGATGACTTCACGTCAAGACGAGTTAACTTTTTTTTTTCTCAACTTTGTTTGGAAAAATGCGGGGATTATGCGGCCTTTTAATAAATATGCGGCCTTTTAAAAATCTGCGCTATTTTGCTGATTATGCGGTCAATTCTGCGATCGCAGAATCGCGTTTTTCTGGAGGGTCTAAATTGCAGTACCCATAAGGAGCTGTACAAATGCCGCAGTTTTTGCGTGGCTGTGTATTTAGTTGAAAGCCCAGTGGCGATCTGCTCATCTCTCATCGAAATAATATGCTACAAAGGGGCGGACTGGCCAACTGTGAGTTGAACTTTCCTGTCGGCGCCCAGACCGTAGTTGAGGAGGGCAGAAGCAACAAGCTTCAGGTTCAATAACCAACTTTAGCTTAAATGACTGGAGAGAGGCGAGCTCTTATTGGGAGGCCGTTGCATTTATTTAGCTGTTCTTCTGTTTCACAAAATACATCACAGACCTCTGTTTTTCTGCTGCCTCGTTTCACTTCCAGAAACATACACGTTCCCTCACTGTCGCTCTACCATCCACAAACACACATGCACAAGCCACACCCTCCTCTCTCTCTCTCTCTCTCTCTCTCTCTTTCTCTTAAAGGGACAGCGACCTCATCTCACTCTGCATGAACCTAATATCATGACATGTGTGCTGTGGAAAATCACAGAACGGACGATCGCCCTTATTATTATGCCGTTTAAACCAATTGTTTAAATGTGTTTGTTAAATTCGGCATCATGTAAGTTGCGCTGACATGTCCACACACTGCTTCCCCGCAGCGAGGCTGATAGTTGACGAGCGTCAAGCTCCTCAACCCCCCCCCCCTGTTGATAATTCTCGATCGTTGGCACGCTGATAAACTTTTTTTTTTTTAAATGGCACTTCATATGAAAAAGGTTGCCGACCCCTGGTTTAGGCTAATATTAGCTGCTCTGTACCCTAATGGATTACACTCCATTTAGGATTAAGTTTGCCAAACACAAGTGCTAGTCCTTATTGATTTTAAAGTGATCAAACCAGTCAGCAGCTCAGTGGATCGCCAGAGGTGTTAGATTAACATTAACATGCTTATTGTAGTTCTAAGTGCAATGCCTTGTGGCCTCCTTGATGGAGCATATGTGTGGGCTAGACATATCGGCAAACAGTCGTGAGTAAATCTGATTTAGTCAGAAATCGGGAGAAATGTGACCCCGGGGCTATGAAATCAGGAGTCTCCCGTGAAAATCGGGAGGGTTGGCAAGTATGACTTTAATACTCCTATCAACCTTGACAAAGGCAGCGCATACAACATTAATGATAAAAGCCTGTAACATAATAAAACAAGCCAGCAAGAATTTCACATTTTTTTATGTATTTGTCCCCCCTTGATGTGTAAAGGCCTTAAACTTTTGATACAAAAGATTTACTCTCTTCTGATGTCTGCGGTGCTCGATTGCTTTGACCGTGGAATGATAAAATAAATAGACTACTCATCCTCTCCTCTAAGAGAAATATGAGAGAAAAGTAAAGCTCTCTTTCAAATAGTAAAGGTTTCTTTTAAAGCCTCTACAAAGTTATACAGTATATATATATATACACACATCTGTATTTATATGGTTATTTTAAAAGGATGAACAAAATGTCTTATCAACAGAAAGTTATTATACTGTATGATAAAACTGGTCTACATGTTAAGTCCAATATTCTATCGTTCTTCTTCCTCTCTGAAAATGAAAAAGAAAACAGTATTTCCCTTATACCCACTGCAAACTAAAGAAACGGGAACGAGCGTCCCAGATGAATGGCATGATATTTCAAAAACACTGAACTCCCTATATGGAGCATTTTATTCTTACTTTCCACCACCAAGAATGCTGACACTACCTTAAATTCAGCAGGTATTCTCCGCGGTGCTTCATGAGCCTGATTTATCTCCTCACTTCCTTCCTCTATCTGTATTCTTGAGAAACTTGCTATTTCCCCAAAGAGTTTGTGAAATCAGCGCCAGATACTTTATCTGCACAAGAGAAACTTGATGATAATCTCGCAACAAAGATACCATACTTCATTACTAGGTCTAATTATTTTTTGAAAGTTATATTTTTTGAAAATGTAACTTCCTCCGTGCTGATATGACTAACCCAGTCCACAGTACTTAACGATGGCCTTTTAAAGGTCAACTTTGGCTGCATGGATTAGGTTTGACTTTAGTACCAACAATTCAAAAGATCAACAAAACAAAACATTTGATTTAGAGTAACAAATAGACCTTTTTCTGACAAAAACAACATGGATTGTAGTTTTTGCCACATCAATTCTTATGCTGCATATTAATGTAAAAGTTACTCCAAACAGTATAGGAGTGAAGTTAGTAACTGCCTATTTTACTATAATATTTCTCAGAAAAGGTCTCACAATACTCTCAAAATGTGTCTAGTTTTAAATGAGGTGAACAACATTCTTTAACTCAAGCTGCATATCTTAAAAAAAAGATTAAAGATTTTCCTTGCATAGCTAAATTGCCCAATTTATATGTGTTTACAGTTTTTCTCTAGCTTAATGTGTGAGTAAAAAAACATTCTGCTTTTAGGGAATCGGACTTCAAGGGTCGACCCGACCCACCTCTGAATGTTTCTTATTGCAAAGTCAAGACAGCAGTTTGTCAGTACCATTTGTTTTTCTCTCCTCATCCACAAAAACTGTTATTTTCTCCTCTCAGACTCCACCTCCATAAGGTTGCCTATGAGCTTTATAAGAAGTACTGTAAAGGTAAAGGTGACTTTTTCAAAGACACACCCTCCACCTGAGACAAGAGCATTTGAGCTTGAGACACATTTTATGTTGTCTCTTCTGCACTCTGGAGACTCAACAGATTCTATCTGTGTTTGCCCGCTCCCTGGCTCCATGGCCTCTCTTTTCAATAAGTCCGTGTTAATGCCATTTTTGGTCTTTTTTTTTTATAAAATCAGGCTCTAGCCGGGCACACGCATCCAGAGAAATAGCAAGGGATCTGCGCTCAATATCTTTGTCAGATAGTATTGTAATTGTGTGGGGCTAAAGTTGCAGGAGCAGAGCGCCTTGGTTTGGATATTGCCTGCTTAGATTTCCCTCGAGCCTGATGCAGTGTAAGTAGTCTCTCTAGGACACACACACACACACACACACACACACACACACACACACACACACACACACACACACACACACACACACACACACACACACACACACACACACACACACACACACACACACACACACACACACACACACACACACACACACACACACCTTGCTCCTCGCCTGTCTCTCTGTCTTTTCTGAAAATAAACAGTCCTGCCTCGCTCTCTCACATATTCGATGGATAATTTTTAATGGAAGAAAACAATAAAGGCAGAAAGAGGAAACTTTGTATTTATAATGCGTTCCCTAACACATAATGAATCCAGTCCTCATCCAAAAACATCAAACTACATTGTTGGCCAGTGTTTTCCAAAACAGATATGACTATAACAAAAATAAATCTCATGAGGATTTTCTAAACTATCAACTTTTAAACTAGCTGATAGGAATTCTGTACTCTTGTGACTATACATGTATATGTAGAAAGTGCCACTACAGACATGTTACGGTACGTCAACACAGCGGCTTTGGAAAAAGCTTGCCGGCGGGCGTGTCTGAAGCTCGACCAACAACCAATCACATCAATCTCCCGCCCCTGACACACAAGCAGCGGTTTGATTGGCTAGAGCTTGTACTGGCATATGATTTGATTGGCTGACGCTTCCACCGAAAGCTTCAGAAGATTCAAAAGTTGAACATTGCTCAACTTTTGAAGGCTGAGATGCCTGGAAATCTCCGCTTTGCTTCCCATAATGCAGTTCGGCGAAAAGTGAGGCAAAGTGACATCACATGGCAGTGTCACTACCAAGCGGCAAAACTCTGGGGAACAGCCGGGACGCCAGGGGGGGATGCTAGTGGAGTATGAAGCCCTCTGCTATATGCCATACATTTTTGCACACATTCACAGTAAATATTTTTTCAGTATGATAGCTGTCTAACAGAAGTTAAATCCATTTCTCACTTATTCTGACAATGTACTTAACCCCAAATAAAAGAACCCAATAAAAAGAGTTGTTAAATAATAGTGAAGTCACGTTGTAATAACAATAACTCATCTCTCTCTCGTTTTATTTTTAAGCTTTGCCAAAAGCCACTGTGTCAATGTTGTCCTACTTGGGTTGCCGTCCGGAGTTGTCCAATATGGCGGACCATCTCGCACTTGTGCACTGCAGATCGGGCAGGGCTGCAGATCGGGTAGTGACAGGCAGAAGCGTTGGAAGATTTTTTTAACGCTGCTGTGTGGACGTACCGTTACAGTCATTCCCTATACTGTAGCTGCAATACATGTGCAGAGACGCAGAAAGTGCATATGCAAAAGATGTAGCAACATTTTTTGAATGTAGGCCAAAAGAGACCAGCGCTTAAACGCCGAGTTTTGGACAGAGAAGAACAATTGTGTTTTTTGAGCAATAAAGCATGAAACACACGTTTAAATAAGAGCCCAAACCAGGGCCGGACTGGGACAATAAGTCAGGCCGGGAATTATACACCCAGCCAGGCCACTAAATGGATTTATTTGTCAATATTTACAGCATTGCTGCCCATAGTGATAGCCCTATAGTTTAAATCTACTACCCCAAAATAAACATAAACAAATAAACATATGGACAGGGGTCACTATTTAAATGTGAACATCTATTTAGGAATCTATTCATGTTAACATATTTTAAGTGGGGGTGGACCTCAAATCCTCTAGGGGGGTCCGGGGGCATGCTCCCCGATTTCTTTTTCATTTGGGAGTTAAATGCATCAATCTGGTGCACTTTGAGGGGAAAATAAGGAGAATAGATCTATGGAAACACCTATATGAAACAGAACTGTATACATTTCAATAATCATAAAATCATAACAACATGGCCATAATCAATAACATACCATATCCAATCTGAAAAACATTGAAACTTGTATATTTATTTGTTTTTGGTTCATTTATAGTTGTGAGTGTGTCTGGGCTCCTGAATAATTAACTATTAGTAGAGAATAAATTAACTATTACTAGAGAATAAAGAGTCATTCATATACTTTATAGAGATCTGCAGATAAATGTTTAGTCTTCTCAAGCACCAACTATCTCTCCTGATTGTTGGCACTTGACAATCACCTTCCCTGAATTTTACTCAAGTGTAACTAAAGTCTGATTTAAGGGTTGTTTATATTTCACATCATTAATCAGAATCTGCAAAGTAACTCAAATAAGTGTAGTGGAGTAAAAATACCAGGTTAACCTCTGAATTGTAGTGGAGTAGAATTACAAAGCAACAATGAGCTATCATGTGGGTATATCTTAATGCTGCGCATTATGGACACAAGCGATTTTCACCCATTTATTAATTATACGTTTTACATTTGATAACACCAACAACATGTGTTTAATACTGGCAACTTCTAATTGTGGGAAAAACGAAAACGTTCAGTCGAGACGTCCCATAGAACATTTTGCGAAACACAATAGCCAGCATGTGTATTTCTGGGGGGGGGCGTTCGATTCCAGTTTTGGATAGTCTGGCCTGGTTTAGTTCCATTTCAAACAGCTGTTTGACGCTCGGCGTAACCTTGGCGCACTGCCACTCCAACATCCAATCCCAGAGCTTGAAGATTAATCACGAGGACAGTAGTCCTAAACGATAGCTGGGGATTATGGGTAGTGTAGTGTCTTCGGCCATCCTAAACTCAAAAATGTTTTTCGGATTTTTATATCGAAATATCCCTTATAGACCTACGTTTGTTTCCGGTTATTTTTATTTTGAAATTCCGTTCCTGACGGACGCCAAAAAAGTCAGAGATTATGGAATCAAACAAATAAATAAAAACAAGGATAATTGTGTGTTATTGGTGAGTAAATAACAATGTGTTATTAAGAAAAGAATAACAAATTAGAAGGAAAAAAAGATTAAAAAAAATACAGATTTCAGTATTCTGAGGCTCTGAGCCCCATTTATTGTCCTCACAGACGACAAAAAAAGTCAGACATTATACGATTTAAAATAAAAACAATAATCGTGGCTTGATATTGAGTAAGAACATGTTTTTATGAACCCCACAGCTTCTGGTCTTCCAAGACCCGAACGGACAAAAAGACGTGCTTCAGGCACGAAACATACTACCAATAGAAATACATTGCTTTTAAAATCGTTCTGTGTGACACGAAAAAAAGGGGAAAACCGTGTTGGTGAACACGAATCAATAGATTAAATGTCGTGATTATAACTCGAAATGCCGTGAGACTGGGTTGGGACAGCCAGTCACCCTGACTGTGAGGCAGAGTCAGACCCACGTTTGCGCATCGTTGCGTTCACAATATATACATACAAAGAAAAATCCTCAGGCCAAACCTGAACATGAGTACATCAGGTCTCCTTTAAGGTTACTTTAAGTTATTGGTTAAGGTAAAGGAAAGACCATGGTCATAGTTCAAAAAAATCTAACACTATTTCAGCATACCACAGTTAAATGACAACATTGATACCGCTATCATTGTGGTACTATGAATATAAAACTACACACAGCAGATGGTTAGCTTAGCAAAGAATGGAAAATGGGGGAAACCACTGGCCTAGATCTGTTTAAAGCGGAAAATAAAATAAACATACCAACACTTCTTAAACTCAATATAGCACAAACATCAACAGTGATTAAAAGAGAGACATAAACTGTGAGATTTAGAGGTGCTGGCAGCTAGAGATTACAAGAATTCCAGCCAATTATTTAACGTTTAGCATTAAATTAAACGAGTGTATTACCTAAAAGATGAAAGTCATTGTTGAAACAAACTGTTATGAGAGGATGTGAGCCGCGGTTTCTACCATCAAAGTCGGACACTGAATGCCGAAACCATTTCACTGAATTCCTCCATCAGAGGACTTGTGGTGCTTTAACAATGTCACACCATGTTTGCCTTTGAGAGGATGCTCATTATTCCCACAGCTACAGTATAAGAGGTTGCTTGTCAGAGAAATGTAAACATCTGAACAAATCACCCATTCTAAGGACAGTCTCGGTTACACACACCAGACAAATAGCCGCCTTATTAAAGGCCTGGAAGGACATGTAAGATTGAAGCGGTGAAGGAGACATTACAATAGTAAAACAGAAAGAAGATAAAAGAAAGCAGTGGTAGATATCACCAAAAAATATGATTATAAGGATAAAAGGTAGAGGAGTGTGAAGGTTGTGAAGGAGACGGTGTCAATCTGGTCCAGGGATGTCAGCACTGTAACCACTTTAATCAATCCCTTCTCACACCTTCTTATCTCACTTTCTTTGTCTGCTCATGGTTCTCTCCTCTTCCTGCTGCTCTCCTCTCCGCCTGTCCTCCTGTCTGTTCATTTACACTTGGCTTAATTCAGCTGCTGCAGCCCGGGCGAGCTGGCTGGAGACGCAGAGCCATTTAAGGAAATAGTATTAAGGGGGAAAAAGTTCAAAAGTACAGGAGAGGAATAAGAGAGCGAGTGACAGAGGGGGAGAGCACAGAAGAAGGGATTATGAAAAAGAGATGGAATGTGTGGGAAGGACGCCTCTTTCGCAGAAGGTGAAAAAATGTTGAGCGTAGATGGGAGAGTTGGACAGATTGGCTTTAAGTGCCTTTCTTTGTATACGGTCCAGGCTGTAAATATGAAGGTGATGAATAAGTCAGCGTTGTTGGCTGATATTCAGAAATAAACCATGCAGCTGCATACTTCCATTCTGACAGAAGATGGATATTTGAAAAGGTCACTTGTTGATGGACCTCTGGTTTCAACTGACAAAGGACTAATTTACAAAGGGCTGCCAGTAAGGAAAAGCCAGCTAATGCATCTTTGGGGCATGTATAAAAGGCTGTGTATGATGGTAGGAGTTTGAGGGAGAGTGTGTATGCATGTATAAATGACGACCCCCTGTCATAAAATGGTCCATTGTGATGAACTTTGAAGCATCTGTCTGACATTTGCCCGGCGCTCCCATGTGATGGTAAACAAGGATGGATAGCATCCATAGCTGAACATAATAACAGCTGATGACTATCATCCTTCTTGGTGATGTGTGAAAGATGTGTTTCCCCTTTGTGTGATTTGTCAAACCATTGTGCTCCCTTTCCGGTGAAGGGCACTGAAAAGAGTTGCGTCTAACTCATTAACAATGAGAAAACAACTCAAAGATAAATACAAATCTGTAAACTGTCGGCAGCTGACACTTTTGTATCATTTTAAGTGAGGGGATATCATTAAATGCTGAGAGCCTCATTTAAGCTATAGAAAGAATCAAAATGACAGTTAAAAAGCAATCAAACAATAATTTCGTTAAAAAAAAACAGCCACTATCTCATAGGGCTTTGTTGATTATCAGTTACACTTAGCCTTCTGTCTGTCAGTGATCATTAAAAGTCTTGAAATTGATTATTGCAACTGACATGATGATGGTTTCTTCTTCTACTTTTCGCCATTGCTTTCACATAAAGTGATATAAATTAGTCCAGACTTTCCCCACTGCCTCCCTCCTTTCATCTGTCATTTCCTTCCCCCCTCTTTCATCAACTATTAGTTTTTTTAGTCATATATAAGTTTAAGGGAAACATTTTTTTTTAAAAAGGTCTTTTTAAGTTTAGTTGTTGCTATGTACCCGACTGATTTTGGATTTCTAAATAATTGGTTTATTTTTCTAGTTAACTAAAAACAAACTTGGTTAGCCAGCATGTTCAGTAAACTAGGAACGCCACGGTGAGGAAAGATTCCCAAAAGTTAACAGAATGTTGGTTATGTTAACTATTAGCACTAGTTTTCAATCTGAAATACCTCAAACTAAATCCTTTTAACAATGTATTATCGGACAATTCACATCTGACTCCTCCAACTCTGCCGCTGCAATGAGCTAAATGTAACTAGTATTACTGAAGTAAAAAGTTACATTTCTATATAAATAAATAAATATAAAGCCAAACCATGTTGAGGAAGTTCGGCAAGTGATCGATATTCACGAACAACCTGTAAGATCACTAACACCAACTACCACAACAACCCTAAAGTACTCGGAGACAAACATTTTAAATGATTTATATGAAATGCACATTTTTCTGAAAGGCTTTAGGGCACCAGTGCTGCTTCCTTTTACATATTGTATGAGATGTATTGCCTAAAGCGTGTCGTCCTTAAACAACATATCCTTTTTGTATGCAGCTCATTCATCAGTTAGGGTGTCTACAGCAGGTCAATGATAATATTCCATGCAGCTAAGTCATTAGATAAGCAATTGCGCTGACATTTTAATTTTTAATAACAATAAACCTGCATGTAATGTTCACCTTTTAATAACCCAGCAAATTATGACAGAGAATCAGAACCAGCTCCTCAGTCCAAAACCTTAATTACAAAAGCTTTCCTTTTCCATCATCTGTTAGAAACTCCCAGAGGACACACACACAGGAGGCTAAATAAAGCCTATAAGCGCTTTCACACCGCAGTACTTTTCCCACAAAGGTTCATGAGAACTTAGTTCATCAGAACTAAAGAGTTCTGATGAACTATGTACAGATCGCGTTCACACCGGAATAAGTCCCTGGGGGTGGATTAGGCAAATGAAGCCGCTGACGTCACTTCTTCTTCTTCTGCTTTGGGTTTACTGGCAGGCCGCAAACAACTTCACGGCATATACTGCCGCCCAAAATCCCCGGCCGGAAGTCCCCGGAGTTGGGGACTGGCTTCAGTAGAAACTGCTGGGACTCCCAGCAGCTTCTACTGAAGCCTTCCGAGTAAATCGCAAGAACGCCGACACCTCCTCATCTCCACCGCTCCCATGTTTTATTTTGTGTTGCTATAAGTTAGTCTCTCTGCGTTTTTGCGCTGGGCTAATGCTAATAGCCGCGTTCACACCGGAGTACTTTTCACAATTTAGTTCCGATATAGTTCCGAAATGTCGCGTTCACACCAAAAAGAGACGGAACTAAAATGAGTCCATGAGAACCTTTTTACCCCCTTTTTTTCCGTCCCTGCTAGAGAGCAGGGACTCTCATGCGGCTCTCTTGTGAGAAAAGAGCTATATTTCTGATTGGCTGGGCGGATTGCAAACCACGCCCCGTAAAACTCAAAATAAGTGTTGTGAAGCCACCATTTTATTATCCTCGCATTAGAATTATTAGCATTAGCATTAGCCCAGCGCAGAAACGCAGAGAGACTAACTTATGGCAACACAAAATAAAACATGGGAGCGGTGGAGATGAGGAGGTGTCGGCGTTCTGGCGATTTTCTCGGAAGGCTTCAGTAGAAGCTGCTGGGAGTCTACTGAAGCCAGTCCCCAACTCCGGGGACTTCCGGCCGGGGATTTTGGGCAGCAGTGTACCCTGTGAAGTTGTTTGCGGCCTGCCAGTAAACCCAAAGCAGAAGAAGAAGAAGTGACGTCAGCGGCTTCATTTGCCTAATCCACCCCCAGGGTTTTATTCCGGTGTGAACGCGATCTCTACTTAGTTCATCAGAACTCAAGAGTTCTGATGAACTAAGTTCTCATGAACCTTTGTGGGGAAAGTACTGCGGTGTGAAAGCGCCTATTGCTAATGCGAGGATAATAAAATGGTGGCTTCACAACACTTTTTTTTTGTTTTACGGGGCGTGGTTTGCAATCTGCCCAGCCAATCATAAATATAGCTCTTTTCTCACAAGAGAGCCGCATGAGAGTCCCTGCGACATTTCGGAACTATATCGGAACTAAAGTGGGAAAAGTACTCCGGTGTGAACGCGGCTTATGACTAGACAAGCCTTCGAGTTTGAAGTGTCTAAGAATAGCAGCAGTGGTGTATAATATGGCTGACTGTAGGTTTACCAGACATGAATGTCATTAAAATTAAAAATATTCACATACATACATTTACAGCCAACTGTCAGGAACATACAAGTCACAAGGAATTCTCAGAAGAGGAAACATCACCATCACAGAGGAAAACCACGGGCAGTTTTGAAACGTCTGAATTAAACAATGTATGAGTAAGGATTCATAAATAGATTTTAAAAGCATTTATAAACTTAGATAGACGTCTTAACGTAAACTACATTGATCTACAGTATATAGCATCCATTCAGGCAAAGTGGCAATACAAGGTGCTTAACAATACAATACATTAACAACAATAAGCATGGCAAAAGACAGTCTGTGAAACATAAGTATATAGAGTGGATTCAATTTAAAAGAAGATGAAAAGATATGTCTTAAGATTTCATTTGAAGGTATCATCAAATGTGATAAAAACAAGAAATAATGACATGGTTATCCCTCAGAATAACACATGTGAGTCATTCATGTTTCCTGTAATAGTATAGTTTGTAAACAATTGAGTAGAACGAGCCTTTGTGCTTGATTGTGGTTGAGAAGCACACAAAATGGGTATTGGAAACAGAACATAGCCTTAATTTATTTAGTCAAACATACTTAAGGGGCCTATGAACAGAGTCTTAATTTAGACAAAATGTAGATTGTTATTCCCCCTCTGAGAAGCTTGACGTCTGAAAAAAAACAGGCCAGTGATCCAAGATTAACATTGTTATTCTGGGAAAGTGAATGCACGGCCCTGTGGGTCCACAGTCCAAATGAGTATGCACGGATCCACAGTTTGCTCTGCAGAACAAACACTGACTCACTAACACCTACTTGTCAGTTACCTCCGTTCTGACTCGTTCGTGTGTGACAGGAAAGCAAGGTACTGTTGCTTCAGAACAACCTTTAACTCCAGAAGGGTTAGTGAGCGGGATGTGGGCGTAAAAACAGAGAATATGCAGCAGGAGGTTTGTGGAGAACATTTAGCAAACAGTGCATCTCATATCGCAATCAATATTAAACCTGCACAGGTCAAGCTGTTCGGAGATATTTATACAGCCCGACCAGCAGAGAAACAAAGTGCTGATAATTCCCATGATACATGTCTATGGCATCTATTGTGGGAATCAGGAAGATAGTGTTTGATGTGGTAACTGTTCAAAATCCATGATATCCTTCTAGATGTTCTTTACTGTGATTATACTTTTTTTGAAGCTTTTTTATTGCCCTCCCAGGTATTCCTGCGGTAGTCAAACACAACATCCAGAATGTCCCATAAAAGACCACATAGCCGCTCTATCCTTAAAGGAGCGGTCCATGTTCTCCACAGGGAACTGGTTAAGTAGCAATCTGTGCTGTGTCTGTCAGAGTCAGACAGACAGGGTTAAAGGCACTCAAAAGTGAACTACTTCCAAACCACTGTGGTAATGGGCAAATAAAGCTTTAAAGCAAAAACAGGAGTTTCTGCAAATGTTTTCGGGCTCTAGGGTGGAAATCAAGGCGCTCACCTAATATTTCAACTGATGATTTAATGTGTGCATAATGAAAACTAATATATCCCTCATAAATATCTTCTGGGTAGATTTGGTGTCATGTGCCCCAAGAGTGCACTGTATCATGATATTGCCCTGCCAGGGTAGTAAATGGCTGGCATAGCAGAGCATGGCCAGCCTGCTTCATTCTACTTCGTATGGCTTCTCTGCGCCCATTTTATAGTGGCAACACTTAAAACACTGACATGCCATAATTCTACACTTTCTGCAGCCCAAAGCTGTAACAGTGATAGTTTAGAAAAGGTGCAGGTTGAGATGGAATTGAGAAAAGTGCAAGGAGGGGAGGTAAAATGTGTAAAGAATGAGGAAGGGTAAAAAAAGGGTGTGTGTGTGTACATACACGTGTGTTATACATTTGTTTTACATCCAAATGCCTTTGTTATGAGTCATTGCCAAAGGCGGAACAAATGACTGTAAATGGAACTATTAGTGAAACATGGAGGGTGAAAGAACGAATTCAAATTAAAGCGTTGCTCGCTAGCCACTTACTCTCTCTCCATCTGCATAATTGCGGTTAGGACACCGAGCACTCGTGTGTGTGTGTGTGTGTGTGTGTGTGTGTGTGTGTGTGTGTGTGTGTGTGTGTGTGTGTGTGTGTGTGTGTGTGTGTTCATGAATCTGGGAGTGTGTGTCTGTCCAAAAGAATCTCAGAGGTCACAGAGGTTGCCTTTGATTTGCCACGGTTATAAACACCAACCCACCATAAACCATAATCAGCACACACACACCAAGCTGTTGTAATTACAAAGTGCTTGTGTACATGACAGATGAGCAAAGGAGGGTATGTCTACACAGGCGAGTCCATAGCGTTTAGTGCCTTGTTCCTCCACACACACCGGCAGAGCCCCAGAACTAAAAACAGTGACTGTATGTAAGTTAGAAATAATATATGTAATACAATTGTAGCAGGTGCCTGTATCTTTACATGGGGGGCTCATTAAAGAGTGACTGAATGCATGTGTTTGTGGGGATTTTAATCAAATATACTTTCTTTTTCAGGCACTTAAATTGACCTCTGATCTTTCCATACCCTCTAACTTTTAGCCAATACACTAGACTGAGACACATTGCTTTGATGATACTCCCACAAAGCATACATATTGTGTAAGAAAGGCAGCTATAGACTTAGAGATTAAGGCATCTTTTCTATGGGTAGTGAAGAATAATGACAATACATCTGTGTTAAACTGTGAGGCGGTGTTGCATATTGAAAAGGGGTAAAATAAACCTTTTCTGAAAATATATTCTGCAGACCAAAACATACAGAGAATGCAGGGCCTGCACCCTTACATGTATACATATTTAGGAGAACTCCCCCCCCCCCCACACAAACAATTTAGTCAAAGCTGCAGCTTTAGCTTATGCAGTGAGAGCCAATAACTCAAGACAGGATTATACTGTATATCAATACTACTCTACATTGGTAGGAGCATATATTTTTCCCTGCATCCGCTGCACTGACAACTTTATGGTCCACTGGTTTGACATCTAAAGTCAATCATTCCAATGAGAAATGTTTTGATTGACAGCTGATGAATTAGTGCATCTAGTGGCCATTGGCTCTGCTGACTGAGGGATGAAAGATGTTTTTGGTTGGTCAAAACGTTGCTTTTTGGACAGAGCGTTAAAATCATTTATCTAGGGGAAGTGTAAAACAAGCACATTTGAGTTTTTGCATCCATTGTATCTATTTGCAAATTCAAGATCTTTAGTTAGCAATGGTAGAATATAACAAAAAGTCTGATCTCGTATTTAACTAAATGTAGTTATGCTTTCATTTAAAGAAGAAGAATTATGCTGAAGATATTTCATCTACAAGACCCACTCAGTGATGGTCCTTGAACTACAGTAAGAAGGCAGTCAATGTAGCATTATTATTTCCCTCCCAGCCGACTACAGTCGTATGTTTCCATCTGTGCATCTCATCAAGCTTAACTCTGATTTACTGTAATATGTCCGCATTTTCATTTTCAGCATGTACTATATATATATATGTCAGGCTTTAATGTCACATCAGAGTTATGCAGCGTGACGCTGCGTGTGAAGCTGTGTTAAAACCAATTTCCATATGAGGGATTACACACCTAACACTACATCACTGCTAGGTACCTGCTGCTATTTAGCACACTTGTCTGCAAAAGTCCACAGGATAGGTACATTAGTCGTAGAGTAAACTTCATTATTTAATGTTTCCTAATATACAGGAAGGCTGCCGCAGGTATGAACTGAGTGAAACAATAAATCAGGGAGTGAGCCAGCAGTGGGAAACACTGGACGACCCTCATTAGCTGCAGCAGTTGTAGCGGCTGGCAGCCGGCTGCTGCATCGGGCCAGGGCATCCTGGGGTCAGTCTGGAGGATAATCAAAAGCTGTAATTATATCAGGAATGTCCCTCAAGCGCAGCGACTGGCAGGGGTAAAAGATCGCTGACCAGTATCTTACTCAAAACATGGAAAACTTCCAGAAGGAGACAATGAGAAACAGAAGAAGGAAATAAATGGAATAAAGCCAAAAGGACATTTTAAAGAAAGCACAGATCCTCGTGCTACTGCCAGAGAGAAGCACGGCTCTTGTAATAATGCAACAGCAATATGGGAGGATTAGAAGGACAATCGTGGAGAGACAATTAAATACGTGAGACATTGACATGTAAATAGATAACACACACACACAAACTAGCTGTGAAAAGAAAATCCAGAGAGAGGAGAGACAAGGAGCTGAGCTTTCAAAGCTGGTGTATGAAAGAGGACTGGGGTAAGGGGGCGGAGGAAGATCAATCATGTGGAATAGCAAAAAGACCTTTCAACAAACTGGCTTTCATCTACTGACAATGCAACAAACTGGTCCTGATGTGAAACTTCTTCCTGAGGAGCAGGGGCCCCTGCCTCTAATAACTCCCCTCTGTGAACAAGCTAAATCTTTAATGGAGGGCAAGTTCAGCCAAAAACTCCTCAGCTGTAGCTTGTACATAGCACGCATGTGTAAGAGGCATGGGAAAGTTAAGTGAAAAGGTAACTGTTTTTAAGAGTGCTGAGCGGGAGAACACCGATTGTGTGCCAGTGTGTGTACAGCATGTACTTAAAAATAAAGGTGCCGACACTTACAACAACCATAAACACAGAGAAAAAATGTGCAAGGAATTATATCATTAGCTATTTACAAAAAAAGCCTCATTTATATTTCATCCCCCTGGCAACCCTTGCCTCTAAATATTTATTAAGTAATTCAAATAAAAGTTAAAAAGCCTCTGTAGCTTGAGGTCCTGTGGTACTGTGGTGGATAAAAAGCTCAGCTCAGTTACAATTAATTCTGTTAAAACCTGAAGCTTAAACCAATGCCATCTTAAATACATTTTGGGAGTGAAGTTCTCTAAAAAAATAAGCTATCAAGGGGGCAGATGAATGCTTTACTTGCTGCTGATGCTGCTACAAGAGGGCACCTAACCCTCATACATAACCAACAATCCTAACTTGTTAAGTCAAAAACAGATGTGCTCCCAAGTCTTTATTTATAGATGCCAAACACCTGCCAGTCAGATCCCCTTTGAAAGATAAAACAATGACTACTTTTTTCTTTTTCTGAGTAAGTTCAAACACTAGAATACGTTGTGCATGTAGATGTAGTCAGTGTATATCAAAGAACAAACAAGACTACAACCAGATTAGCTGACTCTGTTCGGGTGTGATTAGACACAGCAGTGCTTTAAGCTAGCTAAGTTAGCATGCTAACGGTTAGCCATTAATTATTTTTAACTTAATAAAGCATGTTAGCATATTTGCAGTTGCTAATTAGCACTAACAAAACATATAGCCAAGTCTGATAGGATTCCTTTTTGGTCATAAATCAAAGTATTGGAAGAATAGAAAGAAGGACCTGTTGAGGGCAGTAAATGAAAAGTAGGCTCACAAAAACAATTACAATGTCTCTTTCTGTGGACCAAATGTTTGCTCAAAAGTGAATGGCAATCTATTGAATAGCTGTTTAGACATTACAATTATATTACATATATTACAGAACTTAAGTATTGAACAGAACAACGACCACAATAATTCTCTGGAGCTACGCTAATAGTGTCTCTTAAACGATAAAAGCTGCATGGGTTGGGTGTAATTGTTTTTTTCGCATTTGTTTATTATAATTTGTTGTGTATATTTAGTTGCAGACCACTCCGTGCTTAACTGAGAGGCTAATATCCCACCATGGTCAACACAATACTGAGCACGAGTCATTCAGGACA
>NC_136908.1:19825298-19898893 GCF_949606895.1 Notothenia rossii
ACACACACACACACACACACACACACACACACACACACACACACACACACACACACACACACACACACACACAGGTGAGGATCTCAGCCTGCCACTGACGTTCAACCAGAAAACATCAGCAGTTAGCTGTTAGCAGTTAGCAAACAGAGATCACAGCTCCTCATATCTTTTCAGAAACTGGACAAAAGTTAAACAAGTACAAACCACAGACTGTCTGTGTCATGGCGAATACAGTCGCTGGTTTATTTATGTCTGTAGGCCGTTGTTGTGAGTGTGGAGTGAGCATATACAACGTTAGCTTAGCCTGGTCGACCCAATCTCCATTCAGAAAACAAGCATTTTAAAAGGTTTTTCGCCTGCCGTCTTGTCTGCAGACTTGTCAAGCATTAATTCATGGTTTTTTCTAACAGGTATCAGTATGTTGTTACTTCGGCATCATTGAGAAACGTGTATTACAATTTAACCACGGTAAAATATGTTCATTTTTGTAGTTGTAGCTCCCGAGCCAGCGCGTCTTGTTTGAATGATGCGACGGTACGTCTACACTACAGGCATCAAAAAATGCTTTCTGGCAGCAGCGGTGAAACTCGACCGATTAGAGCGAAGTCGCGTCCGGTGTGAACGCAGCATTACAACGACCCCTGATAGATCTCGCGAGAATGTGTATAAATATAGATACATTTTCATAACAAAACAATGGGGTTGCTATAGCAATGGTAAATCATTGTTAATAATTATTGTGAGGAATAATTAACATTAACATGTGATCGGACAGTCCTTCACATACAGTAAATTAATATGTATTCTGATTATTATTAATAATAATATTATCATTAAAGGTGAACCGTGCAATTATGTTATTCAGGAAGTTTGTATCAAACAAGTAGCCCTTCGTATTACTCAGTACCCTTGAAGTAGCCCTCGGTGACAAAAAGGTTGGTGACCCCTGAACTAGAGCATCTACATTTTGAATAAACCTGTAGAAACATTTTACAGTGTAAATATTATATTTCTGATGTAAAGAAGTGCCCCCTTTCAAGCTTTAGTGACAGCCAGAACTGTATAAAGGAATAATTTAAAGAAGACATATTATGCATATTTTCAGGGTCATATTTGTATCTCTAAGTGACATTGTTTAATCTTTTCTCCCTCTGTCCCAGTCCAGTCTACTCAAATTGGTTACCTGGCTGGCTCTGTTGTGATTGGTCAACTGCTTAGAGATGTCCCTCCCCTATCATGTACAATGTGTAGGAGCACTAGCCAATAGAAGCACAACTGTTACATACTGATGCTGTTAAGTTCCAGTAGTAAACTAAGTATTCCAATGGAGGCGTTTCAGGCAAGAGTGTGGGAGAGAAACTCCCTCTGCGGGGAACTTTGGGATTTTAGCCTTTGCAGACTATCTACATGCACAAAACAAATATATACTATATAAAAAACAAACAATACAGAAAAGGAAAATCTCTCCATCGCATAATAGGTTCTCTTAAAGATCAGAATATTAATGAAGAACACTGTATGCATTTACACTAAAGACAAACTAACAAAGTATGTGTCAGGGACTATTAGACTATATGTTAAGCAGCTAGTTCTCTGAACAGAAAACCTCAAAATCAAGTGTTTTCTGTGTAGGCTGCAGTCAATTTGACATGTTAATATATATAGGTTGGCAAAAGACAGTAAACAGGATGCTAATGCATCTTGCTGGTGCCACTGCTGCATTTATGATACAATTTCATTAGCCTGTTATTTTTGTGCAATACATAAATACAAGTTAATAAGACTAGTTAATACATTTAACCTCTTCTCAGCAGCATCATTTAAGTGCATTAAGTCCATAAATATGCAACTAAAAGTCCTTTCATAGGAACATATAAAATATTCCATAGGAATAGTAAAATAAATGTATAACACTCTAACCTGGTTTGCCATCTCAAACTTTCATGAATACAAATATAATTGTAATGAAAGTATTTGTGTTCTTTGCACAGTAGGCAATAGAAACATTTAACAGCAGAATTATCCTATTAATGTGTTATCTCAGGTTAAGTACCAGGTAGGGATGGGACATGATTTTGGATTTTGTGATTAAATAAAGGAGCATCCTTTATTGATGAAAAATCATGACTGGAAAGCTATTTAAAAAAAGTGTGGAAGAAGTGTGTGTGTGTGTGTGTGTATGTGTATGTGTATGTGTGTGTGTGTGTGTGTGTGTGTGTGTGTGTGTGTGTGTGTGTGAGTTTGTGTAGGATGTCTTTGAATAATGGTCGAATAATTCAGAGTAAATATCGAATAGTATTTCTGCTTGAAATGCCCATCCCTGGTACCAGGAACAGTTGTATGTGATATAAACACATAATTGCATTTGCTCTAATGCATTAACTAATAAACCTACTTCCACGTTACCTCAAAAACTGCATAATGGTCGCCATGGCAACGGACAGAGGGCAAAACGACTCCTTGAGTGCCATTTTTCTGTTCTCAATTACACGTACGTAGAGTAGGTCTGGAGCCAGTGCTCAGGCATGTTTATGGGGTAATGGCCAGTCTCAGAGTACAGTAAGTGTCCTCTGGCTATTGATCCAGGTTGGTAAGAACATGAGCGAGTGCTGGGAAGCTGAAGGCGTGCGCTCAGGAGTCTGCACTGTCCACGCCGCCCTGGCTCCTGGATGTCCGGAGGTGGTCAGAGAGGCTGGAGACGGCAGCAGACTGGGTGGAACCAGCCGTGCTGCAGGGTGACCGATACGATGACTTTTTAATGGCTCCTCATATCACTATAAACTAATGAATTTGGCTCCGCGCAGTGAAACCCTACCCGCCGCTTCTGGTTAAAAAGGACTTTGGGGTTTGATGCATCGGCAGGGTGAATTTTGTTATATAGAGATCAGGTTGTGATTTCACACAAACATAGCTTACAGTTCAGATGTGCAAAATGCATGAACTTCATTAAGTTAACATGACTGACGGGATGCCCTGCAGAGACTTGCCCTTTGTGGCACAAGATCCCGTCTATACAAATAATGCATTGACTGCTAAGCTTGCTTCAAATTCCCCTTTATTATTCTGTATTATAGTGCAGAAGCTACAGTAATGCCTGGATATGGGGCCAGCCAAGGACCCTCCAGAGACTCTGGTAAAAGAGCAAAACCTCTCATGTGATGTCAGTGGACCTGTCAAAGCAATCTGTTTCCCTCCGCCAGGGGTCAAAGGCCAGGAGACAGAGCTTTCCCAAGCAACATATCCAATACGACTGGACTGCCGGTGCTGTGCCTCCCGCTATTCCACCTGTGCACCTTCTACTCCTATCTCTCTGTTTATCTTTCTTCATTATCTCCCTTTCTTCCTTTTCTATTTTCTCACGTCTTCCACTCCCTCACATCCTTTTGTTCAATTCAGCTTCATTAAGAGATGTGCACATGCTGTTCTGACGGCTGCATCCTGCTCTTCTGTCCTTGAGAGCTAGAGTTGAAGGTAAGAGTGGGTTTGTTGTATATTCGTGCATCTCTTTTGCTTGTCCCTGGGCACAACTAGATGAAATGTGCTTCGCCTAACCTTGACGTTGCTCAACTCCCTCTCTCTGCTTTATTTCACTTTAGAAAAAAATGAAATGGCGGACTGGCAGTCCAGTGTGAAACGCTTGGAGTGAGAGTCTGTAATTGGAGGCCCTGAGCAGGGAGTCTTCACTGGATGTCAAGGAGAATTATAGCTTGAGGATATAAGAGAGGGGGGGGACTCTATTCAAGATGCTGCATAAGTTACAGTATGCTCATTTTCTTTTCCTTCCTCTCTCCCTCCCTTCTTATTTGAAAGTATAACTGGACTCCATTTACTGATTGAATGAATGCCATGTAAACTAAGGGGTGTCTGCTCTGCCTTCATTACCATGGCCAGTTTCAATTCAAGCCTTAATGAAAAGAACCTTTGCTTTCACAACAGGGGACGCAATTACTCTTTGTATTTCATAACATTATTACCCTCTGAGGTGTGTAGTGATGTTGTGGATGTCTGCATTTAGGCTTTGAGACCCTCAGAGACCCACAGCATTAATGAGCAAGGTCTGGGCACGCCGAGTCGTCGGAGCAGTGAAGCCGTTTGCTCCTAAATGACATTTCCTTTGTGAGTACGAGCCCAACATTAGCTCCTAATGTAGCGAGTCACCCACAGCATTGGCTTTGCATTCATTTTTAAAGAAGTGTAACACTGTGAGAGAGACTTTATTACATTTTATATTACAGTACAACTTATATCTATATGGATAAGGGCAAAAATACATAATTCCCTTTTTACAGACACAGGTATTCACTTGGTTTTACCTTAATCACATTTTTCAGGCACTGGGCCATAGATGGGAGTCTCTGAGGAAGGAATATCGCTGACAGGAAATTATGAAAAAGAATTAATTTGACCTTTGCTTGCAGCAAGAAAGAGAGGGAGGGAGAGAAAGAGGGGAGATAGAGGGGAGGGTGGATAGATGGAGTCAAGTAAGGTTTAAGGAGGAAGTGCCTCCACAGAGGAGATGATCCTTAGGAGAGAGCTTGGATAATAGGCTCTCAGCTTCCAACACACAGGACATGTGACTGAGAGCCCAAAGGAAGGACAGTAGTAACCCCTCAGCTGCTTAAGACTTCAGAGCAAATGGTTTCAATAAAGACTTCAGAGTAACAATGATCTATTTGCCCATAATGTCCTTGTACTCATAAAAACTGTTCAGTCAGACTTCAAGAGTAAGATACAGTATGTATTATAAAGGTTTCAACAGTTAAAAAGGTATAAAATATAATATATTTTATTGCATTCTTCACTTACATTATTCCAAATGTTTCCAACCATTTTCCAACATTGAGAAAAACAGGTTTATTCATCAATTTGCCTGTAATTGTGACCAATTTGCGTTGTGGTAATGTGCCATAAACTGTTAATACATGACTTTTTATCCAGTTTAAAACAACTTTTTTCAAACACAGTTGTTAGTTCTGGGTTATTCTTAAAGTACATTCAACCAGATGAAGGGTTTTAGTCATTGGATGATTTTTTTCGGAGAAACAAGCTGAGCCAATGTTTACCTCGTTTTACCTTTGTCCCTACAGTCTGTCTGCCGGGGAAACACACATCTCGTGGGGCCGGGGGCCTTTAAGGTGAACCTGCCTTATTTATTTTTTGTACCCAGGGTCTGTTTGTTTTGGAAGGCAATACATCCCTGCGGATAATTAGGCTCCTGGTAATAAAACACTGAAACTTTTAACTTATATGGGAAACAAGCTGAGCAAACATTAACCTAATAATGTAGTTACTTTATCATGTGTGCACTTGACAAAAAAACTGCTTGTTATTGTGAAACTGCTCTTTTGAATGTTTAAGTGTTTTTTTGTTTTTACTGCAGTTACCTTTGTCTAATATACTTTACAGTGTTTCGGTATACCGTGTCATCACTTTGGTGTGTCTGAAGTGCAATGGACTTGAAAACCTTATAAGATATCTTAAAAGAAAATAGTGTATTTAATTGGACTTATCACGTATAGTTTGGGAGTAAAAAGCTAAAGCAGACATGCATTGATCATGTTCAGCCAGCTCCTTTCTATTGAGGCAGGCTAACAATGATCTCTGTTCAGGCCTGTTGGCATTACAAAGTTATCGATTTGGCGTCTTGTTATCAACAATTCAGCAGACTGTAAAATTAAAGGGGACCTATCATGCAAGATGCACTTTTTGATGTTTTTTATACATAAATGTGTCCCTGATGTGTCAGGAAACTCACACAGCATCAGAAAATAAACCCTCTCTCTTTTTCTCCGTACCCAAATCTCTAAAAACGGGGGTACAACGGAGCTGATCCAGATTTGCGTCCGGTATGACGGACCCACAGCACTATCAGAAACGTTGCTATCAGAAACAATACCTGACTGTTTTGGACGTAATATGGTCTGTGTTTACATTAGCATCGCTAACACTCAGAGCTAACCTGTACTGGATAGAGCATGTGTGAAGAAGCAGGAAATAAAAAAGGAACTCACCTTGTGGTATAACCGGCAAGAGAGAAAGCCTTTGAGCTCCATACTGTTTCAGAAATAATCCTTGATAATCCATGATATGGCACTTCATCACGGCAGAAACTGCCGGTAGAATCTCCCGAGTAAACTCTGCCCCTCTTCCTCTTTTTTTTTTAAAGCTTTATACCCAAAATCAGCACTTCTGAAACAGGAAGTGAAATAGTGGGATATGAGGCATGGCTAGAATGGGTGATCTGTTTGGTATTTTGAGCAAAACACTTCATAGACATGTTTTTAATATATTTTTTTATATATCTGAGAACTATGCTATTGCCTAAAAATAGCATGATCGGTGACCTTTAAGTGTTAATCTAGTATACTAGCTGGGAAACGTAAAGCCACAATGTTTGCCTTTTTTCTGAGTTTAGCTCTGTCAAGTTTCTCTGGATCATCAGGCAGTAAACTTAACATGTTGAACTAGTTATAAACTTAGAAAAGGACATCCTGTTCTGAGAAGCTCTCCGACTGAAGAGATTTCCTTTATAAAGCCATAAAGCGGAGAGAGATAATTCATTAAGGTGCCTGGAGCAAAGGAACCGGGGTCTACTAAAGCACAACAGGAAAGCTTCCTTCATTTACTGCCTCGGGGCCGGAATCCCCTACTAAAAGTGGTTTTGAACTTTTTCACCGTAAGACTTGAATAAGTAATGTAGACTATTGTGTCTGAGAATTATGCTTAAAGAATGACTGCAGCGCTATTGTAATCTTGAGGCAGATTTTAATCACAAATAAAGCCTACACTATGTAGAAAAAACTACCTAGACGCTCACAGAAGGGTTCTTTATTATTCATTAAATCTTTAATGATTGGTTTTACAATTTATCCGATTGATTGGCAGCAGCACTGCCATCATTTACATGAAAGGTACCTCTTTAACAACTCAGAAATACTAGAACAAGTCAAACCTGGATTGGAGCAAACAAGCAAACTTCACACAAACTAAGAAAAAAAGAAAAACTGTAGAGCATCTATGTCTAATTTATTTAATAGTTTCCTTGGTTTCTCCTTTAAAGGAAACTTTGTTAGAGTAAATGAAGCATAAACAGCGAGCCTGTGTCTACATTCACAGATTAGCGCAATGTACTCTTAAACCTCTTTCATAGAGCTCTGTCAGCTGTGTAATTCAAGTTTCTTTTAGAGTGATGATTTCACAAACTAGTTATAGCATATTTACTGGCATCGGACTGTTAGTGAAAAAACTCTGAAATGGTTATAAGCATGAAATTGAATACAGAAGAAGAGTGAAATTAGATTTTTTTTTTATATGAGGAGTGGAGAATTGCGGCGGCTTAACGGCTTCCAATCTTTGTATACAAGTTAATTCAGGGAGATTCAGTGCAGTCACAACAGGCCTGTACACACAACTATGTGAATGGAGAAATGCCATTATCAGGAAAACCACATCATTAATCATAACATTCTCATTCCCCCTTTCTTGTAGTTACAAAGCCTACATTTGAAGCTGTCAGAGGGGTTAATATAAAGCCATAACTAATTTGCCAGAAAAGAGTAAGATGTTTTTGCTTAACACCCTGCCCTCTCCATTTTTGTTTCTATGGATATTAAATACAAATATTAACTGTGCGACTAACATGTCTGTCTCTGACTCAGACATTTACGAGTGAAAATACCGACTTCCACCTGTATCGCACTCAAATCCTCAGTTTTCCTTTATGTGTTGATGTTTTATTAAATGTCCTTCCTTTTCATATTTCACGGCCAAGACACACATTGAGCCCAGGAAATGAATGTTATTAAGGGATTTAAATATAATAAGCCTCTGTCTAAAATGGACAACATTGTTAGGAGATTTAAACTATACAGCGATGCTGCACTGCGGTCAACTCAGCCGTCTCTCGAGTTTGTTTTTTCAGCTCTTCATTTTTTCCCTGCTATATTTGATGACCGATACAAATATTTGCTATCACAAGTTCTTAATAAAACTGACACTGTTGGACTCGGTACTAGTTTGACTGCTACTAACAATACATTGAAGTACTTTTACTCTGTATTTTTGGAGAAATCCTCTGTCAAAGTCCCCTCCTGAGAACAAAATCAAGCCACTTCTGCTAAGTTTGATGAGGAAATTCTTTTTTGTTGCCATTACTGTAGTTCTTTGTGAGATTGATCCTGTTGGACTCAGTAATAGTGAAACTACCCCCACAAGTACTATGAAGTACTTTTACTGTGTACTTACTTTATAAACTCTGAATCTTACGGTGCTTGAAGAAATACAGACTGTTAAGCCGGCCAGGTTATATGCCTTTTTTGGAGCCCTTTTTTGCCATATTTATTAAAATGTCAGTAGTTAAACAAACCACTATCTGAGGATAATACAAGCAACCATAAAACGCCCTTTATCTAGAGAGCCATTGAAGCCCATGAAGAATTTATCCTTCCACAAATCTTTTCATCTGCTGTATTAATAAAGATGCCACGTATTTTCAAATTCAAGTTAAGGCATTATCTGTGCAGAACACTACCAGACCAAGAAAAAAGCTATGGAAAAATTATTTGTTTGCATATGTTTATCAAATGTGCCACAAATAACCACAAACACATTTTTATTTTTTGACTGACCGCACAGTTTTGTTTTTATGAGCCTCTACCAATTGGTCGAGCTGGCCTTTTATGATAAAAGTGCATTTTCAACAATCATCATACAGTACAGTATGCATCAAACTCAAATATAACAAACTCAAATACATTTTTTTCTTTTATGGAAAATGAGCAATATATACAACCAGATATATTCATAAAAGATAATAAATTATAATTGTAAAAAAAAATGAAAAAAAGTAATGTTAAGTGTTTTTCATAATAAAAAAAAGACTTGCTCTTCCTACTGTATATGCTGAATTGGCAAAACAGGAAACCACTGGCCAACAGCAAATGTCTATATCCTGTGTTGGCCTAACTTGCTCATGCAACTTTGGGCTGAATGAAAGGTGCTATATAAATTATTATCACTGAGACTCATAAGGCAGTACTAGATTTAGTAATATTACCATGAATCTAGCTGTTTATCAACCATATTTTATTGGAAAACATCTCTGAAAAAGTCATATTGCTAGTTTACCATAAAAGGCCAAGAAAATTACACCCTTGTTAAAACTCTTTTTGTGCATAAAGTTATCTAAACATGTTCAGTAAGTGCTCTGACACTAAAATATGTCAAACATGATATGGTTACCTTACAAAAGTTGACCAAAAAGAGTGATTTTGTCAGCAGTGATTTTTAGCATCCCAACTTTCTCAGTGGAAGCTAGCTGAAGGGCTTTCTGTTTGAACCACTGTGACATCTAGAGGTTGTGTTGTGCATAACATGTCAACCAAATGGTAGAGCTGGCTGAATCAGATGGAGTTCAACTTTTTTTTCAACAAGATATCAAGACACAAAATGTGCTCTACCAAATGGTGGCGCTGGCTGCTAAAGGGTTAAACATATTCTTAATTTGCAGTATTTTACTTTAAAAGTGTTCAGAAAGACTGCATCAATGATATGCTATATATATATATATATATATATATATATATATATATATATATATATATATATATATATATATATATATATATATATATATGAATATTTGTATTAACTAACCAAAGTCAATTTAAATAGCAGTGTTTGATATAGTTTACGTTCAATTTAAACTATTCTAGGCAGAAAAACGTACATTGACTAAACCATTTTTAATAATTTAGAAAGGTTTTTGTGAGAAATAATTTCCTTTTATATTTAAATTTGAAATGTTTGCACACAACATTATTAATGTATACATTTGTATCAATTTTTTAAAATTATGAATCCATTTATTTTATTGTATTTCCTTGAGACTGGGGAAGATATCCAGTATGTAGTTCAACATGTGAATTATCTAATACAAGTAAGTATAATCATAACATGGAAAAGGAAATAAAATACGTTTCATAGGAGGATGTGGATTTATTTTCTCTCAGCTTGTAATTACACAATCAAACAATCTATAATTTAGCTCTGGCCTTCACCCACAAAAAAACATTTTGTTGAATTGGACACATTTTTCAAAACTCTATTGACTGACATGCAATGACTTGGACTGATGGAAGAATCTGCAAGGAATTAACTAGGAGCAGAGAAATAATCATATTTTAAAAGACAGCATGCTTCATAAGAGGCCAACAAGAGTGACAGGGTGTGTCAGTGTGCTGAAGGATAGATAGACCAGCTATCCAGGCCAGTCTCTAAAGACTTTCCATGGTGTAAAATGCTGCTGCTGGAGTACTAGTGCTGATATCATGTCTACCATCCTCTTAAAATACTCTGTCCAACAATATAAGTCTCATGAAGAAAGGTGTTTTAACGCGTATTCAAAATAGTAGAGAAACATGCATTAAAAAGTATACAGTACTTCATAGTATTTGTAGGAGTGGTTTCACTAGTACTGAGTCCAACAGTGTCAATCTCACGAAGAACTAATGGCAACAAAAGATTTCCCTCATCAAACTTAGCAGATGTGGCTTGATTTTGTTCTAAGGAGGGGACTTTGACAGAGGATTTCAACAACAACAAAAAACACACTAGAAGTAGGCTACTTCATTGTATTGTGGTAGTAGGTGTAAGACTACTGAGTCCAGCAGTATCAATATCATTAAGAACTAATGGAAACATTTTCTTTTTATCATTCATCAAAGACAGCAGAAAACATGCATTATGTTCTCAGGAGGGGACTCTGACAGAGGATTACTCACAAAGTACACCGTAAAAGTAATTCAATTCATTTTTGGTAGCAGTCAAAGTAGTACCGAGTCCAACAGTGTCAGTTTTATTGAGAACTTGTGGTAACAAATATTTGTATCGATCATCAAATATAGCAGGAAAAAAAATGAAGAGCTACTGATTTGAAAAACAAACTCGAGAGACGGCCGAGTTGACCGCAGTGCAGGATCGCTTTATAGTTTACATCTCCTAACAATGTAGTCCATTTTAGACATAGACTTATTATATTTACAGCCCTTATTAACATTCATTTTCTGGGCTCAATGTATGTCTTGGCCGTTTTTTCTTTGTGATCGCTAAATTCACCTTGTTTCCCCTTGTTTATAATATTACCGTTCCAAGCAAACGAGTGCTTTTGTTTTGAACTTCCGCGAGTTTGTATAAATATGAGCTTTAAAATATATGAATATGAGAGCAAAATGTACATGTATGAGTGAACAATTTATAAATATGTGAGTGACAATGTATGAATATGTGAGTGACAATGTATGAATATGTGAATGTAAATGTATACGTGTGTGAGAGTGAAAATATATGGATGTGAAAGGAGAATGTATGTGCGTGAGAGGACCAGTATGAATACTTTTGAAAGCGCAGCTATACATGAAAAGAAAGCTTTTCAATAAACAAGTCTTACCATTAACTTCCAAAAACGAGGTTATATTTACATCATATAATGGAAGTAAAGATTCATAATAATGTGATGGGACAAAAACTCCAGTTCATTTTAAGCTGAAGGAAGACATGCTTCTTCCCTGAGAGAATTAGCATTTTTTAAGAAGTCAGTTAGATTTGTAAAAGCAACACAAATGTCTTTGATTATCATTTCTTAAATAATGTCATTTCATTTAGAAAAACTGTTTTCAGCTGATGACATTGATGCCGTTTCTGTGTGTGAACCCAGCAGTCAATAGAAAACCGGGGTGTGTGTGTGTGCGTGTGCGTGTGCGTGTGTGTGTGCGTGTGTCTTATCTTGAGGCATACTTTCAATATATTTTTTAATAGATAATTGGCTTTTAACCACTTTAATCTTCGAAAACAATGACTTATATCAGACTATTTTGTCACAAAACTCCTTACAAAATGTTGAATGTTATTTTATAATAAAGTTATTAAGAATATGTGGAGCATTTTTCCTTTCAAAAGTATACAAGTTGTTATGCTAATGAGAAAAAACGAGCAAAGTTTTCCGATGTGTCTGCTTTGTTCATTTATGAAGCTTGTTCCCTTTTTGCCATTATTATGTCAAGATATAGACGCAAACAATGTTAATAGCACTACTGATGTCAAGTGCAATTAGTGTCCAAAGCTGTATTGGATTTATATAATCACGTATATTGTCGAACTAAGTGGGTCAGCGTGCTTCAGATTGCTTTTTAGATTGTCGAACGACGTCTGAAACCATCTCCACCCAGCCTTTTTGAAACTGGCGAGCATGTTTGCAGTGATTGGGCAAAGATGAGAAGGTAAGCAATATCACAACTTCTTTATCACGCTATTTTGTTGTCACTCTCCCTACAGCTAGAGTACTCATGTCATCATTAAGAAGAGGTTTAAGGGAACGGTGGATCTAAGCACCCTGGCTCCAAAGGGCCCCTATCAGGTGGACACACAGAGGCCGTTGTTGTTTGGGTATCACTTTCTATTTGAAGCCCCTCTGTCCACCTCTGTTGACTGTAAGCAATAAGCGATGAGCATCCACTCTCAGCTGTCCCCGTGGCACAGGAAGACAGAGAGAGAGAAAGAGACAGGGGAAATCTAATTATTTCCCTCCCATGGCCCAGCAAGCCTTAAAGGTTAATCACTGTCCGTCTAGCTAATTCTGTCTGGGTACACTGCAGTAATTACAACACCTCACTTCCTCTCCTGCTCTCACATTTCTCTCCATTGTGCACCTTTCTCGCTCCAGCGCTCTGTTCTGCACCTCTCTCTCTCTTTATATATCTAGTAGACGCTTCCCTCGCTCTTTCTGTCTCATGCTCCATCATGTTTGTCTTCCTATATAGATGGTGCCCCTCTGATCGCTCTCATATAGACATATTTCCTGTCAATGCCTGGGGACTTTAATTAGCCAGATAATGTGTACCTGCTCTCTTGATAAACTTAGTATAATTCCACTACTTCCATCAACACTCCCTATACCATCACCACTTGCATTTTTTTTTAGGAGAAATGCTTCTTTAATTCTCTAAAAACTTTTTGTCCTTATTTAGATACTTAACGGAACACTTCCTGCCAAGAAAAAAAGATTTCCTGACGACATGTTTCACATTCAAGCCTGGGGGCTCATATGGCAAAAAGGCATGGGAGCCTTTTAATGTGAAACATCTACAGGAAGTGTTAGACTGTGGCAAGTGAACAAAGGTAACTCAAGGTGGAATAATCAATGAAAACCGTTATTGAATTCTGGCTTTTATATGAGTGCTTGCAGTATATTTATAGACTACTTAATACAGAAATATTTCGTAAATACAGAAATGCATTTGTGTTCCATCAGGCCTCAGACGGAGGGTAGAGTAATATGAGGGTTTCCTTTTCTCACCTCGTCTCTTTCTCACTTTCCATTCTCTCCATCTTCTCACCGCCTCTATCTCCTTTACTTCCTCATCATACCTTTTTGTCACTTACTGTCTCTCTCTTCCCCAACTCTTCTCACTTTACCTCCTCTTCCTTTCTTTCTCTTCATCATCTCATCGTCGCTCCTCCTACCTTCCACTTCACTTCTTTCTCTTTCTGGCTCGGCTTCGTGCTGGTTATAGCTGTATTTCCTTCTAGGAAGAGTTGAGAAAGTGCGCCTTGGGCCTGGAAATACTCCACCATTTCTTCTTCTTCCAATTTCTCGCTACCTGCCAAAAGCAACAGCTCGGGATACTTTAAATACCTCTGGTTTGATTGCTCTTCCATTTCTCACTGCTCCACATGTGTAACGTTCAGTTAAACAATGGTGATGATAACAAAAAAAACAATATCAAATAAAAGTGGTTTATATCTGAGTGAATGTGTTCAATTCCAAGACCATTTACTCCTTTATAATGAATGATTACTTCCTGTGAGGATTCTTAGGCGTTCAATTGTACATCCAATTGGCTGAACTCAAAAACACATCCCTCTTCATCCACATCCTTTTGTTTACATTTCCATATTCCCTTCATCAACCACTTTTCTTTCCCGAGGCACAAGTAGCCTCCACTAACAGGCTGCTTCCTTCTGAGGCCAGCCGCCTAAAGCTGCTGAGGCAAGGTGAGCCTCCGCTTCCCATATCATCAATACAGAGGTGAGGAGAGGAGAAAAGAGCGGCAAAGAAACCACGAGAAGGCTGAGAGTAGCCCTCAGCAAAGTGTCATCACTCAGCTAAACTCTCAATTGCACTCTCTTTCTCTTTCTATTTTCCACTTGCTATAGGGGACCAAAACAGCAGCGGGAGATAGGAGCTGCTTTATTACACTCCAAATGTTTTTCAAGAATTTCGCAGAGTGACAAAGATCCCTACAATTTGTTTCTCAGCCCCTGCGGCAGAGCCCTGCTTGAGAGTCTGTGGGCAGACGGGCTGCTGCTGGAAGAGGTGATGGAGGAGGGCGGCTGCTGGAAGTGCTGAGGAAGAGAATACGAGAGCTGAGAATCACGGGGTGAGACGGAGAGAGCGAGGAGAGGATGCGGGCGCTGTTGTTAGGAAACAAGCTACAGAGGATGCATTGAGCAAAGTGAGAAGTGTTGACAGTAAAGATATAAGGCCAAAGGGAGAAACCGCAGATGTGCCATATATAGGAACATATGATGGTGGTCTCTTGTGTAACAGGGATGGTGTGTCTTTGTTTAAAGGTCAAATTCAATGCACGCTACATTTAAATCAGTTTGATGAGTATATTTGTATCTTGTGTGAATAGACAACATGTTCAAATTTTGATTATAAGGGTTTGTTGGAAAGTTATTATCTTTATTCAAGTACTGCAGCGCTAAAGCTTCACACAACAGCATTCTCTTCTGAACAACAGCTACTGTAGGTGATAGGCAAATGTAATCACAAATTTGTTGGGTTTAAAACAATTTAAAAACCCTCCACAGTCTACTTTTAAAGCAGCAGTCACATTTGACTACACAAAAGGATAGTTGATGAACTCCTGTAGCCAGCAAGCTAAGTGGGTTGACTTGCCTCGCAGCCCAAAAGCTCCTGTAGCTTCTTTGAATGGTTCTGTTTGATTTCCCCTGGTAATGTTTACAATTGTAAAACATTTAATTGAATAAAACAGCCGTAAAATAAAGCCGTCTGAGCTAACAAGCTTGCTAACAGTAAGATTAGCTCCTTTGCTAAAGGGACTCCTCTCTCATAGCCATCTGTAAACCACTGTTCTTTTGTGGAAACGTTTTTTATCCAGAATTAAATAATAAGCCAAAATAGCTTTTTGTTTGTTCCCCTTTGGCAATCAGAGACCAACATGTAAGTGTTCATCAAAGTTGAACTCTACAGAAACCATTCGTGCAGACAAATGTTTTGAGATTCCATTGAAATGAATTGATTTCACTGCAAGATTTCAGCGTTTTAAATCGCAGCAGACTAGCAGGATAGCTTATGCAACTCCAAGAGTCATGGACAGATTTGTCTTCTTTGGTTATCTTTTGATGTAAAGTGATCACAGAACGGTCATTATATATGCAAACGTCTCAATGGTATATCAAATACCATTAAGACGTTTGCATAATGACCGTTCTGTGATCACTTTACATCAAAAGATACCCAAAGAAGACAAATCTGTCCATGACTCTTGGAGTTGCATAATCATTTCTGATTCACCACTTCCTGTGAGCTTTAAAACATGCAGTGATTGCCATGACTACAGATGGCATGCACATAAATGCTTCACAGTAAATGGTTTGAATATTTATCAGAATGTGAGATGTCTGTGTCCTTGTGAATAATATTTACCCGCGAGAGAACCAGATACAGTACGTGCTCTTAAAACCCTGTGTTGTTTTGAAGCTGGTGTAATCAAATAATTATGCAAAATTAGACAAATATTATGATGGGGAAAATCATACATAGTTTTCTTATGTATTTAAGGATGGACTGAGATTCACAGGGGGAGAACGGGTGCTGTACCTTGTGTGAGGAGTTGAAGGGTCCGGACTTCCTCGCGGACGCGGAGCTGCAGGACCTGCTGCAGGATGTGCTGCCTCTGGGCTTCCTGCATGATGCCCATTCTTTCCAGCTTTCTGTCTGTCAATCTCATCAGAGCTCGCCCTGAGCAGGAAGAAAACACATCTGAAGGTTAAGAGACAGAAGGAGTGGGATTAAATATGCACAGCTAGAGACACTCTAAAAGGGTAAGGATAAAGCATTTATAGCAGAGTAGGAACAGAGAGCACACAAACAAACTCGAGAAATTACGGCAGCACTAACTTTGCAGTGTAAGTTGATAGCTTAGCTTTTCAAGGCTGCAACATGTTTTTGACATAAAAGCTAAGTGTTTATAAAAAACCTTTGCCCATTATGTATATGTCAATTAATGTTACACACAGCATAACTCAATGTGAAGGACAGTCTCCCGAACCGCAACACGGGTTTCCATAAATATCTGTAATGTATGTCCCTTGAGCAATAATCCCTTCCAGCTCCTTCCTTAATTGCAAAGCCTTGTATAAAATCCATAATTTAATCATCCAATCAGTGTCGATGAGGGGGATTTTGGTCGAGTATTGCGTAATTATTAACGCTTGTTACGAGTGGCTTTGTAGCATGTGGGATGGTAAGCAGATAGGAAGATATTCAGGCTAATTACTAGGCATTAGGTTGGACTCCGGGAGCTCCCTTTACTCCTTTGTCCTGATGACACCCTTGGCAAGAAACTGGCTCTGATTGGTTTCAAGCCAAGGGGAACGATCCGTCCTGATTGGCTCGTTGAGTCAGCAAGCACTACTATTTAGACATACTTATGGCTATTTTACTAATATGTATTTAGACTGTAAGTGTAAACATGCACATTGACATTGAATTTTATCTCGTTTCACTATCGCTACTACCTCTGCTTTTACCACTTATTTATTGTGTCTATTTTTTACTGCAGTGAGAGTTGCCAAAGAAATGTCGTTGTACTCTGTATGATGACAATACAGATATATTCTATTCTATCACAGTGTTCTAACATTGTCTCTCTTGTTTTTTTGTTTTCTATCTTTCATGGCCACAGAATGAAACGTAACAAAATATATACAGTTTTTAAATTGGTACACTTTTGTTTGTGTTCCTTTCTAAAAACAACAACTCAGAGAAAGGCAAATTTAATAAATGCACAACTCTTGACTTGATTGGACAATATATTGTCTATCGTTTGGTCACGCAGAGCCACACACTACCATGTTGCTACAGTATCATAGCACAAAAGGGAGCAGTTTGGAAAGCTACATTCCTTTGAGTGTTGGTGGTATAATCTTGCCTTTGTTGGTCCAATTTTCCCGACTTAACAAAAGCAACTCCTTGTTAGGTGTACGGTGTAATGGATGCTAAAATGTGAAGTACAGTTGAGATGCTTCAACGCAAAATGCCGCTCGATGTACCCATTACATTCAAACTGGGGAGCAAAGTAGAGTCATAAAAGCTTAGTAGAGAAAAGACCATGTTTAAATGGCAAGAAAGAAAGAATGAGATTAGTGAGTTGGAGAGAAATAGAGGACTGATGAATCGAATGTGGGGCGGAGGGCGGAAAAGTTGGGGGGAAAAGGAAGACGTACAAATTGACTGAAGAATACCGTGGTATACATGCTGTTATGAGTCTATAAATATTGACCAACCATCACTTGGCACCTCATTCTGTAACCGAAGATAGATCGGCATGGCAACAGAGGTTCACTTTTGCTCTGCTTCAGTAATGTCTATCTTAAATAACGGGAGTTTAGGAGATACAACACAGCTCTCAAAGGGTTCAAACAGCACATTTGATTAGCAATGTATCATGGCATACTTTCTGTAGAGACGTTTGAGCAGAATCAATCTTCTTCATCTTATATTTGGCAAGAAGGCAACTAAGGGTGTACACCAAAATGTTGAACTTTTCAACTTTTAGCTGGAATATGTATCATTTGTAGCTGACTTTTGAAACGTGTCACCAGTTTAGAAATCTACTTTTTAAAATGTTTTAAAAAGGGCCTCCAGGACACCAAAACAGAAAATCTGAATGAATGAAACCTGTCAGTTAGAATTGGTCATTAATGTTTTATTCAATAAAAAAGGTTTTCCTGTAGATTACCTTAGACCTTATCCCCCAACAGCTTTTAACAAGAAGTGTATTAATGTGGGCAGGTGGATGACTCGAATAAAAGGAGCTGGTGGTCGGTGACAGCGAACAAACTGCCAGTTCTGGGCGGTGGATGCCAAGGCACCGTATCAGCGGTGTGGAACAAATTCTGTAAGGAGTCCAAGCTTTCACTGCCTTGCCCTACAGTTCTGAGCCATTGGCTTGGACAATCCCACCAAGCCTCAGCCGGGGATCCTTCAAACCACAATTAATACACTGAGCAGTGTAGCATGGCCATGAGGAGAGGACGGAGGAGGAAATTGGTCAAGAGGAAATAAATGAGGAAAGAGAGGGAGAGATACTCGAAGAAAAGTTGAACGAAATTATAGAAAAATATTGAATCAGCTGTAAAAGGCATCTTGAATGACAAAAATACCACGACAAGGCCGTGTGGTCGTACAACAATATTATGTCAGCTTACTGCACTAATTCTACAAGTTTACAGCACTATGACAGCATGGTGGCAGGTCAACACAAAAAAGACAATGGCAAAAGAAGACATGTCAGAAAATTCTTAAAGGTCCCATGTCATGCTTTTCTGGTTATTACCCGTCACCTTGTGTGTTATGAAGGTTTTTATGCATGTAAACGGTCTGCAGAGTCAAAAACCCTCAAAGTACACCCTGTAGCGAGTACAACTCGAACACAGAAAAGACCTGTCTATGCTGCCCCAGAACGCCTCGTTGGAGATTTCTCTTTTTCCATTTGTTCCTTCCGGGAAACGCATGACGTCATGCGGTTCCAGGAACGAAAATTGACCAATCTGCGGAGCTCCTCACACCAGGATCCCTTGGCGTCACTATCAAACGCAGTGGGGGGACCTTTAGTGTAAATGTTCAACTAACAGGGAGTCCCATTGACTTGCATAGAACTCCCTGGTTGGTAATAGACGAGTTGGGATCGCGGAGAAATGGTCTCCGCAGACCCATACTCACAGCGTTTATAAACCTTTTTCTTACTCAATATCAAGCCACACTTATTGTTTTTACTTCGGCTGTGAGTGTTTGTGTGTGCTCAGGATGAGTTTCGCGCTGTCTCGCTGTATTGCCGACCCGGAAACCACACCAGTAAGCCAGCTCAGTGAGCAGCGAGCCTCGCAACGTCCCGACCAATCAGAGCACACTGGGCTCACAGAGAGGAGGGGCAGGAGCTCCAACAAGCCATTTAGGACAGAGAGTGAATACACATACTTTACAGAGATGCTGTATGAGAAACCAATGTGAGTTTGGAAAATTGCACAATATAAATATATTCTAGTATACCTCAACAATGGAATTATGATCAGTAGAAATGGCCATGACATGGGACCTTTAACTCTTGACCCTAAACTTGTATTTTACACGCTCACTCTGTCCGCCCCTCCTTTTACAGCGGAGAAGTTAAAGTAGGCCTCTTGATCTGTTAAATCACTGCACTGTGCATTTGACTTTTTGTTTTGTATTCCATCCACTTACTCTGTGGTCCTGTCACTACAACTCCTTGTATGTCAGAGTATTGATTGGATTCAGATTTCTCTCATCACTATGACAGCTGACAAAATCTCTTCTGTCTTCTCGGCAAAGCTCCGCTTTCACAAAATGTCCTTTGAAATGCTAGGCTTATTGAATTTCGGCACACGTTGGATATTTTACCAGTAGAAAGACCACATTACAAGTAGTACAGAATCACACCATTTAATTATAACCAGACATTCTAAAAACAGAATTGATGGCCAGGATTTTTTATTTCAAATGGCACTTGACACTCTTTTTTCAAGAATTATTACCAAATCTAGGCTAAATCTTTTTGATATTTCTTCAAAAATGTTGTATTCCAAATATTTCCTTGAGTGCTCCTCAGAGCAAGTGGGAAGCCATGAGTAACTCCGCTGAGACCCACAGTCTAGTGCAATTAACTTACTGAAACTTCAGCTGAACTGCAGGCTGTTTAGTCAGAGAGAGCAGAGAGGACAAGCCAAGCATGTGAAACCCTCCTTTTTCCCCAATATTGGCAATACTTTTGCCTTTTCCAATTTTAGCTAAATAAATCAGCAAAGAAGTTCAACTGCACAAAATACATTTTCGAGTTTTCTCTTGACTTCTAGTCCTGAATGTGCCGTTCAAATGAGTTGCAACATTGGACCAGAATGTTATTATTCATGAAAAACAAAAACAACATGTTTCTGTTTGACAAGACTCAGTTGAAAGTGTTTCCACCATGTTTACTGGGGCAGCTCAATCATTTGCTATGATCCTGATTTACTTTTTGGTATTTTATTGCTGCCATCAGGTGGAGCTTTTGATCAAAGTATACTCTGAAGTGCTTTTAATCAGGTAATGGAGTGTCATAGAGGGAAAACTCTGCCCTTATGATTCTGTATTTTGGTGGCTTTCTGGTTGGCTGGAGGGATTCTTGAGTGGCAGAATGAGCAATTTCTTTCTACAGTAGAAGAAGCCTGTACCGCAATGTCAGGGTGTGTTAAAAATAAAACGGTTTTCAATCTTCTCCTGAATTAAAAATGTGGATATAAATAGGTGGGTTGGGAAAATACTGTCCTACAAACTAACCCACATTCCAGCCTAGCTATGTTATGAAAATACAGCAATAAAATACTGTACCTCGCCACCCTTCATCCTTTTTGTCATGCCTCCCAAGCTACCCCCTTCCTCACTGTCACTTTCCTATTCAGGTAGCATCTTGACTACCATGCTTTTCTGCTCGCCCTGGAATGAGGTAAATAATGTCTTCCGCTCTTTCTATAAGATGGTTAGTAGATCAAAGAAGAAGAGCTGCTGCTGGTGCTTTCCCTGAATTCCAAAAAACGGTCTCTCCTCCACCAAATTCATTGATTCACATTCAAGAATTTGTATTTTATTGAGTGCTATACTTAAAAAAACATGCATTTTATACATTGTTCTGAATGGATTTTCATACCCAAGAATCACACAGAAACACATTGTCCCGGGGATTTAGATTAATGAGTGGTGGGTGAGCAGCAGTGTTGGGCTGAAGCAGATTAATCTACAGCTATAGCCTGGCACCACGGCTGTGATGAATGGGAGCTTAAAACACACACACACACACACACACACACACACACACACACACACACACACACACACACACACACACACACACACACACACACACACACACACACACACACACACACACACACACACACACACACACACACACACACACACACACACACACACACACACACACACACACACACACACACACACACACACACACACACACACACACACACACAGTCACATATACAAAAACAGTTATTTTTTGCACAAGAAGCTAAAATGGCACGCTAATTATGGCTCTGTGTGGGGCGGCCACGGGTAAAGACAGGAGCACAAAGGCAGCAAATGTACCCTCTTCTCCCTCTAACTACAAAAATCACACCCTTCAGCCCTGACAAGTTTTGGCAGCTGTGCTTGAAGCCGGTTATATGGTTAGCGAATGTATTCTAGGACTACTTCTCCTAAGGTAAATCTTCCACATTGGTCACAATTCTCAAATCTTGCCTGCAGATGCGTTCCCATATGTGTGTCCTCTAGGGACAAATGTCACCGAGCTGCATCTGGCAAACCTGCAAACTCTGAACATGCACTGGGCTTTTGTCAAGCACAGAACACCATGTGATTGCCTGCTAGTACTTTTACCCCTTGCTGCCATATGTGATCGGATCTCCCTCGTGAATAAAAGTAGGATAACATAGATTTAGATTCAACAAGCCGTCGATGACAAAACATAGACTGAGGCAGCACCGGGCACACACTTCACTTGGTTTTCACTCTAATATGGAGCGGCTTGCAGTCCATAAAGTAAATGGTGACTGATTGTCTCAGTGACATAGTTGCTTGTAGCCCTGCAGCTAAAAGGTTGCTGCCACTGAGCACCTGTGATCCGATGCTAATGCTATTTCTGACTGTAGCAGAGGATGATCCTAGAGAGAGCAGGGTTCAGTAGAAGTAATGAAACAAGTCCAGCCAGAGAGAGACACACACAAACGCACACCCACGCACCGATAATAAGGAGCCTCAGTCCTGCACTTGTCACAGCAGCAGTACCCTCATGCTGGTTTCCCCAGACCTGATCTATTTCAGTGTGCCGATCATTATGCTGCACCTCTGTTGGTTAGCCACAGCTAACAACCTATAGACAGCTCTCTGGAATTTCAGCGCAGTGGAGTCGGTATGGATTACTGAAATCACTGTTAGGTTTACTGTGGAGCTAACTAGCAGGTGTGAGTTTCCTTGGTCCTTATGGAAGGACTGCTGGCTGTGATTTCAGAGACATAACATCCCGTCATAGGTGAAGGGAATTACAAAGACTTAATGTGAACCTTTTTAGACTTTCTAACGATCTGGGTTGTGAAAGGATAATCCTGCCGTGCATGTGAGAATTAAATTGTGTTCACTGACAGCCGACACATCACACAGAAGGCCTGGACCTCACTACTGAAAATAAGTGTGGCTGGGAAAGATTCAATATCATCTTTGTCATCTTCTCAGCTATCAGCAGTATTATTAGGAGACCGATGATCATATAGTTATTCATTACCATGGCGTTGTATTCCTCCGCCAACCAGTCAACTTACTGCTAGAAATGCCATCACTTCATTATTTTATGTTATTAGAAATGTGTGTGCAATAGTGATTTTTGTTGAGTGACTTTACGACCATAAAGTAGAAATGATTTCATCCTTGAGTCCATGTGAGCTTTAGTGACTGCACTGTAAAAACATTTCTGGTCTTTTATACCTTATTTTTATTCTATTTGAATTGACTTTATTTTCGATTGTATTCTGTTTCAAAGCAGTTACTTTGAGGGTTGAAAGGTGCTATACAGTTGCCTTGCCTTGTGTATTTCCATGCAAGTTTGAATGAATAGGTTTTTGATTGAACATAGTAACAGTGTTGAAGAAGCTACTTACTTCCCACCAAGTATTAGTGCACTACGGCCCGTACACACTACAGCTTCGACAGCTTCAAAAACGGTTTCCAACGCGTCTGCCCATTCACTTTGAACGGGGTGACGTCACGTTGCCTCGCTTTTCGCCGAACTGAATTGTGGGTAGCAGAGCGGAGCTTTCCTGGCGTTTCAGGCTGCAAAAGTTGAACAATATTCAACTTCTGAAGCCGGAGACGCCGGAGTAGCCAGCGTCAGCCAATCAAATCCCTTTTATGCAAATCTGACAGTTCAAGCGCTAGCCAATCAAACCGCGTGCAAGCTGGGAGAGCCAGACCGCAGTTAATTTCCTTATATTCCAAACGAGAAGCATTACGGTAGCAAATCACCCGGTTCTTTACGACCACAACTATTTACTGGGATACAAACCGGAGGAACCAGGCATGGAGGGAGGTGGCAGAGACAGTGGGTGAAACTGGTAGGTTTTCGCCTGTTTGGGGAGTTTAAGAGAGAGAGAGAGAGAGAGAGAGAGAGAGAGAGGGGTGTGGCTTGTGCATGTGTGTTTGTGGATGGTAGAGCGACAGTGAGGGAACGTCTGTATGTTTCTGGAAGTGAAACGAGGAAGCAGAAAAACAGAGGTCCGTGATGTATTTTGTGAAACAGAAGAACAGCTAAATAAATGCAACGGCCTCCCAAGAAGAGCTCGCCTCTCTCCAGTCATTTAAGCTAAAGTGGGTTATTGAACCTGAAGCTTGTTGCTTCTGCCCTCCTCAACTACGGTCTGGGAGCCGACAACAAAGTTCAACACACAGATGGCCCGTCCGCCCCTTTGTAGCATATTATTTCGATGAGAGATGAGCAGATCGCCACTGGGCTTTCAACTAAATACACAGCCACGCAAAAACTGCGGCATTTGTATAGCTCCTTATGGGTACTGCAATTTGTAGTTGCAAGTTTGTAGTTAAACTTGTAGTGCTTTCCTCTGTGGTGAAACGATCAGCACTGCACCACGGACGAAAGCGGCAGAAAGTCAAGAGATAAAGAGAGCGGGGCGGCGTTGCGTGCATGGCTTCCTTCTGCAGGTAACGGGGAGACGCGCTCTGGCGGCGGTCTCATTCAGGATCCGAAAATACAATTTAAATATTTAGCACACTTATTCGACTTATTCCTAGTGTGCCACTGGTTACGGTGCCGCCTACCCCTGGTATAAACCATGCTCGTATCTATACAACCTATAGAAAAGCAAAACGGTCTCAGTAATTCTGTCCTCCTGCTTACCGCATCATTCACGAGAATACATGTCATAACATTAAGACAACATATTCGAGGTGGTTTTAAATAACATATCCGCCTTTATTTATTTATCCAAGTTAGGTTTTTGTGTGCAATGAGGAGTCTCAAACAGGCATTTGTTTAATCATTTTAAGATTAGCTTTAATCAATTTTTGCAAATTCATTATTTTACGTTTATTTTTGGTATTATTTCCACATATTTCTCACCATTCTTCCTTCTGCCAGCGGTGTCGCAGTTTCTCGTCTCTCCCATTTTTGTGCGTACCGCGTACGGATGGGTCAGAGTTTGCGTGGAGGACCTCACATTTTCCCATCAAGTTTGTTTGTTATAAATCGCAAACATTGCTTCCGAGTAAATCGCCAGAACGCCGACACCTCCTCATCTCCACCGCTCCCATGTTTTATGTTGTGTTGCCATAAGTTAGTCTCTCTGCATTTCTGCGCTGGGCTAATGCTAATGCTAATAAAATGGTGGCTTCACAACACTTTTTTTGAGTTTCACGGGGCGTGGTTTGCAATCCGCCCAGCCAATCAGAAATATATCTCTTTTCTCACAAGAGAGCCGCATGAGAGTCCCTGCTCTCTAGCAGGGACGGAAAAGGGGGTAAAAAGGTTCTCATGAACTAATTTTAGTTCCGGCTCTTTTTGGTGTGAACCAAACATTGACATTTCGGAACTAGATCGGAACTAAAGTGGGAAAAGCACTGCGGTGTGAACACGGCTAATGTTCTAAAGCTTCATGTGGAGCAAAAAGCAGCCTCATTTACAGTCTAAAACACAAAATGAACACCACACAAACATTCAGGCTTCATGTGGCACTGCCTGGTATTAGCTTTTTTAAGCTGGAGAGCAAACAGAGCGGTACTCCGTGAGAAGATTACTCTGATTGGGACTGTAATCACATGGCCTCAGAGTCCTTGTGTCTTTCTCCAAATCTCTAATTGTCTTGCTATGATCATTACTAAAGGCTCACTAGGGGCGTGAGCTGAAATGAATTGAATGTCATGAGTCTTTTTTCCCCCCTTTGTGCCAGGTCAAGGCTTTTCTCCTTTCTGTATGCTATTGCAAATATGGACTGAAGTTGGAAAACATCGAATAATGTATAATAGAGGTATACAGTGTTATGGTTTGTGTTTGTTCATCATCAACAGCATCAGTAGTAAAACTAAGAGTGTGTGTATAATGAGCCAAACCACACTATTTATGTAACTGCTCCACTGCACGTCATTCAGTCTCGGAAGATTCATTTCCAAACCCTCCATATGGAAAAGCAAGGACGACATTTACAAAACATGCAATTTGGCAGAGCAGTAATTAATTTTATATTACACATTACATATAATCACCTTGCCAATGGCATCATTAACCGCGATTCCTTCTGTCTGCGGATCAAATTGTCCCCCAAACAGCTCATCAGCCGCGAGCTGTTCAAATTTCCCTTTTGGAAATTACACAAAACAATGGGCACCAGAGGAGTCGTTTTGTGGCTCTTGAGTTGATTTCGTTATTATTATGCCGCAGCCATGTTAAGTCCCTTTCACTCGTTTATGCCAGTTCTCTCTATTAGACAGCAGCACTTTTATTACAGCAGTCTGTGGCGCCTTCAGGATCCATTGTCTCATCCCTCAAGTGCTGTTAAGGCCTGTTTCAGTGCGTCTTTGTCCTTCTTTAAAAACAGTGTTTATCACTTTTCATGCTTTTTCTTCAGCTCATCAAATATACATTTTGTACCCAGCGTGAGACCTTTTACTGGACGGGAGATCACGGCCAGAATAAGGCAGGCGACTGGGTTTTTTTTTCAAAGTGGAGGGTTGATGGATAAACCAGAAGGGCGTCGAACACAGACCTTCAGAAGAACTGAAGTGGTATAGTGTGAGCTGCTGAACACAGGCCGCCCTTCATTAAACCACTAATATAACAGGCTATTAATTATTCAGAGTAAGGTCTTATGACAGCATACATCAAGGGCTATCAGGAGGCTGGTTATTAACTGACCTGGGTGTTCCTGTGTGAGGAAAAACAGTCGAACAGATGCATGGTCGGAGAAGTATTCCCAATTCACAGTGCACTCAATTCTCAATTTTTCATTAGAGTACTTGAAGTTTGTAATTGGGCAATCCTTTTTGACACTGGCTAATGGATAAACAATGCACTTATTATAAATGTACTGTTTCTTAATGTAAGCCCAAACACATTTTTACTCATTTACAAATGTAACCCCCGCCCCTGCAGCCAGCCTTTACAGCTGCATATCATTCTTAGTATGCCTTTAGAGCAGGGGTAGCCAACACGGTGCCCGCGTGCACTCATTCGCCCGCAGGGGCAACGTGAGTCGCCCGCCGGGCATGTTCTAAAAATAGCTCGCCAAGCAAATTCAAAACAAAAAAGGAAATGTAATTAAAATAATCTACTCTATGCGTAAACTAAACCTAAATCATAGCGAACTCTATCTACTTACTACAACTCAATATCTATCTAACACCCCTCCTCCCCCACCCCCACAATGAATATCGACTAGGGATGTAACGATATACCGAATATCGCGGTAAATACACTTCCCAATACCGTCGTGAGACTGACAAAATCTACCGCGATTTTTAAAACAATTTTTTTTTAAAAACACTTTTTTTTTTTAAACCTTTATTTAACCAGGTGCTCCCATCGAGATCATCGATCTCTTTTTCAAGAGAGACCTGTCCAACATGGCAGCAAGTAGGTTACAACATGAAAATAAAACAACAGATAACACAAAAGGACATCGTATTTACAGGGCTACATTTACACACCTAGAGACATTGACAAGTACCAACCATATATTTATATCTCGCCATGTCAATAAGCCTGGCGTTAGACTTTTTCGCTGTCCGTCATTTTGACAGACAGGATCGTAAAATATCTGTCATAATCCCTTATTACCCGTCGGGTCTGAACAGTTCACGATAGAGCATGCTCATGAACTGTCAACGGTGGGGGCATGCCGTGTGTGCATGCACCTCGCGGGATGCGCACAGCGTGAAGCAAAACCTCTCAGACATGTATTGATCTGTACGGCAAAGTACGGTTTGGGAACTATATCATTTCCTTTTGGAGGGCATGCATAACACGGCATAACACCAGAGCCTCGCTGCGGGGAAACGTTGGCGCTGTTCCGAGTTTGTTCTAATCTGTCAAAATGACAGACTGCTTTCAGATTAAATAAAATAATAAAATATTCGGTTAACGCGACCACTGGTGTCCCAGCAACATCAGTACCAAGCGAGAGAGTTGTTTCCAGAGCAGGGGATATTGTAAAGGCCCAAACACCCCAGCTTATAAATACCTGGAAATGTGGACATTCTCATATTCCTAAAAACCTGTCTGATGATGCTGAGTGAGTGACTAGTGAGTATGAGTTGAGTTACTTGAAAAACTAAAGTGAAACTTGATTTATTTTATTGCAGGGTCTGATTATTAAATGTCCTTGTTTATTTGTGAGATGCAGTGGCATAAAGAAAATGCTTACTTTGTTGGGTAGTACCAGTAGGTACAAAAACACTGGTTTTCTTGTTCCAGTCTGTTACTGTCACTTTGTTTTTGACACTTTAAAATACTGCTATCCTACAAAAAGGCTGTAAAAATCAGATTTATTATGTAATAAAGAAACATTTTCCGAGTAAACAAATGTTTTATTGAAAAAAAAATTTGTATGATTTTTTTTTTCTTCCCTTTATTATTCAATATCGCGATAAATACCGTACCGTGGACTTGTTATCGCGATATTATCGTACCGTGAGTTTTTGGTATCGTTACATCCCTAATATCGACCAATCACGTTCTTGCTTGATTTGCGGGACCAGCGTTGCAGTCGGGAAGAAAAGCAATGTGGCACCTCCCCGCTGATTTTCCTTCTGGCAGAATCAATCTACACAACACATCAGCCCCATTGAACAGCTTATCATGCCAGCCTATACAACACATGAGGAGCAGAGTTTTACTCTGTGTGTGTTGTAACTTGCATATATTTATTCCACTTGACGCACACACACGCATGGCGTAATCTCCACTGGGGACAGGGGGGACATGTCCCCCGCACTTTTCCCGTTTGTGTCCTCCCACTTTACAAATATGTTTATTCTTATTTTTTAACGCAACCCGTCATCGCCAAGGAGGAGCACACAGCCTCTGTGAGCGAGCGAGAGAGCTAGAGAGAGAGAGCGAGAGAGAGAGCTAGGGAGAGCACACTTTTATCTATTTATCTAATATAGATAAAGTAAGAAGTCATTCCAGTGTGTACTATAGGACAGTACAAAAAACAGTTTAAAAGGGGAGTGATTAGTAAAATATGCATAAATAAAAAGAAAGAATGCTAATTAGGTAACATAAGATAAGAATAAACCAGTTTAAATGATTTGTTATTGGTTGTGATAATATTCTAAAGATGATTGGAGTATTGAAAAGTATACAGCTCCCTTTCATATGAGTGTTGAGAGCTGTATCCATAAATTCATTTTGTACTCAAAGTGCATCAGATTGGTGCATTTCACTTAACATTTAAAAAAAAATATTTTAGAGGAGGTGAGGACCCCCCTAGAAGATATGAGATCCCCCCTGGAGGATGTGAGGCCCCCCCTAGAGGATGTGAGGTCCACCCCCAAATAAAGCAGGTTAAAATTATTAAATTGCATACATTTTCTTTTAGTAAACACTGAAAACGGTTCCCACAGACCCAAACAGCACACAAAGGTTAAAGGTTAGCATATAATATATAAATATAAAATATATACAGTGCAAAAAACAAAAAAAAGAGGAGTAAAAGTAGCCCCCGACTTGCTTTATTTTTTGAAAGTAGCCCTCATCCTAAAAAAGGTTGGTGACCCCTGCTTTAGAGGCACTCTGAATTTCCACAATGTGATGTAATGGACTCCTTGGACAGAAAATATAACTTAACAGTGACTCACCCTTTTTCCCCCTCTACCATCCCCTTACTTTCATTACCTATGTCATCACACCTTTTGCACTGATTAGATCTAAGGTATCGGAAATTGTGTGTTTAACAAATGTTTCATGCCAGGCAACTCTCCCAGCAAAAGAGCTTTGTCCTTCTAATTACAAGGGATTAGGGACTAATATATAATTATGCCTTAATATGCTTTAATGCATTTTTAATGACAGCTGGGTGTTAAAGTCAAATTCGCCGCCGTCTCCGATGGGGGCGGGAGGTGAAGATTGAGGGAGGGAAAGGGTTTCTTGGCAGCTATAGGCTGCAGGGAGGATGGGAAACATTGATTTCTTTGGCTGAGGTTACAGGAGCCTAGCAGGGAGGCAGCTGCTGCATACTGAAGGCATTCTGCGTTACAAATGGTGCACCGACACTGATACGCAGTAAAATGCATTTCCTCGCCGCTGTTTTATGTCAAAGGAGGGGTGGACACAAATGTCTGTTTGAATTATGATCTGGAATTGAGACTGTATATTGATTTTGCAGTTTATGAAGGGGATGACTATGTTGCCAAGACAAGTGAGATTTGAGTACCGCTGGCAGCTGTAAAGAGCATTGAGTATTCTGTTGGATGGATTGGACATCAAATACAGTCAAAATCTACTATCTGGGTCGGCAAATAATAAATCCGGCCTACAGTATGCATGTTCTGTCAGTTTTCAAGGGTTACAGCTGTTGCACGAGAAGCCCACTGAAGCAATAGATATCCACAGATGCACGACTGCATGCCCTTATAAATGTATTCATACTCACTGTTTGTTTGTCTAGGCATGATTGTTTTCCACAACAGTATTCCACTCGTCATTTGTTTCCCCCCTTGTTTATTCTAATAGAGTGTAGGAGCAGAAGAAAAAAATATCTGCATAATACTGCAAAGATTGCAAATTGCCTTGTGAGCCCAATTGGTGTGGCTTGGCCTGTTTTAATTGGGTTCCGTTAATTAATGCTCGACGTGAAGACAAACTGAATTACTTGCAGGTTTTGCGCATGTCATTATCTCTTAATTGTGCGAGTAGAAAAGCATGTGTGTGTGAGTACTTTATGTGCATGAATATGTTAACTCTCTCCTCTCTTATATTATCTTGTCAAGATCATTACAAACACAGATCATTAAGTTAATACACCATTCTAATGTTTTAATCACTGAAAGAGTAATAGGAGAAAATATAATTTATTTACAGATTATAACTGAAAGCATTGGGCTTGTCAGGAACACTGAGACATTTAATCTTAAAGTTAGATTACTATGCCATAATTAGATATGGACCCCTTGAGAAATGTTCAACTAACTGAAGAACTGGATGACTGCACTTGACATGATTTCTCTTTTCTATGCAACAAACACTGCAACGGTGTGATGAGAGTAGTCTTTTCAGTGGCAGACTCTTTAAGTCCTTTTGATGTACAGTATGTGCATGTATCTATTCTGAATTATTACTGTGAATAATTAATATTGCATAAGACCCAAACTATTAACTATTAAAAAACTTAAAGTACTAAGTCATGACAACAATTGTTCTACTGTACCATGAATAAGAGAAAAAGTTTTCCAAAATGATCCCACTTGAAGATAGATTGAAAATGTAGCAGTGGTTCACTAAGTGTGCAATGAACTGTGGGTAATCTCCTGGACCTGATGAGATATATCTGCAAGTTGAACTGAAAAGCAGTAAGATCCATATTTTCAGACCATTTAACAGGGGACGCTAAATCTCAAAACCCTCCATGCAACCGTATAAAAGTCAAAATGCATCACCAAGGAAAATGAGAGCAGAAGTCATTACGCTGCTCATCGTGACCGCCGAGCGATTCATCCTGCCAGCGAGTCGAGGAGGTCCTCCAAACCGACAAATAAACATATTAATGTGATCGGTCTTGCTCCGAGTGCGAGGCAATTAATGTTCGTCTGTTACCATGCGGACCGGAGTGTCGTTAGCTCCGGGGTGACCTTGAGGAGCCTCGTTAGGGAAATGATTGACGTGGCAAACGGTTGTCGTGGCTGACGTCGACAGTGAACGGGCGGGGACGGACAGACTGGAGGCCGGGTGGCATGGCTGCAGGCGGCAGACAGTGGGAGCTGAGCGCACCTGGATGTTCTGGCTTCATCAAGATGACAAATGAAAAGCTAAGATCTAAGGCAGAGATGAGTCTCCACGGCAACTTAAAGGGGACCTATCATGCAAAATGCACTTTTGTATGTCTTTTATACATAAATATATGTGTCCCCGGTGTGTCAGGGAACTCATACATTGTCAGAAAACAAAACCCTCTCTTTTTCCTCCGTACCCAAATCTTTCAAAACAGGGATACACTGTATGCTGGCTTGGTAGTCGCGTACTTCCAAGTCACTTCCTTCAGAAACGAAGCGGCTTGGTAGTCGCGTACTTCCAAGTCACTTCCTTCAGAAACGAAGCAAGTATGATTCCAAGCCACGGCTTCGGAAAACGAAGAAGAATGGAACAGGCTAACAAGTGTGCCACTGTCTCTAACGGCTTCAACATAAACTGTACCGAAAATAAATACCTCACGATGTCTATCTAATTATGAACTTGCTTTACTTTCACGCAACACATTTTTGGTGATAACAAATGTAACAAAGTAACATATTTACCAACACATGCTCTACACCACTACATACTTACATTTAAATGTGTGCTGCATCGGTTCAGCCATTCTCCGCAAGGGTTTTTGAAATTGGTCCGTGCGCAAAGCATTGTGGGGATTTTAAGGACGCAAAGTCTACCCATGTGCAGCCTCGAAATTTCCCCCAAACCAAGGACGCGGCCTTGGTGGGATTCCAAGAATGCTGGACATTGGAACAGTCCTTCTGCGGCACTCGATGACGTAGCATCCTTGAAATATTGGCTTGGAAGCCAGTATCCTCGAGATTGAGAAACGACCACAATGTGTCATAAAGCAGGAAATAAAAAAAGGAACTCACCTTGTGGTAAACCAGCAAGAGAAAAAGCATTTGAGCTCCATATTGTTTCAGTAATAATTCTTGATGTGGTTTTGAACATGATGGCGTTTAATCACGGGAGCATTTAGCTGAATCTCCTGTAGAATTCTGAGCAGGCATTAACTCCGCCTCTTCTTTTTTTTCACGCTAAGGACCCCGAACCTGCAGTTCTCTAACAGGCCTGAAATAGAGGAATATTAGGGACGTCTAAAATGCATGATCTGTTTGGTATTTTGAGCAAAACACATCATAGACATGTTTTTTATATCATAATATATGGCTAAAAATAGCATAATAGGAAACCTTTAAATGCTTCAGTTTTGCACTAAAAGGAGTTAATAACTGCATATGATAAAATAGAAGTTCAAACCTCATCATAAATGGTTGTTGATTTGTTTGTCATATATTTTCCAACAATATAAGTATAATCATTAAACGCTAATCACCTAGCAACAGCTAGAACAAACCCTGCGTTGATGGCTACAGTTAAACTGCAGAATAAATTATTTTTGGACGACCTCCATAAGAGACGCCGTACAGGTCAGTGAAAGTGTGAAACAGTACCTGTGATATCGTGCTGTTTGAAGGAGTCGCTGTAGATCTGGTGCTGGTTGGGACAGTGTTTCTTCAGCCATTTGCACACGTCCTGCTGGGTCCACAGGGCCACCGGCTTAGACAGCTTCACATATCCTGGCTGAGAAACACACAAAAATAACATTTAGAAACCTTCCATCATCTGTTATACTGCTTATATTTTGGTTTTGAAATCAGCTTTGTGCAACAGTCGTGTGAGTGCCCTTTATTTTTTAGCTAGCTGCCTCTCGGTTGTTATATTTTAGATATCCTTATGTATGAACATGTATTATTAAAGCCTGGGGGTTATTGTTGGTGGAATACCGCTTCCACATATTGGTCAGACGATGAGATGTCAGGACTGCAGTGCACTGCATTGTCTAATTAAAATACTGCTCACTCTCGTTGTTTCACTCATGGGTCGTAGTGCAGTCATGTGACACCTTCCACCTGACTGATTTCGTTGGCTGCTGTGTGACATTTTCCAGAAAGGATCAATAAAGTATTCATCTTTTAAAGTAAAAAGAAGACGCATATGTCAATCCCAAGCTGAGCAGAAACTCTGTTATTAATCTGGTATGTTGTGTTAAGCCACACCACACCATGTATTCATCTTGTCCTTTAAAAATGTTGACAACAAGAGTAAGGCAGTGTTACTTCACATAACAAGAAAAAAGGAACTTTTGATGTCTGGGAAGATTTTGTATTTATTTATTTCATTCTCTATTAAAGGTAGGGTAAGAATGGAGAAACCAGCGCTAGAATTTGAAACTATGCAGCCAAAAAAATCTGCCCCTTCCTTCAGACTTCCTTACAGAGCCCCTCCTCCAACACATGAACGCGCACATGACCAATGAGGGCACGAGATAAGTTTGTGCACGAGATGGAAGGCTGACAGGCAGGTAGGCCATCCAGTTATTTTAGCCGGGCCGGCTCAGATGATTGGTCGTGCTTTTTACAGCGCCACGGCTTCCACAGATGACATTTTTTATGTATTTATTGTCAAAGCATCTCATGTATTCATTGCTTTAGGGATGTTAAGAGCATTCCATGGAATATAACAAAAAGTGTATCTGAAGTGAATTACTTACCCCACCTTAAAGCAGTCATCCAAATGTAAATAAGATCCGTCTATTCTGCGAGATTATTGGTCTTTACAGTGTCTGCCGCAGAGACTGGGGAGCTTTTCATTGTGCCCGGCCTGTCAAGCATGTTGAATAATGTTTCCTTCTCTGAAACAGTATGAATATTTTGAAAGATGCATTATGTATAGCAGCTTTTAATGATATAATGCTACCTTTAACAGCACATAGCCACCACACATATTCATTTTTTCATTAAAATTGTGGAAATTAACTAAGCAAAAAAACCATACAAATAAGACAATACAATAGCTTTGCCTAAAACAGAGGAGGCCACATCCAGCAGACTGATAGCTTAACGAATAATGTGTGATTTGTTTTCTTGATATATCCAACACGATTTCCTAGAAACTGAGGTGACTCATTAAATAGTTTTGAACAGCAGTCCAAAAATAAATAAAAGGTCAGGTTAAAGTTGAACAAATCAGAGAAAGGCACCAAGTGCTCAAATTCAAATAGCTAGAATGTAGAGTGGGAATAAAACACCAACAACTTTCTGCCATTATGAATCACTACCATTTCAAGTTGACATAAAGGTTTTAAATCAACATTGGAGCTGTCAATCCAGGCTTGATAAATGCTTTGGTAGAGATCAAAATCCAAACCATCCAAGCTAATTCAAGTATTGCTCCACAGCACCCCTATTGGCACACACGCCAGTAATGTGGTTGTAACCACTTTGTGCAAAATGAAGGTTTAATCTGCAAAAAAATAGGTCACTTCATATATTGTATTAAACATGTATGCAATATAATGCTCACATACGCACATTAGGGCTGGGGGGTATGAATTACATACAATTTGTTTTAATCAAATAAATCAATATAAATATAGTAGTATTGTAGTGTTCACTATTTGTGGTTTTGATGAATAATCATTAGTATATTGGGCAAATATGGGTAAAGATTAATAATTAAAAAGTACTTCACTCTCCTGTTACAATACAATATCAAAAATCTAAAGAGATATCTAGTCTCATATCATGGTATCGATATACTATCAATATATTGCCCAGCCCTAATTGACATGCACATATCTGTATTGCACTGTACTCTGGTTGTGAGATAGTTTAAATACTTCAACAGCGGGCGGAGCAGTAACCTGCCAAATGGACCGCTCTTGAAAGTGCTGGCTATGCTTTTGATTCTGATTGAGGGGCTCCTGAAATTACAAACGGAGAGAGGTGATTACAATTTCACATACACTCCCATCTACTCCAGCATGCTCTCTGGCTGCCATGTGGTGTGGCATAGCAATGGAAAGCCTTCTCTTCTCCACCCAGAAGAGAGCAGAATAACAGGTACCGGCAGCATTTCCTCTCCTTCAAGCTCTCACCCCCCATCCCTCATCTCTTCCACTGTATTCAATCTCGCCCAGTCCCTGTCAGATCTATCACATTGTCTTTCTCACTTCCTCTGCTCACATACTGCATCTCGCATCTCTCCCGTCTATCTCACCTGTTTCTTATTATATGACACTACCTCAGCCTCTCCTCCTCTGTGACTTTCCACAGCTCCTTCCCACTCACTCTATATCTAGCACCCCAGAGAGAAAGAGAAATTGGGGGAGATGTACATGCTGGTTTTGGCATGCGGTCTACATCCCCTGCACGTAGGAGAAGTGACAGACAGTCAAGGCGAGCAGGTAGGTGAAGCCGCAGTTCTTAATGTGTGGATAGATGAATCTGCGGGGAGGGGAGGGAATGGTGTTGCAGGTAGAAGCCACATTAACCATTAAACACATCTCAACGTAATGCTAATTGAGCCTAACTAAGAGCCTGGGGCGACAGGAGGACGCCTGGATGGAGAGAAAGTAGAGGAGTGTGTGTGTGTTTAAAGCATGCGAGGAAATGGGGAGTTTGGGAGAGTTGCAGTAGCAGGAGAGAAAGCAGAGGATGCTGGGAGTGTTGAGGGTGGCTTGACTAAGAAATGAAGCAAAGGGAATAAGGAAGGAGAGCAGAAAGAAAAAAAACCTCCAGAATGGACTCGACATAATTTGACACAGGAGACTCTCTCATTTTCCATGAACACATTTGTGAGTCAATGGCCATCTGTGTTTTACATTCTGCACCGATTTAGCCCATAGCTGTGTTCCCGGGGCCGGGTACAATAGGTGAGCCGGAGCCTTCCTGCCTGCCAGGCAGCAAACGGAGCCAAAGGGCGGAGAGGAAACAGCAGAGAGGAGAAAACAGGAATCATGCTCAAAGAGCAGTGTTCAAGAGACGGGAGGGCCAATTAGAGATTTGAGTGACAGCACAGGGGTGAGAGGAGAAGCCTGCTTTATTTCTAAGTGGGATACGTCTGGGAACGGGTACACACATATATAAATATATATCCACATGTGCAGCCCAGTCGACCATCTGGAAAATAAAAAGTAATGTATACACACCAACCATCCGATTGCCAACTTTCAGTGTATTCAGCGAGTTGCTGCCTTTGGCTTTTAATTGATAACTGAAAGCCCAGTACAGCTCCCAGTATTCTTCACGTTACCTTAGCAACAGAGCAAGGACAACCTCAGAAATTAAAAAGGCGATGAATAAAGCCTTTGGGGAGGGGAAACCGTGTGGCCCAAACATGAACCAAGAATGTGGAATGAATATCCAGACATTAGGGACCACAGTGGAAAACCATTACTTACATAATGAAGCATGTAATCGTGCTAACACTGATAAGCATTTAAAGATCCAATATGAATGTACTCGGCTAAATTAATCAAGAGGCAATCACATGGCATTCTTTGTGGAGACACTGTTGGAATACAAAAAGGAGCTGGGGATTATGAGCGCTGAAAGGCACTCTAGCGACAAACACTGTGCGATAGAGAGAATTTGGCAGTTGTGTTGAATACAGCGGTATTTGTTTCATAGGAGAGCTTCATCCCCACCCCCACATCCCATCATTCCAGCTCCAATATTGTTGGGCTGATTGCAGGGTCAAATGGCTTTACACTCAATTAAAAATGTTAACTACAGCAAAAATGTCCCCCATAATGACATTGTTCTGTCAACAATTAACTGTGTTTTGTATTAAACTCGCCACAGAGACCTTATAATGTCACGTAGCTTTCACCGTTTTGTTTTTTTTACTTACACAAAAATAACAGCCCTGGTTATTTCCCCAGACAAAAGAAGTGGGCAGTGTTCATTTATTGAGCAAATGCGTACAAGGGCAAAACAAATATTCAATCGCTCTTTGACAGCGCAGGAGCTGTTACTGTTGCTCGGAACCATTAAAGCTGTCTGGCAGCGTTCATTAGGAGGAATATTGTTTGTTGGATGAAACAGGGCTTTGTGCAAAACAATGCAATCCAGATTCATCGTCTAATCATGTTTTGAAAAACAAAACCCGAGATGTCAGACTTTAAAAGAATATCAGAAAAAGGCGACAAGCTCAATTTCTACTTACGGTACATGATGTAATATAATCTTCAGATCCAGGGGAAAGGTCTTTTATGAGGCAATTATTAGTCAACTTGATGTTGTCAACATTACATATGAATATAAGGGAAATAAGCATAATGCCTCTGCACAGGCTGGCCCCAAAGTGCCTGTTTATAAATCCCATTTTAAAGTCTATATTCTCTATATTTGTACTCACTATGAGGTGCATTAATTACATCATTCTATGTTTTTTTGGTATGTTATGATTGTACGACATATCTGCTTATTAATACATTTGGATGGATTTGATGATGTCTATTATTTAAATCAAAATGCAGCAGCCCTTGTGTATACGTTGTGTGTTAACGTCATCAGGAACTTGGGATAATTCCACACAATTTCAACTTTTATACAGCTAGACTTTGGAGCAGTCATAAACCCAATAAAAGAATTGGACTAAAGCAACATTTTGATGTTCTTAGATAATCAGCTAATAAGTTTTCTTTGATAGAAGCTGTAAAAGGGAGAGGGTTCCCAGACCAGTAAATTGCTGTAAAAACTGGATCAAAACATAGTCATAATCCAGTTATGGATAGAGCAATAAAGTTGTGTTAAGGACTACAATGACAAACACATCAAACATTACATTATCGTGCTTTATGTATATTTAATGTTTATATCCTGCTTAGAAATATGGAGGTTATCCTCTTGCATAAACCTTCCTCTCACTTATCAGTCCATGAATTCATTGCACATAAAATCTGCACGCTTTTCTGTTTATTTGAAGCATTTTTTAAAACACCAGAAATAAACAGCAAAGGTTGCATTAGACTGGGGTCCTTCCCCTGCCTGCATATTGAACTTGCTCACTTAACATCTGCAGGATCCACTGTCAGATGCTACCCTCTAGTGTCCGAACTGAACACTGCAACAACTTCGTTTTTATAGTGTGACTGGACAGAAAAGCGCTGAGGACGAGGAGGAGGAGGAGGGCTGATGCCATTAGCGTCATGTTGACTGAGTGAATGGCTGTGTGAGACACGGAGCCCAGTGTCGTCGGCCCTATCTTAACCGCACAGCTAATTAACAGCTCTGGCATGCTCTCTCTCTCTCACTTTCCCTTTCCTTTCTCCCTGCCTCGCTCCATTTCCCTCAGCCAGGGCTGGCAGGAGATGAAAATTCCCTGTATTAATTAATCTGTTACATACAGGAATAGGGATGAAAATGAGATACATCTCTGTGTATGTGTCCAGAGAGCTGATGACGGCTGTAGGAGAATAACATGCTATGCTGGGTGAATTAATAATCCCCCTCGTAAGGAGCCTCAACTTCACCCAGGCACATTAAAGAAAGTGTACAAGACCCCTTCACAGTCCTGACCTTGGGATTTGCCAGGGTCCATAAAGCATTTCAGAGTGTGTTAACACCAAACAAGATATATTCACCTTGGGTTTGATATTGATTAGTACTGAGATGAGATGATTTGCTATGGATGTTACAGCCATCCAGCGAGTCTAAAAGGCTGATTTATGCCTCGTGTTGAAGCTATGGCTGAGCCTTGGCTCCATTAAAAACCCAGCCGTGCACAGATTCAGCTTTAATCAAATGTTGTTTTAGAAATTATCACTGCTGATGTGATTTACCTGAAATGACCTAAAGTATGATTTTCTTAGTACATACTCAGACCTGGGTTTATTATATATATATATATATACACATATTTGTTCAGTGCTAAATATACCATAATAGGTTCTTACTGTATGCTCTTCATGAACCCATACTAAAACAAGACTGCAAAATTGTAGGTTCCTATCAGTAAATTGTGAAAATAGTTTCAAGAAATCATATAAATCACAGGTGGTGTGTGTTAGTATTTTAGTTTACACAGAGCCCACATATTCCTTTAAACTTGGAAATACGTGACATAAATAAAGCTGTAGACAATCACAGTTACACATGGACTTTAGTTGTTGGCTATAAAGTTCTAAAAAGCTAAAAACCTCCTATATATCTTAAGTATTTATAAATAATATGTGGCTCCTGGCTGTGTTAAAATATATTGCCATTCTACTGTATGTACCAATAGTCTTTATGCACTTGATCTATTGGATTTCCCCCAAAGAGAAACATTTATTCTTAAGTGGAATCAAGAGACATCAAAATGAGACAAAGAGCTTAGTCAGGTAAATTATAGCAATGCAGTACTTCCTCCAGGTTTATAATGCAACTCAGCTATAATAGAAAACGCTACCATGATATCAAATGACATGATGATACCTGCAAAGACTACGAAGCATGGATAAATGTTACAGCAACCCGGAAACTCTGAAATAATTTACAGTCAAAGCACAATACAAAGCGTGTGTGTGTGTTTGTGTGCACTAATTGAACCAAGGCCTTGCTGTCCGTCTGGTATTTCCAAAAGTCCATGCGGGGATTACACAGAGGACTATGTCAGACTGCTTTGATTGACAGCTGATTATCACAGATTCCACACAGAGAAAAGAGAACACAAATATGCGTGTGTGTTTATTTGTGTGTGTGCGCATGCAAGCGGAAGAAGCGATTCCTCACATATCCTCCTAGAGTCCTAACCACACGGCCTATTTCTGGAGAGGAAGCAAGACATTTATTGATGCTCTGATCTATTATCAGAAACACAGAGGAAGAGTCTTTCCTGTTTTATTCTCTGTTAAAATATGTGTTTGTACTGAAGGGGTAGATGTGTGGAACATGGGGGAATATTATTAAGAGGGTGGTTGATTTGTTTTGTGTAGCAAGCAGGATGTTTGACTGTTATTTGATCACACATACAATCAATTTAGTACCAAGGAAAGGAAATTAACAGCACAGCGCAAGCAGAACTCTCAAAATATCGAAATATGTTGTGAATTTTCTGATATGGAAAGTGTCAACAGCCATACAGTATAAACGGCTATTTCCAGGGTACGAGGTAAACGCTAAGCTGTGTTTTGAACTAAATGCCAACATCAGCACGACTGGAACATACAATGACAATGCTAACTGCATCATATTTCAAGTCTGTCTGTTCACAGGTCACAGTTCGGTTGGGTTCTTCTGGCCTTACAACGTTTAGGTGCCAAAAGTGCTGTGTTATGGGAGAAAAAGGGTTGTTAACTAAATAAAGGAAGAACGAAAAAGAAGCTAACTTTTTATTGCATGAATGATTTGCTTTGCATCTGGTGGGACTAACTTTATACTGCTGGGTTGCTCAATCCCTAATAACATCCCTCTTAATGTTCTACAAACATACAGTGAAACCAAAATAGAGACTATAGTAAAATGAGGTATACACCAGGGATTTCCACAGAAGCTATCTCTCGTAACGCCATGCACTTACCCGTGACAGCTCAGACTCGGAGACGGAGCGCTGTGGCGGCGCGCGGCGCTGGTACATGAGGGGGCTGACGTCCTGGTAGCTCGGGCTGTCGTCGTCAAGCAGCAGAGACCCTGCGTCCACCGACTCCTCCTCTTCCTCCGGCTGTGACTTCATGTCCTCCGGGCACATCTGGTGGTCAATGCCATTCTGGCTCAGGTTGCAGTGAACAGCTGTGTGGGCAAGAGGAGAAAAAAAGGAATGAGCTACGACTAAGGTTATATTTACTGTCATGGCTTACAGTTGTATTTCATTGTGGACCTGCTTAATATAAATACGTTTCAGTATTTTTGGCGGCCACTTCCTCGCTATATGACCTGCTTAATAGTATCCAAAATACACTGCAATAGGATTTATTATATAAGGTGACTTCCAGCTGCTATATTACATCATTTCCAAACTCTACTGATTATATTACCATCTGAGAGGATGTTAAATCACAACAGGTCCTCCCACATTGAGTGCTGTACTGTTAAAAGTCCACTAGATGGTGGCAGATAGTGATACATGAAGTAGAGTTTCAATATATAAATACAGTCTATGGTTTCAATGCAAGATTTTTCACTTAGACCATAAAGAGACTGTAAAATAGTATACCGTCTTTGCAGATAATACACAAGAAAGCAATGTACTTGCCATCAAATCACACCAACAAAATAAAGATAAGTCCTGTTCTAATAGATACTCATTTAAAGTGTGAAGCCTTCTGCCAAATTCAAATATTGAAACTTTAGGCAAATGTTTTTGTTTTCAAAATTCTTCTGGTAACATAAAGCGTTGACTTAATGAGACAAAAAAGTCTAGTTTATGAAATACACTCAGGAGTTGTAATGCTTTAGTCTTAGTTTGGCGTTTCCAGTAGCTACTGGCTGTTCACGTTAGCTATTGCTCGCAGACCTAAGATAGTCGTATCTATGTCAGTTTGCTGGCTCTTTTACTTTCCTCTGCTCTGCTACTGTAAAGCCACATTTATCGTTCATCCTCATCCTTTCTTTCCTTTGAGGCTGCTCTTCAGCACATGCTATGTGGTCTTGCTTTTAACAAAGAGAAAGCTAAGCTGTTTTCCAAAAGTGTGCTTTTATTGATATTTATGGAGCTGTCTCAGTACTCTCTAGAATTCCAGATGTGAGGAGTCACTCTATTCCTGTTGTGCAGTTCGTCAATGACATGGCACCTTCAAAAATCAAGTGAATTTAGTTTGCATACCGTTTTAAACATTAGGTTTATTTCAAACCCAGAATTATGGAATTGGGATGGATTTTACAGAACAATGGCTTTACAAAGCATCAACAATTAAATGCACTATGTTTGTAGATGTTGTGGATGTTAAACTTAACCATTGACAACCCAAGAGACAGAACTGTTTCAGTCATTGAAACAAATGATTGATTATTAAGCATGTACAATAGACAGTGAAATTGTTCACTGCTGTGTTTTGCTGGAATACAAAAACACAATTGCAGATAAAAAGCCGGGCCTTAGTGAGAGATCAACCATTTTACAGCTCTAAATAAATGTTAGCCTAGCTTTTTCTGACAAATGTTCAGTCGAGTTCAGATCTCTGGCAGATGAATTGAACATAGATACATCCTCTAAAAGCACCAAATCAGTTCTCAAGGTGAGGATGATTGTGCTTCAATGAAGGCTGTGTGTTAGACTACAGATTTTAGGAGATGAAATCGGCAAGGCAGACATTTCTCCTTGTAAAGTTGTATGTCATTACTTTGCCATTTCCGCCATCAAGTGATTATTATAAGTTAAGTGTTGTTTTCGAAGGAGGCGTCAGGCTCTATTTTAGTCTCATCAGGATTGTGGGCGCAGAAGTGACAGCTAGCAGTGACAAAAACAGGAAAAAACAAGTGATAGAAATATGCTGTTTGACATCATACAATCTGCTTACTTGTTCCAAAAACATACAGGTCGATCACTCATTTATGAGGAATGAGAACCAAAGACACTTCTTATCACACCTGAAGGCTGCTGCTGCTTAAAGCTTGAGTAGTAGATTTCTGTAATTATTTAACCAAAAAAACCCAGGCAAGGGTTGCCAGATCTTTTGAACTGACAGTAGCAAGCAGCACTGGCTCCAAATTGCTTAATCTAGTGAGGAAGATGGCAAAGTTGGCAAAGATAAGTTCAACACATATTGCTGTTAAATGTTTCTAAAATACATTTCCCATCCTAGCTGTAGAGATCGATTCCAAATATGCTTTTCTGAGTGCTCTAAAGAGAGTGAGAACAAATTGAAAGACATAAATGGTCTGTAACGAGAAACAAAAGTTCGCATTCGCTAAAGCCAATAAATGGGATAACTGCGAAAATAAACAAATGTTTCAACCAGACAAATTGCTGTTGGCTAAATAAGCAAAGATGACAGCCAAGCAAACCCTGGAAAACCACAAATTACTTCTTTCAGGCCGCTGTCATCAAGCAATTAGAAAAACTCTCAATGATTGGGACAAGACAACAACAACAACAACATCATCTGTGCCGATATCTATTTGACAGGAGTGAAGGTGCTCCCGCCCTCCTCCATGACATGCCATTTCAGAATCAAAGCAGTATATGATTCGGTGACCTAATGCACCGCAAGCCGCATTTATGGAAAGCAAAAACTCTCTGGGAAACGTCCTCCCCCACGACCCTAAATCACACCTTGCTGTCAGGATGGTATTGAAAATGTTTCTCTTCTCTACACTTCCACTGATTATTCTGAGGACACGGGAGTGTTTGTTATATACGGTGTCAGAGAGCACTGCACCCTGCACAGCTTTCTGGTGGATCACCCAGAGGAGATGATGGGATTTATGCCTCTCAAGCAACACACTGCCAGAATGCCAACAAATTGAAAAACAACAGTGGACATTTGCTCAAGGACTGGACCTAAGTACAATTTGAAGGTACTTTTACTTATCAAGTGTACTCTATGATTTAACCACAACACTATTTCATTAAATGATGACATTGTCCTACCTATACCTTTTTTATACATAATGAATACTTTCACTTAGAAACCATAAGTACATTTGTATAATGCTATACTGTACTGAAGGTGTGAATGTACTTTTACTTAGCAGGGTGTTTCCATAGTGTTCCACTGGTACTTTTATTCCAGGATAAGGTCTGAATACTTATTCTGCCAGAGTCTTATTACTTGTGTTTTTTCTCAGTGACCCGGAAAAGATATAATTAATGAATGAGCACACCATGAGAGATTGTTTTCAATGACACTATAACTATGCCAAGAACCTGACTAAAAGGTTGAATTGTGATTAACATTATAAAGCCACATCACAAACACAGCAGAGATGACCTGGTCTGTTCTGATCTCTGATAAGAAAACAAGGTCCCGAGACGCCCCCAGTAAAATGGAGATGATAAACATGAGCTGGCTGTGTTGAAAACAAAGCCAACTTGAGATGCGCAGCACGAAGCGTTGCTCCCTCTCCCTATCTCTTTATTCATTCCTCCTCTCAGCTCACTCCCGCCCCTCACCCTGACTCTATTCATGACTGGTGTGCAACAACTATGGAGGAGAAATGAATTACACATCCTCCGCCGATAGCAACTAAACAATGGCGCCAGCAGAGGGAGAGGAAGATGGATGGGTGAGAAGATGATGATGATAGGGGTAAAGTAAGTGGAGGCACACAGAGGAAGGACAGAACGGGTGGGTGGGATACTGAAATGCTTTTACTTTTAAACGGAAACAGTTACTATAAATAGCACCATTACATTCTTCCCTCTCTCCTCCCTGACATGCAAGCATGGCGAGGGAAGAGAGATAGATGAGGAAGGGGTTTATTCTCTCAATGAGATCAGTAAAACAGAGGGCGAATGAGGGGAGAAAATGAATGGAGATGTTAAGAATAGCGGCATCCATGTCCAGCCAAATGAATTCCCATTACTGAGGGGAGGATTAAAAAAGAATTGGATTAATCTTACATGACTCCGTCTCTTAATTACTGTACAGGGTTTGGAACAAGGAGCAATTACAAAACCAGTCACAAGAACATTGTGTACGTCTGTGAGAGAGGAGCATGTAATCAGGATATACTGCTTAATCATTTTGCTCTTGCAACATTACACTTTGTGTGCTAAGCTTCCACACAAAGAATATTGAATATGGAGGTTTTAATAAACTTTCATTTGGCCACTGCTGAGATGTTAAAAGGGTAAATGGAGGCCTAAAAATAAAACTCTACATCGTTGTTGGTGGAAGCTTTTCACAAATACACGCCTAATTTTTTATTTGTAATTTAAAAAAGTTTTGACTTCCTCTTTTCCTACAAACATGGAAATGCACATCCAACTGATGGGATAGCATAAAAACTTAGGAGGTGTATATTTTATATTGTTTTAAATTATTATTATTTGCCATTTTTCCAAACACCCAGCCAAATGATGCTAGTAGTACCTGGAAGCAGTAATTCATCAAGAATTGTAACTCAGTTGCAGCCTGACATGTATACTTACAAAATGTAGCTGAGGGTTCAGCAAGTCAGATGACTCGATGTCAAAATGAGTTATTTTTACTGAACACTTACTATATTTAATAGAGTGTAAAGGGGGGAATAATATGTAATTATGTGGGCTATCTTTTCTCCTTACTTCCCCATAAATGTGCAGAAACTCAGCTGAAACAAATGCACGTTTGGAACAAAGGTAATGGAAAAAGCCAAACAATGTTTTCGTGTGCTAACTGTGTGCTAACCCCAGAGCCTGTGGTACACAGCCAAGGCTGGTTCAAAGTGAAACCAGTAGTGGGTCCATAATCAAAAGTGAAGTTTGCTCTGTGTGGGCGCTCAGGCTCATAGTGATCTCTTTCTCTTTGGCTGACTCTCAAAGCGCAGCAGAATGAATAGTCTGTGAATACAATCAACTGTGTGACCCAGAAACAAAGCCTTGAGAAGGCAGGCAGGGCCAGATGAGTTTATACCAACTCTGCACTGCAGCCATGAGACCTTTTACCTGCTTCCATGTTTAGCAAAAAAGGTCATACCATTCAAAATCCTCTAATAGGCATGCACACAGGGCAGGAAGAACATGGGCTCTTTCCTCCCCTAACCAAACTGAGCCAAACAGACGCTCTTTCTGGATTTGAAGATGTGGTCTGGCACCAAATCTGGCAGAATGTGAGCAAAGTGACATTTCAGTCATCCTTTCAGCTGTTAACAGTTGCTTGGAGCTGAATCAAAAAAATCGCCCCAACACTGAAAATAACGATGCAGTTCAGGGAATGAATGGCACATATTTCTCAGCTGGTCAGCTTCCTCCATCTGTCATCTCCCTCCAATCATGCACTTCTTGAACACATCCCTGCCTGTAGAAATGCCTTTCTAAGACAGCCTGATTCTCACACAAGCTGATTTAAAAAAGTGAGCAAACCTACCAAATGTACATGGGGTGTTAAAAGATTCCATCCCCTGCTCTCTAAAGGAGGAGAGAATTGTGCTGAGAGTGTGTCAATGGGAGAGGAGAGGGTGTTACCCTGAGGAAAGAGTGTCTCCATCAGTTGAGGACAGAAGACATTGTCAGATCCTTGTTACACGCTTACTAAAGTAATAATTAGAATATCTTTGAAGGGTAGAGAGACAGAGAGAAGGACGTCGCCTGCAGTATGGGATGATAGGAAGGGTTTGAGATTAAATTCAGGAGGAAGATGTATAGAGGATCTCTTCTCTCATGCTGATTCTTTTTCCAAGTCTTGTGATTAATTCAATAAAGAGCACACACTTTGGAGAGGACCCACTCGTATGATTAACACTGGGTATGGAACTCAATATGTTTTTACAGTATATGTGAATATCAATGAGTTTGTGCCAAAAACTGGCATTTATAATCTTGCTAAATTAAACCTCAATGACATCATTCCTGTCAGAATATTGCTTATGTTACAGCTTATTATGGCTAAAGCTAATTTAAAGCTGCTTTGGTTAAGAAGATTTAACATTGGAGAAATGGTTACATTTGCTTGAATGAAAAAAAACGATTTTGTAAAACAACATCTTCGATTCTGAAAAGCTATAAAAGATGTGTCATAGACAAATCCCTAAAAATCATTACAAAATAAATATTTTGTAACGGTAATTCTATTATATAAGCTCTACAGGGGCACATTTAGTATTTTTACTTCATTAAAGCTTTTTATTAACACCTAAATCTGCCATTAACCGCCTTCTTGTTATGCACAGCTTCATTGGAGCAATGAAGATTGAATTGTGCTGCTCAATGGCACCTTCACCGATAGTCTTTGTCGGAGTAAAACTCCTTGTGTAAAAGCAGAGCTACAGAATTAAACTGGTTAACAATACGCTGTGCTCGGAGAGAAAGGCTCTGTAAAATGCAAGTGCTTCTTCGTTTATGCAGTGCTTCAACATCATGTTGCTGCAAAATGCAGTTGAGGTGCCAGATAGAATGGGTGTTTCTGCCTTTAGAGGAATGAGAGTTTGTGGTGATGTAAGTGAACTAGGTATTCCTCTTCTAGCCTCACAGGGTTTAGGTGTCTCTGTTTCAAACACTGAGATAAGTAGGGCATCAGTGTGTTACCCTGAAGGAACCAGGAGTCATTAATAGAGTTATGGCTTTTAAAATTCACGAGGCTCTACGGTTTGATTCATGAGGCCCAGGTGATCTCAGGTAACGCTCACAGCAGTGAATCAGTGGGTCAGCTCTGTGGTTGCTGAAAGTACCGAATTTGTTACATGTTTTTACACTAAAATGTTCCATTAGTGGGCCAAAAGTACATAATAGTCGGAGGAAGAAATATGTGTTAGTCAGCAGGTTGACAAGACTTGTGTAGCCAGTATACTGTATATAAGGGTCTAGCATGGGCATAGTAAGGAGGACCGATCAAATATTGCAATGAATCACACAGATTATTCTCCTGTTTTGTCAACATTGCCAAAGGACATTTGGCCTTTTAACTCCAGCATTCGATATATTAATCAATTAACCGTTTAGTCAAAAAAGGGTAATCACAAAATAGATAAATCCCTAATTTAATTAATTGATGCCAAATTGATGTCTTTATTTTCCTCTCCTTTACCAACCGTCAACATTGTACATTTTTACGTTTTAGAGACTGGAATCAAAACGATTTAGTTTTATATTACTCTAAAATGATTGTAAAACATCTATTCTATTAAATCAAAAGGAGAAGTTTAGGTATTTTTTCCAAATACACGTATTATTTTCTTGCCGATTTTGACTGTAAATCAAAGGATTAATTTACGAATCATGTCTGTACAATAAATACTGAGGCTAAGTCGGGAAAGGCTTAGCTTTTAGTCTGGGACAATAAGGGTTGAATACTGGAGTTGCATAATAGTATCCTGGCAATATACATGTAATGAACCCTTACTAACAACAAGACATGACATCTGGATGAATTCATGTCAAGTTCATTTCAGTATTACTGGCTTAAGTGCACTCATTATTGCATACATAGCCTACAGAAGAATCTCACCAGGCTGAACTGAGAAAGGACACTTAGAAAAAACCTGCATAATTAGGGGATGACTCCGCGGTAAAAGATATGCTTACCTAAAACGACACCTTCTGACATTGTTATATACACAATTATTCGTATTATAGGCTTATTATGATAGCTCATTTGTCTACTGTAGGGACGCAGAGGACTGACTTCATTGCTAATTTACAAAGTGAAGTCATGTAACAAGTTATCCAGCCAGAGAGACTCCTCGTGGGGCTCTTAATTCACCCTGACATCCTATCAGAAGTTAACTGTGCTCAAACTTCACAGACTGCTCTCTGAAACCCCGAGGCTCGATCAGCCGTGATTGGTTGGTCCCGTGTCAAGCAGGCGCAAATGTGCTCAGCTTTGAACATTTCTCAGCTGCAGAGAGCGAGGGAGGATTTTAAAAAAGAGGATGAAGAGAAAAAAAGTGGTAGGGAGGTATGGAAAGTGAGAATGAGAAAGGGTGGGGAAAAAAGATTTTGTGAGATGGAGCCAGAAAGAAGATGGAGAGGAATGACCCACTTTACAGCACAAACACATACGAGCTAAATATAACTGTATATTCACTGTGAAGCACGTTTCCCCGGAATAAAGCTTTTAACACGGTCCATCTGCATCTTCCTAGAAGTATATTTTCACATGGTTCATAATCATGTTGTATTTATAGTGGCAATTTGTATCGAACAGAGATATTTCTCTTTAATAAGGCTTCTAAAGGCAGCTAATGCTAGCCAGACTTGAATTGAACAATCCATGTACAGTGGGGCAAAACAAATGTTTAGTCAGCCACCAATTGTGCAAGTTCTCCCACTTAAAAAGGAGAGGCCTGTAATTTTCATCCTAGGTATACCTCAACTATGAGAGACAAAATGAGAACAAAAAAAAATCCAGAAAATCACATTGTCTGATTTTTAAAGAATTTATTTGCAAATTATGGTGGAAAACAAGTATTTGGTCAATAACAAAAGTTCATCTCAATACTTTGTTATATACCCTTTGTTGGCAATGACAGAGGTCAAACGTTTTCTGTAAGTCTTCACAAGGTTTTCACACACTGTTGCTGGCATTTTGGCCCATTCATCCATGCAGATCTCCTCTAGAGCAGTGATGTTTTGGGGCTGTCGCTGGGCAACACGGACTTTCAACTCCCTCCAAAGATTTTCTATGGGGTTATGATCTGGAGACTGGCTAGGCCACTCCAGGACCTTGAAATGCTTCTTACGAAGCCACTCCTTCGTTGCCCGGGCGGTGTGTTTGGGATCATTGTCATGCTGAAAGACCCGGCCACGTTTCATCTTCAATGCCCTTGCTGATGGAAGAAGGTTGTCACTCAAAATCTCACGATACATGGCCCCATTCATTCTTTCCTTTACACGGATCAGTCGTCCTGGTCCCTTTGCAGAAAAACAGCCCCAAAGCATGATGTTTCCACCCCCATGTTTCACAGTAGGTATGGTGTTCTTTGGATGCAACTCAGCATTCTTTCATGTCTAGTTGAGTTTTTACCAAAAAGTTCTATTTTGGTTTCATCTGACCATATGACATTCTCCCAATCCTCTTCTGGATCATCTAAATCAGGGGTGTCAAACTCAAGGCCCGGGGGCCAAACCCAGCCCGCGACTTAATTTCATGTGGCCCCACAAGAGCTTGCAAAGCATACAATATGTTTGTTATACGGTTGCCCATACATGGAGCACAATGCATTTCAAATTTGACTTTTTTTCTTCTAAATATGCCTTTTCAAAATGACTTTTAAAATAATTTTGTGACATTCTCACTGAAGAGACTTGCAATTATTTGCCCCAGACTTCTGCTTTCAGACCGAGTTAATTATGAAGTTATTACCCTATCCGATAACAATCCAATGCAGAGGCAATCATGTAATATAATACATTATTTTATATATATGAAATATTTATATATGTATTTTTATATAGTCTTAAAGTTACAACCGGCCCTTTGAGTGCAACCATAATGTGAATGTGGCCGTGATGAAATTGAGTTTGACACCCCTGATCTAAATGCTCTAGCAAACTTCAGACGGGCCTGGACATGTACTGGCTTAAGCAGGGGGACACGTCTGGCACTGCAGGATTTGAGTCCCTGGCGGCGTAGTGTGTTACTGATGGTAGCCTTTGTTACTTTGTTCCCAGCTCTCTGCAGGTCATTGACTAGGTCCCCCCGTGTGGTTCTGGGATTTTTGCTCACCGTTCTTGTGATCATTTTGACCCCACGGGGTGAGATCTTTTGTAGAGCCCCAGATCGAAGGAGAATATCAGTGTTCTTGTATGTCTTCCATTTTCTAATAATTGCTCCCACAGTTGATTTCTTCACACCAAGCTGCTTACCTATTGCAGATTCAGTCTTCCCAGCCTGGTGCAGGTCTACAATTTTGTTTCTGGTGTCCTTTGACAGCTCTTTGGTCTTGGCCATAGTGGAGTTTGGAGTGTGACAGTTTGAGGTTGTGGACAGGTGTCTTTTATACTGATAACGAGTTCAAACAGGTGCCATTAATACAGTTAACAAGTGGAAGACAGAGGAGGCTCTTAAAGAAGAAGTTACAGGTCTGTGAGAGCCAGAATTCTTGTTTGTTTGTAGGTGACCAAATACTTATTTTCCACCATAATTTGCAAATAAATTCTTTAAAGATCAGACAATGGGATTTTCTTGATTTTTTTTTCTCATTTTGTCTCTCATAGTTGAGGTATACCTAGGAGGAAAATTACAGGCCTCTCATCTTTTTAAGTGGGAGAACTTGCACAATTTGGTGGCTGACTAAATGCTTTTTTGCCCCACTGTAAGTGAATAAAACCTCTACTATTTGACATTTTAACCGTGTAGATGCATTTTGTGTGCATATTTGCATGTAACCATCACGTCTATAACATTTAAAATAAAATAGAAAGAAGCATGTTTTCACAATATTTAAGTCAATTAGTCTGCAGGTGAGAAATCTGGATTCAACCTTTGTTTACCTGCCAGATTGTCTGAGTCTCAGCTTTTACATTCTAGTCTTCTGCATCACTTGTTATTCGTGACCTTTTGCTCGTCTTTGCCCTCTTCGTTCTGGGTGCCTCTCTGCTGCTGAACCATGTTTTTGGTTTTGACCATCAACAGTAAACTCTACTTTTTTTATAACTTTTCGACCTCCAAGTCGGGCATTTGAATCCCATTATCTCAAAAACGGCAGATGAAACACTCAATATATGAATTTGATAAAGACTACTATACTATAGTGATTACTACAGGACACCTACCTTGACTTGTCAATAATGCTTTTATGTTAAAAAAAAAAACCCTGACCTTTTTGTAGTTTACAGAAAAACTAAACCGAAGAGATGTTGCTGTTTTGTTGCCGTTTTATGCTTATTGGACCTTTCTAGATTGTTTTTTCTTTAAGTGCTGATAACTAGTGGTGTTGTAATAAGCTCTGCTGAAGCCATCCCTCCAAACATATGCAATGGAACAATTACAAATTATTCGTTTTGGTCTACAAGTTATTTCCTTTTCAGACAGTGTAAAGCACTGCAATTGAGGTGCACAAGACTTTTAATGAGATTTGACATCCCGACTTGACATGCCTTACAGCACACCTAACACAGCATTTGCGCACATTTCCTCAAGCATCATTGTCTGAAACAACAGACAGCCTAAAAGAAGCTATAAGAATAAACTCTAGAGTCCTGCCACACCATGCCTCGTAACAACTGTCTTCACCTGACAAAGACTTTCTCCATCTGAGCCCACGCGCTGACACAACCTGCCTCAGATCTGCAGCTTCAATCAGTCGGCAAGATCAGAGCCCTGAGATCCTCACGGTCATCAGGGACCGGAGTTGACGCACTGCCAAGTTTCTGCACTCCACACAACGGGGTGCCAAATGATGCAGAATATTTCACAAAAGGCTCAAAGGTCGTTGTTTGTGACAGAGAAGAGAGGCGCACAAAAGGCTGAGAAGTGATCGATGAATTGCTGGAAAATTCACAGATATTTATATCTTCCCCTGGGTCTGATTTCCCTTATGCTCATACGTCATGAAGGTCGATGAAAATACCGTGTACAGAATATTTTGTTGTGCCTTGTTTGGTGACACCGACCAAGGACCGATGATGTCAGCCAGGTTACATTGCTTTGAAAATAAAGCAGTGCTGTATAAATAATAGGGTTGGGAACCGAAACTCTCTTCCAGATGAGAACCAATAAGAAAATGCTGGGTACCGGATAATCATAGAAAATACACAATTTCAGTTCGGCTTAACGGTTCCTAAACGCGGTACGCCCTGTATTCCACCGGGTCCGTCTGTGCCGCAGTAACACAGGGGCGGCCATCTGCGTGTTCTGGAGAATCACAGACCAGCACCGCCCTTATTTTTTTTAACGGCATCATGTAAGTTGCGCTGACAGGCGATAGAGGTCCACAGTTTCCCCGCAGCGAGGCTCTCCCCGCCCTCCCGTAGACAGTTCACGAGCTCAGTCACTTCATAACACCAAAGATGGATCGCAGTAAACGCTCTAAAGTGTGGCTCCACTACACACAAAAAAGAAAAAGACAAGGCACAGTGCTATGCCTGTGGCAAGTTAATAGCTTGCCACAGGCATAGCTCAGTTGAAATAAAGCACAGTTATTATGTAATACATTTGTATTGCATGTATTTTTTTTATTTGTAAAAATGTCAGTTAAAGCTTAAAAGAATAAAGATATATATATATATATATATATTTGTTATCTAAATGTTTGACCTCTTTCTTTTATAATTTTGGAATCGATAAGAACCGGAATCGATAAGAACCGGAATCGATAAGCAGAATCGGAATCGATACATTTCAGACGATACCCATACCTAATAAATAAATACATAAATAGAGATTGGATGCTGCGGAGGATTTTGATAGAAAAATAAAGAGAAAACAAAGCAACACTCCTCTCGTTGTTTTGCCTCAGCTAATCTGCATATTCATCAGATCTAAATGTGGAAAATCTACACTTTTTCTCTCTTTGAGCACTGTGAATATGCTTCAATTTGTGCAAGTGAGTCAACTTCAAAATTGGTTTACAATTCAAATTAATTGGGCCCACCCATTTAGAGGGAAGATATGATTGGTCAATTGTACTGTCATTTGACATTACTCTCTCATTCAGTTACTATAGCTGGGCCCTCTGTGAATTCGTAGCTGGACCGCCTGGACGTCCAACAGCTCCTCTCTTCACAGTAACTCGCAGAGACGAGCTTCTTTCATTTAACCCTTCACATTCCAACATAAACTGAATAGGCAGATTCGAAGGATTTATTTCTTTGGAAATGTTATTTTAAATACAATTAAATCAAGTTATTTTGGTAAAACTAAAAAAAACAATGTAAAAAGAAATTTTAATTTAAATTATTTTTTGTAATTTTTTAAAATATTATTTTGTAGAATATCTTAGGCCCTCACAGAGGGCCTAGAGGGCCCTGACGGCTCGCCACTGCCGTGTTCCTGTTATTGTTTACTTCTTGTCTGTCTTCTTCTGTTCATTTATCTGACGTCCAGCGCTCCGTCTTTTACCCTCTCTTACTTTCTTGATCATCCTTAGCAACGGAATATACCAATCAGAATCGAGTATTCAACTAAGCCTTGTAATAAAAGTTATTAGTAGCCTTAAAGAGCAACTTCCAGGTTAAAGACACCTGTGAATAAATGTGTAGGAAAATGATGAATACACTAGATTTTCCAAAACATATACAGAAATATATCCTACAGTGACATCTGGCGTCGTTTTTGTAAGAAATTGTCACTTCCGCATAAAAAAGCCTCGGCACGTGACCTCCCGCGTGTGACGTAACACGGGGGACACAAGGGGGAGAGCGGCCGGTGTAACGTATTAATAAACATGGCTCCCAATGCTAGACACAGAAGAAGTTGAACATGAATATTCGAATGCATATGACGGACCACAACCTTATAATTATGAGCCTGCTCGGCGTCCAAGAGACCAGGAGCAGCCAAGGATTAGAAGAAATAACGGCCATCGGAGAGAAATTGAGCTGTGGTGTGAGGAGAACCAGTGCAGAACTGGGCAGCTATCTTGGTGAGTGACCGGCGTTAGCTACAGAATGTTAGCTACTGTAACGTCACAACATTGTAAAGTTAGCTATCATATATCAGGCTATAACTAACGTAGCATCGATAATATAGTAACGTTACTGGCAGGACTGTTGATACTGATCCACAACAGAAACTAATGCACAAGTATCAGCCGTATCTCGCGTTACCTAATGCAACTCCACACTACGGTGCTGTGTACCGGAGGAGAGACGCGAGATACGGCTGATACTTGACGATCTGGCGGAGAAAGGTTGTGGAGCCTCCGTTGATATGCCGTTGTAAATGGCTTGATGGAAAGCAGGTGTGTAGTCGGGGAGGGTGCACAGCTGATTGCAGCAGGTGAGTGGAGGTTGAGCCGGGAGTGGACAGCCACCACGCTCACACAAACAGGGGGAAACAAACAAACACAAAGGAGACGGCTGGAGCAGTACAGCCACCACAGCGTTACCTAATGCAACTCCACACTAGTCTTAAAGTGCCGTGTACCGGAGGGGAAAGAGAGAGAGCGGGGGGGGAGAGAGAAGTAATACGTTTTCCTGATAAAGCTGTGGAGAGTATGTGCTGCAGGGAGGTGGATTCACAACGCATCCAGGAACGAACGCTAGCTCCGGTCCTTTTTACTGTTGACTCGATGTCCTGACAGGCTGGTATTTGTGCAACCTGCACAAACACAATACTGCACCATGATTACAAATGGTGAAATACAATCTAAAACTACCGAAAAATACCAGCTCCTTAAAACACAACCGCTCAACTCAACGCAACTACTAACTATACCCGCGATCAGAGAGCAGAGATGTGTCCCCTGTGTGATGTAATATGACGCGTTTGACGTATGACCTTAAAAAAAAGCAGTTTTTGAGAGCAGAGCTCAAAATTGCTCCTTTTCCTCTGAATTCCTGCCCTTATGTCTCGTAAAACATATATAATCCTACATTTACTTTTTTAATTTTAATTTTCAAGCAACTTTAAGGATAAATGTAGAAAAAAAAACCCCTGCAAGATGCTCTTTAAGGGCCTACACAGTTGCTGCACTAAACTACATTTTAGAATTTAAAATACCTAGCCATTATTTTGCGGTTATTTTGGTGAAAGTAACTCAAAAGTAGTGTAATATTGTAATGTAACTTATTACTTAAAAAATACAGTAATAAGTCATATGTAATGTATTACATTTTGGAAGTAACTTGCCCAACACTGCATAGAAGACATGGAAACCCAGCAGAAATGCACATATTGAAATATGAATAATCTATATATATATTTTGTATTATAACAGGTCAACTTTGGTACTTCATGGTAAACATATGAAACAGTGACAAAAGTTTACTTTTGTTGTAGTCTCAACAATAGATTAAATGCACCTTTTGCACGAGGGCCAAGATTTGTAGCCTTGGTGTCAGCTTTTTGGGTATTTTACTGGCATCCAATCCCGCTAAATCTGGTTAAACTAAGAGAAATAGAGTTGCTTGAAAACAAAGACCCTGTTGAGGTTATCCATTACAGCACCAGACTATTTGCTTAACCTTCTCTTGTTTTCTCTCCAGCTGACTGTCACAGAGACGGTGATACAACCTGAGCCAGCTAAAGCATTCAGGCCTGAGACAGATCCCATAGAACTGTAATGAGTTAGTTTCAGACTTGCAGACAGAGCTTCACCAGGTATAGGGTGGGGGTGCAGGTCTCTCTAAGTCTGTTGATTAATTCTTACATGGGCATGCTGACATTGCTACAGGAAAAGTGTGTGTCCTATACCACTTTTCCTATCAATATTTTCTATTTTTATTCTCTGCTTAGAACTCATTCAGAATTTCACTCAGCAGCACTTTAGTATGGTGCATCAAAGACGGCTGTAGGTCCACCCAAGGGATGATTACACAACACGGCTCTCCCATGACATTTGCTACATTTTCTGTCATCTTAATCCCCCTCCTGCTGAGTAAGGTCGGGAAGATGCTCCCTCAGCGTAGCAACATCTGATTAGCCTGACTAAAATGTAATCCTCTTCCATCGAGTCAAATAAACATGTTTACTTCACTAATTCTATTTCTTGGCTAGATCCCCTTGATGGATTTAGCATGAGTATTCTGAATGGGTGCATAGGTAGGCAGAGCGGGGCAGGACATATCAAGGAGCTTTGACGCACAGAGGCACAGAGGACTGAAATGAACAGCTTGTGCCAAGGGGGTAAACAGTGTCTGCTGAGGCTGGACATGGGGTCCAGTCTTTCTTGAAGACTATGCATGTATCTAAATGCATAGACAGACGCTTTCGTCACATGTTAATATACCCCTACTCTGTATAACAAACTCTTTATTACTGCCCTAAGGTCATGTAGCCTTTTATAACTAGCCTTATGTAATATTATAATGACATAAGCATTCCTTCAAACTAAAAATAAGACTGTGTGCTGGTGATCAAGTGGTTACGATGTATACCATATAACCACAAGATTATTTTTATTACCAGAGGCCTTTCATGTCCTGTTTGTCTCCATACGGCTAACAAATTACAAATTGGGCTGTGTAAGTGCGAGTAGGTGGGTACAGTACAGATAGAAAAAGGATGCTCCTTTGAAGCAACTATGGACTTTCAACATCACAGCAGCAATATGTTGCTCTTCTGTCCTGATGTTCTTGAAGAAAAGAGTGGGACTAACATTATGCTACACTTTTCATGCCAATTGCATTGTTTGTTTAACCAATTGCAATTCCAGATGGCTTTGGATTGACAAGTAGAAAGAAATGTCATGGTTTGAATTGCCTTTGGTACCCCTTCTATGCCAACATGGTTGTTTGACCGATGAGGACTTCTTTGACACAATGCTATTGCTCAACGCATCTTTGTGACAAAAGGGCCGTATTCGTTACTTCGCAAAAACAGATAATCTGACATTACTAACCACTTAATGCCGTCATTAGCAAGGAGGTCTGCAAAATCGTCTGTTTCATAGCCAATTTGCGTTGGTTCAGAGAGTATTAGGAGAGGTATGATGCAGCATTAGCCAGCTGTGTGGGGAATATAAAATGTGGACAATTGTGATGCCCCTGTTGGTAGGGCTGGGCGATATATCGAGTTTACACGATACATCGTGGATTGCACTACATGCAATGTCGTAAATGACCACATCGTGAACATCGAGTATTATGTTGTCAAATCAGTTTCCCGCCGCGGCCAAAATGAGCTTTCCTTTCTCCCTCATAGACACAGTCACACACGCAGGCACATACGCAGGCCCCGCCTCCAAACGTACTTTTTCCCGGAGGATCACACAGGCGAGATAATAGCGCAAGGTTTACAAGAGGCTCTCCTGTCATGGAACTTACCAGAGGCTCGTCAGGTGTGTATCACCACAGATAACGGGAGTAACATCATCAAAGCTGTGAGCCTCAATAAGTGGAAAAGACTGCAATGTTTTGGCCACCGGCTGCACCTCGCAATTGGTGAGTAGGCTATCTGTCTGCCTGTTTTATTTTTTTAATATCAGCGATGTTACAACCATACTTGTCAACCCTCCCAATTTTTGCGGGAGACTCCCGATTTCATTGCCCTCTCCCGGTTTCCTCCCGGGGTCATATTTCTCCCGCATTTCTGACATAATCAGATTTACTCAGTACTTTTTCCACTCTGATTTTAATACAGCTACACCATTGTTTGGTTTCCATTGTAGTGCGTCTCTTTAGCAGCGCGCGCAACTGAGGGTGAGTAAAATATATCACAGAAAAAACAGAACAAGAATCGACAACTCTACCCTCTGCTCACTCCTTTCCTGTATTTACATACACATATGCTCCATCAAGGATGGTGCTACAGGCCGCAAGGCAGTGCACTTACAACTACAATAAGCATGTTAATGTTAATCTAATACAACTCCGGCGATCCACTAGCACCGCCCCCCCCCCTCCCCGCGGTGGTTTTGAAATGCTCCCGATTTTTTGGGCACAAAACCTGTAGATAAGCAGTTAGTACTGACTGCAGACATGACACAATCTTGCAGCTATTTTTTTGTATATAGTTTTTGACCAAACCAGTTTGACATCATGCGCTGGTTTGTTGATTTAAAAGAAAAGATGCACTTTGATTTAAAATTTCTAAAAAGTCCTTTTATTTATATGTTACATTAAAATATCCAGTGACATGCACAAAGAGTGCACTTTAATTTATTATTTTATTATTTTTTGCCCATATTTTCTTTCAATATGTTTTGATATGTATAAGTGTTTCTGCGCTTTTTCATTGAGCTCTGTTTTTGCCCATAGAAATAGGCAACAGTATGTATGTATGTAGGCCTACATTTATTTTAATATGTATTGAATAAATACTATTTAGTTCAACTCAACTTTATGATTTACCGCACATTTGTCTCATTATTTTACATTCCCTTTTTTCTAAATATATATTTTTTGTGTGTTGGTTAAAATCGTTTCATAGAAACCACTAAGGAATACAGTATAAATAATAATGGTTTAATGCAGACATATGTTGCAGGGACTACTAGAATCATCATACTGGCGTGACTGTAAACATCAAGGGGTTAAATAAAAAAAATGTATGTGTTTTAGGGGAAATTTCAGAATATCGTGATATACATAGTGTATCGCGATATAGTCAGTAAATATCGCGATATAATTTAGAGACCATATCGCCCAGCCCTACCTGTGGGTCCATCAGTAGAGAGGGTGTGGCTGTTCCGTCTGTGCTGCATTGGATCCAGTGATTGCCTTGATTGCGGTGATTCAGGGCACCTGGGTCTGGTGTCCTGGAGCTATTTAAAGCCTCTCTGCTCCTATCTGTGGGCTCTCTGCTCTCTCCTGCAGGCACCCAGCTCTGATGAGTATATTCAGTGTCTATTTTGACGTGTTTGTGCAAATAAAAACCTTTTTCTACCCGTTAATGTGTTGTGTCTCCCTTTTGTTGTGGCCTTCTGAGCCAGGTCGCAACAACAATGTTTTTAGACAGCTATTGCCGTCACTCATCATATTAGGGCTGTACCCGAATATTAGTTCGTTTAAGTACTATTCGGGTTTCAATTTCGTTATTCGGATATCCGTATTTATTTTATTCGTTTTTGCACTGCGGCTGCCAAATTGAAATGATTGAAGACTCCAATATCAACATAAGAGCTTGTGCCTCTTCGGGGGGTGCTAACACTTAACCATAAACTTTATCGTTTACTTTCTCAGTCTTTATATGTAGATATGACTTTTCTCCGTGAATCTCCGTCACGTTGATTCCATAGCAGGGCTCAACGCCAACTTCTAAAAGTGGTTGCCAGGCTGGCCATCCGCTGTCTCCCTTTCAAATGTGGTTTTCTTGACCTTTGTACTGATCCCCACCATAGATGCACTGGCCCTTCAGCATTGAAGTCTTGGATTGGCCAGACTAATACATTTCTAAGGTTAAATAAATGAAAACCATTCACAGTTAAGAATTAGATATTAATTAGTAATGCTGTAAATTACCTTTGATATGTCTAACTATATTTAAAATGTGTTACCTTTTTATAGAAGTGATTATAATTTTATGCCAATATTTTCCTATGGTAAAGTTTTGTTTTGCACTTTTATTTTGGTACTAATAAGATCGGGACTCTTATTTTGAAGGAACTTTTACCGGAAGTGAATGGAAAACATTCCTCTTTGCTTTTCGTTCGGGTTTACCTTGCGCATCATCAGTTGAATCACTTTGAATTCGTTTGAGATGTTGACGGCTTGGCCAAACTTTTTACCCCACAGTCAAACAACTTAATTTGCTTCGCCATTTTTTGTAATCACACCAATAGAGTGGCAAAGTCACGCCCATCTACTTCGGGTCCATGGGACCTTATTTCCGAAAAATTATTTATCGAAGTCAATGGAGAGAGAAAACGTATCTTTCGATCCCGTTTAAATTGTGACACGAATTACACATATGATGTTTGTCAATCTTAAAAAATAATTTCCACGTCAAAAAAGTCACACTTTGTCGTAAAACTGTTGAAATATAAGACTATGAAAAATACGCAACTAGAAAGACTACAAATCCCAGCAGGTAGCAGTGTTGTAGTGTCCAAGTCCGAGTCACCCAAGGAGTGTCCGAGTCGAGTCCGAGTCATCATTACCTGTGTTCGAGTTCGAGTCCAAGTCCGAGTCACCCAAGGAGTGTCCGAGTCGAGTCAGAGTCCGAGTCATCATAACCTATGTTCGAGTTCGAGTCCAAGTCCGATTCACCTAAGAAGAGTCCAAGTCAAGTCAGTCACAAGTCTTCATATATTAATCTTCATGGATATATGTGTTGAAATGTGGCTGCTCCTCTACATTGCTTTTATCCTGTCATGTTATACTAATCTGTCTATTGAACTGCTGTGAAGCGAGTTTGGCTACAATTCTTGTAAGAGGTGCTATACAAATATAAAGCTTATTACTAATATTAATATTATTATTATCATTGTAAATGACCTTTAATATCTCTAACTATATTTAAAATGAGTTACCTTTTAGAGAAGTGATTATATTTGTATGCCGATTTTTTTCCTATGGTAAAGTTTTCGTTTTGCACTTTTATTTTGATAGTAATAAGATCGGGACTCCTATTTTGAAGGAACTTTTACCGGTTAAATCGGTTTACTGATAAAGATTTAGCCCCAGAAAGCAAATGGCTACTTAGCATGCAAAATGACGTAATTCTGCATATTAAGTAGCCATGTGCTTTCGTGTTATCGGCTGAATCTTTATTTATTGATTCGATCACGTTACTCTGATGATAGTGTTCAAGACAGCCTATATGTCTGAACTCGATCCTTAGAGTAATGTGTTACGGAGCCCTCTCTTCAATATTGTTTCATTGTTGCATTTTGTGCTGCTCTTTTCCAATGTGGAAGCAGAATGTGTGAAAGCATACAGCACGATGCGGGGTGTGTCTCTAGACATCTCTAGACTGGAATAGCGGGGGCCAGTCCGTGAACTCGCCTCACAGGTGCACAAGTCAGGATAGAGGACATCAGACTCCAGAGAAAACTTGCTCGAGTCCGAGTCCAAGTCAGAGGTCAATGTACAATTCGAGTCCGAGTCATCGTGGGGGGGAAAATTCACGAGTCCGAGTACGAGTCCAAGTCCGAGTCGCGTCAATCAGTGCGCGAGTCCGAGTCGAGTCACGAAAATCGGCACTCGAGTCCGACTCTGGAGGGTAGTCAATCACTTTTTTGACAAGACAGTAGTGCCGGCCATCTTGGTGACGTGTGTTGTTGTGAGAGTCTGCGAGACCAGAGATGTAGTTCATTAAGCGTTTCACACACAAAAATGTGTTACTTCACAGTTAAATAATTAACATTTATCTATTTTGGGGTGCACATTTGGCTGTTTGCTGTCCTTATTTATTTATGTTAAAAACTCAAAGGCCAAGAAGTGGTTGATATTTTTTTCTGAATGGTTGCCAATGGCAATCTGGCAACCGTTACTGTTGAGCCCTGCATAGCAACAACAACTTCCCGTCAACAGTGCTAACTCTCCTTCAAAATAAAAGCATGTCCATAAAAAATAGGAAGCCAAGGCAAATTACACTTAAGACATATACAACTGCAACGAAAAGTAACACAATGCAATACCCTTTTCAATTTCGAAGAACACAAATCGGGTTGTATACATTAACAAATAACTATAAAACAACAATACTGTAGAATAACAAAATGAATGCCGTGAATAAAACCGAAATACACGTGTTGAAGCGGTTCGCTGCTGATTACTACGCACCCCCCCCCCCCCCGAATATCCGGAGCCCGAAAGATGGTATTCGGGACAGCCCTACTTCATATGGGTATGCAGTCCAGAAGAAATTCCATGAGAATATGCCAATGAATTTGCCCTCGAGTCCAGTGTTGTCGTTCAGAACAGCGATTAAAACATTTTTACTTTGTGAAAACCAGAGCATCAATCAATATGGTTAGAGCTAAATATAGAACCAGTAATGAAGTCATTCATATTGGTTGTTATGAGGCAACAGTACTTGAGTTTTAATGTCTCCAACTGTGTTTGTACATGAGGCGGGGTGATAATAAGCCTCGTCACTGGGAGTCAAGTATGTAGTGCAACTGCTGTGCCTGATTAGAACAATTAAAAAAGGGATATGAAGCTGTTTGTTTGCATCTGTAATGGGTTGGGTTTCAAAACACAAGCATAGATGCATGTGATAGAAGAGTGTGAGAACAAGCCATCCTCCTTCACTAAATAATTATGTCAACGATCTCAAAGATGGCATCAGATTCACTGTCCAACACGGTGTAACAATCCCCAAGACTCATGTCTCACACCTCCTGCAGTTGAAAGAAATGTGTCAGGGAGAGCAGCACAGTTTCTGACACACCAGCACAACACACTCTCCAAGCCTTTCATTTCCACGCCAGATTTTAAAAGAAGAGGCCATTTTTACAATCACGAAATAAGATGCTCACACGAAGAAGCAATAACAGTGTGGGAGTGTGAACTAAAGCAGCTACAATTAATTTTGTACACTATATGGAGGCCGATTAATTATCTCTCTAGAGCAGGGGTTCCCAACCTTTTTCCCCCAGGGCCCCCCCAAATGACTCCTGTTGGAATTTGCGACCCCCCAAAACTTTGAAACTTTAATTATCGCTGTTGCCGATCTGCCCCCCTGCCCGATCTGTACTGCGCATGTGCGAGATGGTCTGCCATACTGAACAACTCTGTATGGCAACCCAACTAGGACACTTGACACAGTGGCGTTTGGCAAAGCACAAAAAGAAAACAAAAAAACCGAGAGAGATGAGTTATTGTTATTACAACGTGAGTTCACTATTATTTAACAACTCTTTTTATTGAGTTCTTTTATTTGGGGTTAAGTACATTGTCAGAATAAGTGAGAAATGGATTTAACTTCTGTTTGGCAGCTATCATACTGAGTAAATATTTACTGTGAATGTATGCAAAAATGTATGGCATATAGCTGTCTAACAGAAGTTAAATCCATGTCTCACTTATTCTGACAATGTACTTAACCCCAAATAAAAGAACCCAATAAAAAGAGTTGTTAAATAATAGTGAAGTCACGTTGTAATAACAATAACTCATCTCTCCCGGTTTTTTGTGTTCTTTTTCTGCTTTGCCAAACGCCACTGTGTGAAGTGTCCTATTAGAGTTGCCGTATGTAGTTGTCCAGTATGGCGGACCATCTCGCACATGCGCAGTACAGATCGGGTAGTGACAGCCGTGCCAGCCAGCCAGCCAGCCAGCCAGCCAGCCAGCCAGCCAGCCAGCCACACACACACGATTAATTAATTTGGATGCCCGCTGTATGAAGAAATTAAAGGACGGCGCAAGTGGAAACAATTCACAAAGGGATTCAACTGTTTAAAACACATGCTCAAAGTAAGCCGGATTTTGGCGATGTGTTTATGTGGATTCAAAAATCGTAAATAATCTACAAAATGGAGGAGACCAATCTGATCGGAGTAACTGTGACAAATAATCCAACTGAAACCGACACTTTACGCGCAGAAGAAACATTTCTATTAAAGAAAAAATGATACATTTCTGTCTTTGTATGCTTTTATTAGCCACTAACTTGCAAATGTATGCATCATATTTATTTCAAATGTCAAAGAACAGGATACTTCAAAAGAATAGACTATGTATAATAAAAAAATGGTAATATGGTGGCATAGGCCTGTATAAGATGAAAAACTGGCATATTAAGCAGGTAAATCAAATGCTTGTCTGCCATGGACCAGGTAGCAGAGAGAAGACGAGGTTCAAGTAGGTTCTTTAATGTGAACCTTGGGCTTGCACGCCCGCAGCCAGGGATGGAATGTCCGGTGTAATGTGAGTGACAGCCAGTCTAAAGTCGTTGTGACTGTCCAGTGTGTTGCGTGCTTTTGTTTTGATGGCAACAAGTGCGCTGAAGGCTGTTTCTGATAGATATGTCGTACTGGATGGGAGTATAATCCTGGTCGTGGCATGCAGTGTGAGTTTTGGAGCGAGGCTTGGTCCTTTGACAATCCGAAACTTTTTAAATCCTTTTTCCTGGAAGTATTTCTTTGACAGCGACTCAGCTTGGATGTCGGTGAGCTCATCTTCGCAACCCAGGTATTCAATACATCCTCAACTTTGTCAATAACAGGATCTAGAACCCACAATTCCTTAGAGACGTACTCGTCTATGTCAGCAAACTGTGATTGCATTTCCGTTTGCAGTGCGTTCATATGGCGGATGAACTCGCGACGTACAGACACAGGCACCGTTTCAGGATTGTTTTGGGATTGTTTCAGCAGTAGTGGAAACTGTGGCAGCTCCCCCCCTCTCCATTTTCCCGACCCTGTACTCCAGTTTGCGCACAAATGCATCGAGCGCCTCTTTACATTGGAGAATGTTGGACTCCACGCCTTGCAGACGCTTGTTTGTTTCATTGTAGAGACTGAAGATGTCAGCCAGGTATGCTGTTTTAATCCAGAATGACTCAGTCACTTGCTCTGACAGTGCGCGGTTACGATTTTGTAGAAACTCTTCAATTTTTTCCTTCAGTTCTACAAAGCGTGCCAGCACTCGGCCGCGTGAGAGCCAGCGCACTTCGGTGTGCAGGAGGAGGGTTTGGTGCGCTTCATCCTCGCACAAGTCTGCGAATAGACGCTTGTTGGTGGGGCGACCTTTGATGAAATTGACTATTTTAACAACAGTTGAGTGTTTCGCTCAGGTATTCTGACAGTTTCTTGCTGGCCAGGGCCTGGCGATGTATCACAGTGAAATAATGTGCAGTGTGGGGCCTTTTCTTTGAAGCGACTGTTAAATCCCATTTTTCCCCATCATTGAGGCAGCTCCGTCTGTGCAACATGCAACTAAATTCCCATAAGAAAGATTGTGGGATTAGAGGTAAGAATCCACGGCAGTAAACATTTCCTCACCCCAGGTGGTAGTGGTAAGGTTGACTGACATAAGAATGTCCTGCTTCAAATCTTCCCCATCGATATATATTGCACATAAACAATCAGCACAGCCTCGTCTGCTACAGTTGTGGTTTCATCAAATTATATGGCAAATGGCCCCTTTCCAAGCTTTTCGAGCAGCTGCAGCTCGCAGTTACTTGCCATCTTGTCAATTCTGTCTTTGACCGTATTGTTTGACAGTGGTACAGTTTTTAGCTTCTCCGCCACCTGCAGGCCGCACAAAAAATCCATACAAAAAAATGTAATCTGTGGAAGCCGTAGTACTGTAAAGGCACAACCAGTCATTTTAGCCGGCCCGGCTAAAATAACTGGATGGCCTACCTGCCTGTCAGCCTTCCATCTGTGCACAAACCTATCTCGTGCCCTCATTGGTCATGTGCGTGTGTGTTGGAGAAAGGGCTCTGTAAGGAAGTGGCATTTTTTCCGGCTGTGTATTTTCAAATTCTAGCGCACTCGAGCATGGTTTTTCCAAAATTACCTACCCCACCTTTAATCTGCTTGGAATAGTAATTTAGATGACACAATGTCAAATTAGAGGGAATGGTTTATTTGGTGGAACTGCTAACAGCCTAAAGACATCTGAAACACAACAAGGGGCCACGACTAGACAATGTTTTTGTGAAGGGTTACAAGCCAAAAACATGCTGTTGAATTGTTTTTTAGAATAATTATTTTTCATTTCTAGAAAATTATCTGAAATGTAGTGGCTTAAAAGTCAAACGTAGCAAACAATGGAAAGTACCTGAAGATACATACTTCAGTCAATGCGCTTAGTAACTTTCCAGACTGAATGATTTCTGACCTAATTCTACATTTCTCTGCAAAGAGACAGTATTTCAAAATATTATATTTCAGGTCACAGTAGGGCTGTGCAGAATGTTTTGGCTGCTCTAGCTAAATCTGATGCAACCTTGTGTGTTTGGAAGTGCAGCTTTTACAGAGACATTCGTTTTAGCCGCTTCAGGGGATAGAGACATGACTCATTATTCATCTCTCTCCATGACACGAGTCAGTAAATTACGATTGACTACACCAAGTTGTCCAATAGCTACTTGAACTGCTCAAGTCACAAATTGCATTGATGCTGTATTTCACGCTTTGTGTTTGCATTTCCGCAGCAATGACAGAAAACAAAGAGCTTTCAATAATTTTACTGCTGCTAATCTTAAAAAGGTCCCATGTCATGGCCATTTCTACTGCTCAGGATGTATCCCAGCTGCCATCAAACATGCCGTGGTCAAGCCACTACTTAAAAAGAAAAATCTCGACCCCTCCATTTCTCGCAAATTTTAGGCCCATCTCCCGGCTACCTTTTTTACCTAAAGCCCTGGAGCGAGTAACCTATGTCCAGCTACAGTCGTTTTTAACCACGCATGGCATCCATGAAAAGTTTCAGTCTGTCTTTAAACCCATACACAGTCCTGAAACAGCCCTTTTAAGAGTTTTTAATGCTCTGCTCCTAGCCGCCGACTCAGGTAGCCCAGCTGCCCACTGAAAAAAACGGGGAGTAAGATTTTCTTAGGAACATCGAGGTAACAAAACGCATGCAGAAAACCTACTGTAAGTACATTTAACAACGTATATTTCAAATAGCTTCTACTTACAGTTAAGAAGTGTTTGTTACTAAAAGGCACTTAAGTAAACTTTACTGTCACACTCAGTTTTGTAAGTACATTTTATTTACTACTGTATAGTAGATTTTACTTAAGATTACATGTGCATCTTATTACAAATCTCGAGTAAAAAATATTTGGCTTTTCAGGTTATTTGTACTTGCTATTCTTATCTTTCATTTTATAAATATGTAGGTAATATTTAAATATAATTATTAAGTAACATCAAATGCAATTCTTATTCAATAAAACGGTTTTACACTTTTAAAACAACACTATTCTGCCCCCACTCCCGTAGCGGGGCAGACAGACAACAGGAAGAACACTCGGCTTTAGAAGTTCCGTTTTAAAGTTTTACTCAGAAAGCACTGTACAACTGGACACACAAGAAAATGTACATTCATTTCAAGCATAGCAATCATTTAACATATTATCATACATTTCACACATGTCTTAACAACCATATCATAAACTATGCGTTAGCTTCATGCTAACCCCTATGGGAAATTACATTGAAAGGCTAGCGGTTAGCATACATCGTTGCAACTATGAATTAACAGCAATATTTCCACCATTTAACAATGTATCCCTCAAACACACTCTTCATTAACAATGTTGAAACAACAGAGCATAGAAACACTTACAGGCATAATGTTTTCTTAGACAACAATGCAGAGTAAAAACGTGCGTCTGAATACAAGAGACGAGTTCTGCATAACTACAGCAACACTGAAAGTACAATACATAACTCAAAGCACTGTAATTACCATTTGTACCCACTAGGTGTCCTTTTGACCTAAACACAAACATATTTATTTTTGTTCAGTTGTCTGATACAAGCCATGATTAATCTACAGTTTACAATGATTTTAACAAATACTGCACATACATCCGTTAAATTAAACAAAGCAGGCACAGAAACACATTGATATACTGTCAGAGGTCCAAGGAGTATCCGGCCCTTTTCTTAAGTAAAACTATTTATACCACACTGTAAGAATACTCTATTAAAAGTGAAAGTCTGGTCATGAAAATGTTCCCTAAAAGGTCCCATGTCATGGCCATTTCCACTGATCATAATTCCATTGTTGAAGTCTACTAGAATAGATTTATATTGTGCAATTTTCCAAAATCACTTTGGTTTCTCATACAGCATCTCTGTAAACTACGTGTATTCACTAGAGATGTTAAGATTCACCGATTCGCATCGGTGCACCGGCATAAACGTTCAAGATGCGAGTGCACCGGTTGAAAGAGTGCACATCGGCTACAGTTTGGGTTGAACTCGCGATGCATCGATTGCGTAGCGTCTTTGCATCGGTAAAAAAACGATTCATTCATATAAAATCCCCTTATCTTGTCAACGTTCAGCAGAGACGATCTTTGATATTTGCTTCGCCACTACGGAGAACGAGAGTCTCAGTTATCAACACACACGGAAGTTGAGGAGAAAGAGAAACACAGCGCAGCGAAAAATACCTACAAATCAAACGTTTGGCAACACTTCGGATTGTTCAAGAAAGACGGTGTAATAGTCATTTATGCTATATAGTTGACCGCAGGTCATGGAGAGTAATAAGGTATCCGTAGACCTTTGTATGAGGTATCTTTATTACTTAACAGGTCTACAGCCATGATACATAGATGCGGACTTGCATACACACAGTATCACTCCGCAGCCGCACCCCATCAGTAACGTCCTGATGGTATATGTGCGCGGCACTATTACTACAGACGGTCAACTTGAAAAATCACTCGCAAATAGTTAACGATGCCGAGCCGCTTTAAAGTACACAAGTAGTACGAGGAACTTAGCGACGCACATAAAGAGGCGACATGGGGTCTGCGGCTGAAAAGAGAAACCTGAAAGTGAGACATATGAGTTAAATCACTCAGTGAGGTGTTCTGTCAGAGAGAGGTGTTTAGCTTACAGCAGCCTGTGACGGCCAATAATAATTTAAATGTCTTCCTTACTGTAAGCAGTTATGAAATACCTGTTTGTGAAAGGTTATTTGTTTTCTTTATTGTTCAGATAGAAACCACTGCTTTCTGCTCACTGGTGAGTTAGCCTCTGAGTGTTAAGCACATCAGGCTGGCAGCTGTATGGGCATTGCTCTATGGTAGCTGTTATTTGCACATTGTTAATCATGAGCAATGCATCCTTACATTGTTTAACTGTGAGGTGTTATACAATTGTACTCTGGAGAGCTTTTAAAGGTAAAAAAATAAACGGCATGATGGGATGTGCATTACCAAATATGTAAAGCACTTTTTTGTTAATGTATGATTTGCTGCATATAAGGAATAAAACAAAAATCCTCTGTCGTACCATATTGAAGTATCATTATTTTTGCATCGTGTTGAATCGCATCGTATCGCCCCGAATCGCATAATGTTGAATCAAATCGTATCGAACTGTATCGCAACAGGGGTGAATCGTATCGTATCGCATCGCCTGGTGTTTCAAAGGTATCGTTAATGTATCGTATCGTGGTAACGTATCGAGATGCGCATCGCATCGGCCTCAGTGATGGAGATGCACATCCCTAGTATTCACTGAATTTCACTCTCTGCCTTTAACGGCTCGTTGTAGCTCCAATAGCTCCAGCCCCCACCCTCCCTGTGAGCACAGTGTGCTCTGATTGGTCGGTAAGTTGTGAATCGCGCTGAGCTCCGTGGAGGTGTGGTTTCCTTGTTTAGCGACAGCGAAACACAGCCAAACTCACCCTGAGCACACACAAAGTCACAGACGAAGTAAAAACAATAAGTGTGGCTTGATATTGAGTAAGAAAAAGGTTGATAAACGCTGTGAGAATGGGTCTGCAGAGAGTATTTCGCCACGATCCCAACTGTCTGTTATCAGCCTGCAGCCAGGGAGGAGAGATCAGCAGAGCTGCATGCACTGAGTGTGTGTGTGTGAGGAAGTCCGTGGATTGGTCAATTTGGACCAATCAGCGGGGGCTTAACGTAACGGCTCCGTGGACGTAACGTAACGAATCCAAGGATTGGTCCATTTGGTTCCGGGTAACGCATGACATCATGTGGTACCCGGAAGAATCAATGGACAATGACGTATCTCCAACGAGGCGTTTTGGGGAGGTATTTTCTGTGTTAAGAGTTTTACTCGCTACAGGGTGTACTTTGAGGGTTTTGACTCTGCAGAACGTTTACATGCAGAAAAACCTTCATAACACACAAGGGGACGGGTAATAACCGGAAAAGCATGACATGGGACCTTTAAGTAAAAGTATAATTGGCTAAATGCTGTTTGAGTATTACATGTAAAAAAGTACCCTGTAGTAATTGTAGTAACCCTTGAGAACGTAATAGCTCAAGGATTTCTAACAATATTTACATTTTTTTGGAAATTAAAAAACAGAACCTTATACTTGATAAACTCTATATAAGATAGTGAAGCACAAAGTACAATATTTCCCTTTGATTTGTAGTGGAGTATAAAGTGCAACGAAAAGAACATTCTCAGGTACCTCAACATTACAACACTGCTTCTGCAAACATGTGGACTTTCAAGAGAAATGTGGAGGAAATTCAGTTTAAGAAAGATGTTTGCAAACGACAGAAGCGTATTTCAACGTTGATGTGTTACTTAAAGAGCATCTTGCAGGTTTTTATTTATTCTACATTTATGCTTAAACTTGCTTGAAAATTACAATTAAAAAAGTTAATGCAGGATTTGATATGTTTTACGAGACATAAGGGCAGGAATTCAGAGGGAAAGGAGCAATTTTGAGCTCTGCTCTTACAAACGGCTTTTTTTTAAGGTCATACGCGTCATATTACATCACGCAGGAGACACATCTCCGCTCTCTGACCGCGGGTATAGTAGAGTTGCGTTGAGTAGAGCGGTTGTGTTTTAAGGAGCTGGTATTTTTCGGTAGTTTTCCATTGTATTTCACCATTTGTAATCATGGTGCAGTATTGTGTTTGTGCAGGTTGCACAAATACCAGCCTGTCAGGACATCGAGTCCACAGTAAAAAGGACCGGAGCTAGCGTTCGTTCCTGGGTGCGTTGTGCATCCACCTCCCTGCAGCACATACTCTCCACAGCTTTATCAGGAAACCGTATTACTTCTCTCTCCCCCCCTTCGCTGCTCTCTCTCCCCTCCGGTACACGGCACCGTAAGACATTGCATTAGGTAACGCTTTGGTGGCTGTACTGCTCCAGCCGTCTCCTTTGTGTTTGTTTGTTTCCCCCTGTTTGTGTGGGCGTGGTGGCTGTCACTCCTGGCTCCCGGCTCAACCTCCACTCACCTGCTCCAGAAAAGACCTTTGAAGTCTCATATATGAGCTATCATCCCTGTCCCCAAAGGTCTTTTATTTTGAAACTGTACATCAGAATGTCCTGATTTTTTCTGAGTGACTACATGGGGTGTCCTGCTATCACCCAGGAGTGAGATGGATCTATGATACTGGACAGTTTTTGTTTTATTCTCATCTAAAAACAGGGATGATAGCTCATATATGAGACTTCAAAGGTCTTTTATTTTGAAACTGTACATCAGAATGTCCTGATTTTTTCTGAGTGACTACATGGGGTGTCCTGCTATCACCCTGGAGTGAGATAGATCTACGATACTGGACAGTTTTTGTTTTATTCTCATCTAAAAACAGGGATGATAGCTCATATACGAGACTTCAAAGGTCTTTTATTTTGAAACTGTACATCAGAATGTCCTGATTTTTTCTGAGTGACTACATGGGGTGTCCTGCTATCACCCTGGAGTGAGATGGATCTATGATACTGGACAGTTTTTGTTTTATTCTCATCTAAAAACAAGGATGATAGCTCATATATGAGACTTCAAAGGTCTTTTATTTTGAAACTGTACATCAGAATGTCCTGATTTTTTCTGAGTGACTACATGGGGTGTCCTGGTATCACCCTGGAGTGAGATGGATCTATGATACTGGACAGTTTTTGTTTTATTCTCATCTAAAAACAAGGATGATAGCTCATATATGAGACTTCAAAGGTCTTTTATTTTGAAAATGGACATCAGAATGTCCTGATTTTTTCTGAGTGACTAGATGGGGTGTCCTGCTATCAACCTGGAGTGAGATGGATCTACGATACTGGACAGTTTTTGTTTTATTCTCATCTAAAAACAGGGATGATAACTCATACAATAGAGATTTCAAAGGTCTTTTATTTTGAAACTCTACATCAGAATGTCCTGATTTTTTCTGATTGACTAGATGGGATGTCCTGCTATCATCCTGAAGTGAAATGAGTCTCTGATACTGAACAGTTTTTGTTTTATTCTCATCTAAACACAGAGGGATGATTTTTTTTTACTCTACCGTAATGCATAGGATATTCGCGCACCACAATATCACGTGAGGGCTGGCTTGACCGCAGTCTAAACTAGAGAGAGAATCGCTGTCAAGGGGGCTACAACTACAACAAGATGAACATATTTGACCGTGATTTAATTGTAATACACGTTTCAAAATGATGCCGAAGTAACAACATACTGATACCGGATAGTAAAAACCATGAATTAAGGCTTTGACAAGTCTGCAGACAGACGGCAGGCGAAAAACCTTTTAAAATGCAATTTTAAACAAGATTTTATTGTAGATTATACATTTTACTGATACCAATTGTATGATATTTACCTTGTTCATTAAAAATAAAAAATATATATTGTTTTTAAATATATATTTTTTAAAATATATTTTTTTTTAATTTAATATTTTTTTTTATATATTTTTTTGTATGTGGGAAGAGGTGGGGCGGCGCCCCTAGCGCCCCTATGGGCCGGCCGCCACTGAAGTACCGATACTAATGAAACGGAGGAATCGTACCGTTTTTAACGGCAGGGTATTGCGGTACCTTTCAAGTATCGGTACACCGTGCAACACTAGTTCAGGTCCTACCTGACAGACCGTAACTTCTCATTGCAGCTAGGTACCTTCTCCTCTGCTAAAGCCCCTCTTACCTGTGGGGTTCCCCAAGGCTCGATTCTGGGCCCCACCCTAAAAGAGCATCTTCCAGGGTTTTTTTTTTTTCTACATTTATGCTTAAACTTGCTTGAGAAAATTACAATTAAAAAAGTGAATGTAGGATTTGATATGTTTTACGAGACATAAGGGCAGGAATTCAGAGGGAAAGGAGCAATTTTGAGCTCTGCTCTTAAAAACGGCTTTTTTTAAGGTCATACGTCAAACGCGTCATATTACATCACAAAGGGTAAACATCTCCGCTCTCTGACCGCGGGTATAGTTAGTAGTTGCGTTGAGTTCAGCGGTTGTGTTTTAGTGAGCTGGTATTTTTCGGTAGTTTTACATTGTATTCACCATTTGTAATCATGGTGCAGTATTGTGTTTGTGCAGGTTGCACAAATACCAGCCTGTCAGGACATCGAGTCCACAGTTTCCCTCACGGGAAAAGGACCGGAGCTAGCGTTCGTTCCTGGGTGCGTTGTGCATCCACCTCCCTGCAGCACATACTCTCCACAGCTTTATCAGGAAACCTGTGTGTGTGTGTGTGTGTGTGTGTGTGTGTGTGTGTGTGTGTGTGTTGTGTGTGTGTGTGTGTGTGTGTGTGTGTGTGTGTGTGTGTGTGTGTGTGTGTGTGTGTGTGTGTGTGTGTGTGTGTGTGTGTGTGTGTGTGTGTGTGTGTGTGTGTGTGTGTGTGTGTGTGTGTGTGTGTGCTCTCTCTCTCTCTCTCTCTCTCTCTCTCTCTCTCTCTCTCTCTCTCTCTCTCTCTCTCTCTCTCTCTCTCTCTCTCT